>NC_064618.1:498537571-499137571 GCF_023898315.1 Schistocerca nitens
ACGCTTCATCCAGTCCCAAACATGCTCAGTGGGGGACAGATCCGGAGATCTTGCTGGCCATGGTAGTTGACTTACACCTTCTAGAGCACGTTGGGTGGCACGGGATACATGCGGACGTGCATTGTCCTGTTGGAACAGCAAGTTCCCTTGCCGGTCTAGGAATGGTAGAACGATGGGTTCGATGACGGTTTGGATGTACCGTGCACTATTCAGTGTCCCCTCGACGATCACCAGTGGTGTACGGCCAGTGTAGGAGATCGCTCCCCACACCATGATGCCGGGTGTTGGCCCTGTGTGCCTCGGTCTTATGCAGTCCTGATTGTGGCGCTCACCTGCACGGCGCCAAACACGCATACGACCATCATTGGCACCAAGGCAGAAGCGACTCTCATCGCTGAAGACGACACGTGTCCATTCGTCCCTCCATTCACGCCTGTCACGACACCACTGGAGGCGGGCTGCACGATGTTGGGGCGTGAGCGGAAGACGGCCTAACGGTGTGCGGGACCGTAGCCCAGCTTCATGGAGACGGTTGCGAATGGTCCTCGCCGATACCCCAGGAGCAACAGTGTCCCTAATTTGCTGGGAAGTGGCGGTGCGGTCCCCTACGGCACTGCGTAGGATCCTACGGTCTTGGCGTGCATCCGTGCGTCGCTGCGGTCCGGTCCCAGGTCGACGGGCACGTGCACCTTCCGCCGACCACTGGCGACAACATCGATGTACTGTGGAGACCTCACGCCCCACGTGTTGAGCAATTCGGCGGTACGTCCACCCGTCCTCCCGCATGCCCACTACACGCCCTCTCTCAAAGTCCGTCAACTGCACATACGGTTCACGTCCACGCTGTCGCGGCATGCTACCAGTGTTAAAGACTGCGATGGAGCTCCGTATGCCACGGCAAACTGGCTGACACTGACGGCGGCGGTGCACAAATGCTGCGCAGCTAGCGCCATTCGACGGCCAACACCGCGGTTCCTGGTGTGTCCGCTGTGCCGTGCGTGTGATCATTGCTTGTACAGCCCTCTCGCAGTGTCCGGAGCAAGTATGGTGGGTCTGACACACCGGTGTCAATGTGTTCTTTTTTCCATTTTAAGGAGTGTAGTATGCAATCCTTGAGATTTACGGTAACGATCACTCCAAGCACTTTCTAAGCTTTTGGATCATTAATGGAAAATAAATTGGCAGTTGTTAGTGGGCCTGTCAGTTTTGGCCCCGAAAGTGACAAGATCAGTGGTCTTGGCTTTTTGCGACGAATGCCGATCGCGTTGCACAGTTATCTTGAATCTCTGGCCGTCGATGTTTTGTCGAATAATATTGTTTATCATTGTAATCCAACAGATCAAAAACATCATTTGTTATTCATTCTATTAAGCGTGTACGAAGCTGTTCAAGGCAATAAAAGATCGCTGCTCTAGAAACAGAAAAACATTCGAATCAGATATGTGAGTGCCAGACTTTATTTGCAAAATAGGAAGACTGTGGTGTTGGTGTTCATGGCACGTTGCTAGTCACTCATACTTAAGAACGTTCACCTTCACATTTATTTCACAAATCATAATTCTAAATCACAAAAGCGAGTCTTCACCACATTTTTTCTTTAATTGATATTCACACTACCTCTAATTAAGAGTCGCCTATGTATCAATTATTTTACGCGCGTTTCCGGAGCGATTGTATTTTAACTTGGTGTTCTTTTCCACCACAGATAATATATTGTCTCGTCAGTTACTCACGCAACCAAATATTTCTTTCAATTCTAGTTGTTCTTCCTTTACGTTCTCCCACAATATGGAACTCATAAATATGGCGAACCCTCTGTCTGCGTCTTGTCACGGAAAACAGCACACAGGAGGTGGGTTGAAGAGTTATTCCGCAGCCATCTAATTCACCTGAGCACAATCCCTCAAAAGTTCATCTTTTCCGCTCTTTATCGAACATCTTTCAAGGAACTTCCTTTCCGAATGAAAATACGCTTCAATCATGGTTCGACGAGTTCTTCGCCTCTAAGGCACGTGATTTCTACACTCGCGGAATCGAAAAGTTACCCCAGCTTTGACAAACTGTTTAAATAGTGAAGAAGAATATATTATTGATATTATGTGTATATGTTGTGTTTATTAAACTTAAGCAAAAACTCTACGAACTTTTGCAGAAACCCAATTTCTACATAATATTTCTTATCATGCACGTTGTTATGTTCATTATTGTATCTGACATATACATTGTAACAAATCGGATCTTCTGTCAGATGGATGAATGAATGAATAACAGCGGTAGTTGTATGGCATACTAGTATTATTAGTACGTTATCACAAAGCTTGGTGTGGGCTTATGTACGAGGGTAATACCAAAAGTAAGGTCTCCTAAGTACATAGACCTGTTTATTTCTACAGTAGTTTACATCAGTCTACAGCTTGAACATTTCGCTATTTTGCGACATAATCACCTTTTCTATCGATGCATTTTTGTAGGAGCTGTGACAGTTTTTGTACGCCCAAGTCATACCAGCTCGCCGCCATGCTGTTCATAATGTTATGAACCTCTTCTTTCACCTCGTCGTCGGAGCTGAATCGCTTTCCGGCCAAATGTTCTTTTAACCTAGGGAACAGGCGATAGTCACTGGGCGCCAAGTCAGGACTATAGGGTGAGTGGGTCATTATGTTCCACTGAAACCGTTGCAGGAGAGCAACGGTTTGCCGAGCGATGTGTGGGCGAGTGTTGTCATGCAGAATGTGTACGCCTTTCTCAACATTCCTCTTCTACGGTTTTGAATTGCCCGTTTGAGTTTTTCAGAGTCTCACAGAACCTGTCAGCGTTTATTGTGGTCCCAGCGATTCAGCTCCGACGACTAGGTGAAAGAAGAGGTTCATAACTTTCTGAACAGCATGGCGGCGTGCTGGTATGACATGGGCATACAAAAACTTCCACAGCGTCTACAAAACTGTATCGACAGAAATGGTGATTATATCGAAAAATAGCTAAATGTTCATGATGTAAACCACTTTAGAAATAAAAAAGGTCTATGTACTTATAAAAAATAAGAAACCTTACTTTTGGGATTACCCTCGTACTTTTAAAACCTCAAAATGAAATTCAGAAGTAAAATCATGCCAGTTATTCCTGAAAAAGTAACACAGAATCCTGGCAAGAAATTTTCAGGGAAATGAATCAAATAGATTATTATTAAAAGATAAAATAAACTAATGTGAAAGTACACGCTACTAATAAAATTTTTATTAAAAAAATTGAAACACCTGTTTAAGACGCATATATATGTTACAGAGGATAGGCTATTAATACCTGTTGAAGCAAAATATCGATTTTACAGGTTCTACACTGTTGAGACCATTTATTTATCCACAATGCGTTCATTTACACTAATTACCATGAGATGTATTACGTTAGATTCCCGTTAATACCGATAGAACTGTCTACTGGTGACGTTTATTGAATTGCAAATTGCTGGAACATGCTTTCAAAAATGACTTTATCTTTTTTTTCTATTACTGGTAACACACTTAATGGCACTTCATAGCTAAGATTTAAAAGTGAGTATTTGTGCAAACTGCAATGACATCGACGCACTGACAGTCTAATACAACAATAACTCAGTTCTACATGGAGCTAAACCTCCATGCAGTTCTGTTCGTTTGACATTTCAAGAATATTTCACATAGTTGTTATCTAGAAGTCTAGATAGCACGCCTTGCTTACTTCTTTCCTTATTACACACATTAAGGGCTAACAAGGAAAACGTAGGTAAGTTTTTTGCTAACGTGAACATTTAGAAGGGTGTGCATATGTTCTGAAAGCTGAAAATGGATCAAATACGCATTTAAGACCAGAAAAACGTTTGAAAATACCTTCCTAACACTATGTCATTAGCATACGCACTGTAATATTTACTATTTAAAACGACTGTCCTGTGAACACGACAGAAATTACGATCAAAAAACAATCGCAAACAATCTCCATGTAAATAACACGCTACTAATGTTCTGGAGCATCTAACATAGCGGCGTCCGCTTTAAAAAAACATACAGCCTATGTAGCTCCAACTCACCTAATTTAAGTTGCAAGTCAGTACATATATAAAGGAAATTCTGGGGATTTCGCAGGTTATACTGTTGTCAAGTCATCAATCCACGTGAGACAGATACATGGGTGTCGAGCTTTGACTAAAGTAGGAGTGTGTAGTGGTGCGAAGGCAAAGCCATGTGAGCCAAGTGATTATTAGGGCCACTTAGGGAACAGTGATTAGATTTTTAGATGACATTCAGTGAAACATTAACTGTAGTGATATATATACTGATATTATTCAATTCAGTGGTTGTGCAGAAGTTTGGCATTGGAGATTCAAATACTGACATTAAGTAAAAAGTTTATATGGCAACATAATAAGTACATGTGGTAGGTTAGATGCGTTGTGTATGTAAGAATTGCATATAATGTACGTAACATTGCGCGCGGATACTTTAAACGTAGAAGCTTCATATGTAGTACAATTAATGGTTACATACAGCCACTTATCCCCATGAAGTTACATCACGTACACAATCATGTTAAACATTTCACGCAGATGCAAAAGTAAAAACTCTCTTTTGAAAAGTTACACTGGTATAGACGTCACAAGCTGAGAATTACACTTAGACATTCCCACAGATAGGAAAATTAAATCTAAAACTTACGCTCAAATAACTTACGGAAATGCAGCTGGGTGACGTCGTCTACAACCGCCGGTACACCCTGTCAGTTTGAAGGCAAAAGTGCAGTATTGCCTTGCAAGGCAAGTATGTGTCGTGAGAAACTCAGGTCTCATATAAAACTTAAATTCTGCGACCGTTTCTGCCTAGGATGTGATCTTACTGGAATCTTTTGGTTCAGAAATAAATTGAAGACTTTGCTTTGCGGTGGCATGTATTACTCATGTACCCTGATCTTTTACTCACACTGTGTTTGCACTCTGTACTGCATTGCGAGTGAGAAGCATAATTTTATGTACTAACATTGTATAAAAATGTCTAGTGTTTTTGCTTAGTTAACTGCACACAACAATTTTTTGTTTGTTTGGAATAGTGATAAGTTTTTGTGCTGGGTAAAATACTCGTATTTTGTTGAGAACACTAGAAAATATTGAGCAGTTATCCTACGTGATGGGCTATATGGCACTGTTTATGGAGAATTATACATAATACAAGAATACATAAATAACAATTTATATCAGTAAAAGCCTTTTGTACCCATTCTAGAAGCGACTTAGCATGGAAAACTGCTTATGTGTAATGATTATTTTTACTTGACGTTTTTTTAGGACAGTTAGTTAATGCATGTTATTATCTAATGGGTGGCATCATTTGAACACTGTAATATTTTGAACCGTGATGCAGTAGGATAGGCATCAACTTGAGGGAATTTTTTCTATATTTGTTATGTTACTTCCAGTATGTGCTTATGTAAAGTAAGTAATTGTTTCCGTTAGTTAATATTTTTACATTCTATCGCCATTCTTTACTTTTGTTTCAAGAGTTTTTCACGCTTAATACTATTGTTGAGTATTTGTGCTGTATAGTTAGACAGTGAGCTATGCTGGATGCTTATGTTGATTATTCACTATTGTGTTATTTATTGAAGTGCAGGAATTTCTCCTTTTAGGTATATTTGCAGTAGAACAAGTTTGCATTTTTCTTAAAAGTTTATGTTATGAGATGGTGTTACTGCTAGTAATTTTTCTGAATTGTTATTAATTCTTAGATTTGTTGTGGATTTATTCGTCGTTTAAATAAATATTTTTGTATAGCAATTATTCACTGATAGTGTTAAGCAGGTGTTAGATGGCTAGGGGAAGCTGCCTCGAATGAGTTATTAGGTATATAAAGAGATAAATGTAGAGAGGCCTACTCAGATTAATGATATAAGTGAGGTACTCGTGACAGTGGAAGACAGACATGATCAGAGCAGTAACATTTTGGGACTTAGAGATGCAGAAGAGAATGCAGGAGGAGATCAATATCTGAAAATAACTTTGTAGGACCTGATTTGTCGCAGCATTGTAGTTCAGTGGTTGAAGATTCGGGTCTTGCTTCTGTGACATCAATACAAACCGACACAGCCTGTCTGCCATTTCAGTAGTAATGCTGAACCGGTGAAGGATGGGGAGGAGGGGAGCTGAGGATCCTTCACAACTTACACAAACTAATGTAACCCCTTTCTCTTTAAATAGTAATCCTACAACTGGGAAAATTGATGCTATGCAAACTTCATTGACAAAGTTTTAGGAGAATATTATTAAAAGTCAATCAATAACTTTAGGAGGTTTGAAGAGAGTAATGCAAGAAGTCCGAAAGATAACCTTAAAATAAAGGAAGAGAATATTACTGAGAAGGTTAGAGAAGCTCATGGAAAAGTCAAGAAGATAGTTACAAAGAACGTAGGAAGAAAATTGTTAGATGGAGGCAGACGCATAGTGCGCTGAGCAAGGAAATTACTGGAGTGGCTCTTAAGATAGTGAGACTGACGCTGAAATAAAACAGATCTTAGGTGAACCGGTCAGTACAAGAAATGCAAAGGTAGTTACTGATAAAGGGCTAGTTAAGTAGAGTAATCGAAATCAAGAAGAGAGTAATGAAGAACAGGAGGAAACTATTACTAGTAGGCGGGAAGAGGTTATTGTTATTAGAGATTAAATGGTGTAATAAGGAAATATGAAAACAGTAGATGAGGATTGTAGGAGACAAGATGAGAGTATTAGACAATAGGAAGAGATGATAGGGAACACAGTGGATTTTACTCAGGAGCTAGTAAATAGGAGTCTTGAGATTAGTTAAACAATGCGCAATGGCCAGCCAAGCTCTGAGTATAGCTGTCAGGTTGTACCTATAAACAAATCAAAAACGACTCCAGTAGAGACCGAAAATGTTCATACTTTGATAGGCCAAGATTTAGCATACAATGAGAACAATGACTATAATAATCAGCCAATTAAACACAAACAAATTAGAAACTTCTTCTGTAGAAAGCAAAAAGGTTACCTGTAAAAGGTCGAGAGGATGTACCCAATAAGAATACAGAGTACAGTTGTCATATAATGATAGTATGCCAATTAGTAACTCCTCTAGCAGTAAGTGAAAGTGGTAATGCGGTAGTATACCAAAATACAGTACACCGTGAAGTAGATAATAAGGAAACAGACTAAGTGCAAGATAAAATCTCATCTGAAACTGAAACTACATCCATACAAATCTGTAAACGGTGTGTGTAGCATTAGAGTGTGATACCAGTGGCACTAAGATTAGACCTGAAGACATGGAGGTGGAACCAGCAGCTACTCACAATGTAGAGTGGACGATGAGTCGCAGACAGGCACAACGAAAAGACTCCTATAAATTTAAACTTTCGTAGAAAAGGCCTTCCTGTGAAGTAGAAAACACACACATATTCACACAAGTTTAATTCACACACGGGCCACAGCGGCTAGAGACAGTGGACATATATGTGTGAGTTCAGCTTGTGTACAAGTGTGTGTGTTTTTCGGTTCAGAAGAAGACCTTTTGGCCGACAGCTTAAATGTAAAGCACTCCTTTCGTTGTGACTGTCTGCGACTCAACGACTCCTCTATATAATGAGAAGTAATTTACTCTTTCAATTTTTTTGTTATTCCGACCTGGACTTTTCATTGTAAAGATTGCATACAATGTACGTAATAAAGCGTGTAGGTACTTTAAACACAGAAGTTTCGTATGAGGTACAGTTACTGGTTACGTACAGCCATTAGTCAGTGTAGTGTTAGCAGTTAGCCAACACTAGCACACTACTTGGTTGAGGAGGCCGAATGCACGCGTTAACTCACGCAGGCTGGCGTGCGGTCTGAAACAGGATAAGTAATGAATGCTATAAAGAAAAGTACGTAGCTGCTGGAATACTTAACTTTAATCCATCATTTGTATACATCGTTCTTGATGAGACATGCTTCATACAATAACTATCAATTGCTATGGCGCCTTGCTAGGTCGTATCCATTGACTTAGCTGAAGGCTATTCCAACTATCTGCTCTGCAAATGAGCGAGGCTTCGTCAGTGTGCATCGCTAGCTAAGTCGTCCGTACAACTGGGGCGAGTGCTAGTCCGTCTCTCGAGACCTGCCGTGTGGTGGCGCTCGGTCTGCGATCACTGACTGGCGACACGCGGGTCTGACATGTACTAATGGACCGCGGCCGATTTAAAGCTACCACCTAGCAAGTGTGGTGTCTGGTGGTGACACCACAGTCAGCATGAAGTTACATTACGAAGACAGTAAGATTAAAGTCTAAATGTCTCACTGAGATGCAAAAGTAAAAACTCTCTTTTGAAAAGTTAGCATAAACTGAAAAATTATACACTAAATATTAGACTTTAAAACTGACAAGCTGTAGTACCACATCTCAAATTCTTCGCATCTCTCCTTTTCCTGTTATCTCACATTGACTACCGTACAACCATGCCCTCCAGACGGTCCTTCTCAGAAATTTCTTCCTCAAATGAAGGCCCATGTCTGAAACTAGCGGACTTTCTTTGATCAGAATTGTCGTCTTTACCTGAGTTACTCTACTTTCTATGTTCTCCTTGTTTCGTCCGTCATGTGTTATTTTGCTTCCAAAGAAGCGTAATTTCTTCATTTCGTATACTTCATGGCCTCCAATTTCTGTTTACCCTTAACCTATAGTGTGTGTACACACACTGTTCATTTCATTTAGGAGCTATACAGTTCTTCCTCACTTTCACTGCGAATATCAGTTTCATCAGCCAGTCTTATCATTCACATCCTTTTCCGCTTCTCTATGTCCGTCATTGCTTCTTCGATGTGTAGGCTGCACAACAGGAGTGAAAGTTTGAATCCGACTCTTACAGCTTTTCTAATCTGAGCACCTCGTTCTTGCTTTTCCATTCTTATGTTTCCCTCTTGGCTCTTGTACCCTTCTTTTGTTAAATCTTACTCTATTGTCTATATAATATCGAATATCTTACACCATTTTACATCGTCCAACGCATTTTTAGCCTCACAAATCATATGAACGTGTCTTGATTTTTCTCAAGTCTTACCTTCATTACCAAGTGCGACGACGTAATTGCGTTTCTTGTGACTTTTCCTTTCGTAAAGCCAGAGGGATAGTCATCCAGCAGTTCCTCGATATTCTTTTCCATTCTTCTGCTTTTTGCGGTTGTCGTTAACTTCGATGAGTGAGCTGTTAAGTGAATTGTGTGATATTTCTCGGAATTATCTGCCCTTATGTATGACATATCTCGAATTTATAGGAATTTGCTATCTTCAGGATAGTATGAATGTTTTTTTATGAAAGTCAGAGTGTGTGTCCCGTCACTTCCCTAAACGATTTTAGAAATTCGGAAGGAATATTATAAGTGCCTTTAGCCTCGTTTAATCGCAGGTCTCACAAAACTCTGTTAAACTCCGACTATGATACTCGAACTCCTGTGTCTTCCATATCGATTCCAATATTTTCTTCTATCACTTCATCACACAGCTCCTTCCTTCGTAGAAACCTACAACGAACGCTCTCTCGTCTGGTTTTAACAGCGAAATTCCTTATGGCACACACTTTTGTGCAATCAAGACTTTCTTTCTTAAACATGAATTACTCCAGAGTACAATTCAATATCGGATTTCTGGTTAAAAACACATTAAATTACTGACTTTCCTCTTTCCGAAAGTTGGCAATAACAGAAGCGTAAATTTGGCGGGATTGAGTTGTATAAGAAGCTGTATTTTTTTATTTAATTTAAATTCTCATCAATATGGACACCAAAAAGTTTGAATAATCTGCCTTGCTTAATAAGTCTTGCTCATGCTTTAAATTGATCGCTGTTGTTGAAACGTTTGTTGTGCAAAATTGAAGGAGCTGCAGTTCTGAAAATTAATGGAGGGGCGATTTGTAGATAATCACCATATAATCCTTCTAAACACATTATTTACAATTTCCTTCGTTGCTATATGTCTATTGCAGTTAATTACATTAGCAAAAAGTAACAATTGTGTCTGATGTATATTAAATGGAAGAAGATTGACGTAAATGAGAAATAGCAAATGACCCACTTCCGGACTTAATGATTTTGCCCCAGTAAAAAAATATCCCCTGTATAAACTACATAATTCTGCAACTGGGGTAAAATATCCCCAGTCTACACTCTACAGTGCATCAACTGTAATTTTTCTTCTTAATGGGGGGGGGGGGGGGAATCATTAATAGAGTTCCACAAGTTTCAAAATTGGGTACCATATTGTTTTTCGTGTGTGTTAATTATCTTATATTTAATACAGAATTAGTTCTTTTGTACATTACACAAATATTATAATCAGCACCCATAGCGACAGTGCAAGAGAGAAAAATGCGACTAACGTGTTTAGCATGATTGACTAATTTTTTTGCGAATGATGTATTACTTAGGTTTAACGAAACACAGAATGAGATAAGTTAGTGTCTTTAGAATAACAAGCAAATAATGAACATTTAAATTACAACCAGAAAAAAGATGAGCGATATAAACCTTGCGCGGGTAACACTCTAAGTGACTGATGGCATTTCAGTAGAAACTCCGAAGAAGAAGAAAAAAAAAAAGGGGGGGGGGGGAAGAAAACACCTGATAGCTAACGGAGAGGGCTAGCGAGGGGCAACGTAGTGTTAAGTGCAGCTGTCGGCAATTGTCACCTGTGCGTGCGCAAATGAGGCGCCGACCCGCATGGCTGCCACCTGTTTTGCCGCGCACTGCGTATGAACGGCGGCCGTGCATAATCCATGAGGCGGGCACGCGGCATGGAATTCAAGACCGGCCAGCAATTGTTTGAAATCTGTTAGCAGGCGCGCGTAATTGCCCGCTTAGCGCCCTGTCCGGGCATTGCTCGTCGGGCGTGAATTCGTCGCTCTGGTACCGCCGTCTCCCCTGGTACGTATGTTTTCTGTTAATGCAAGGAATGAATGCACGAATCCACCAGTCGATCTGAACAACAGCTGCCTCCAAAGATTAGGTAATACGCGGTCGTCAATTACTCCGTGAAAATTTTATTTAGTCTCAAACCCCACAACAAGCGCGTGATAATACGGGAAAAGTAGTCATCCATGATCGTCTGTGAACAGAAAAGGGGAAAGAAACTGTTCGTTTGTTTAAAGATACGAGGACCGTTCTAAAAATAAAGAACTTTTGTTTCACCAGACATTTTTATTCAAGACTGTTTTTGTACCCGCGGTTCTACCCTACGAAGTGTATCTTACATATACACTGGCGGGGAAAAAAACGCAACACCAAGAGATAATTAATGTATAGTAATGTAATTACGGGAATATGTTTGTCTAGGTAACATATTTAAGTGACAAAACACTGCAATTCACGGTTCGCGAGATACACCGCTGCGAATTTGAAATTCTGGTACATTAGTAACCAGTGTAACATCGAAAATGTAGAATCCAATCATGCGTACGTGTATGCATACTGTTGTACAGGCGCCGGATGTTAGTTGTGGAATGGAGTTCCACGTCTGTTGCACTTGCCCGGTCAATAAAGGGACGGTTAATACTGTTTGTGGATGACGCTGGAGTTGTCATCCAATGACGTCCCATATACTGTATGCTCGATTGCAGACAGATAGAGCAGGCCATGGCAACATGTGGCATTCTGTAGAGCATGTTCGGTTATAACAGCGGTATGTGGTCGAGCGTTATCCTGTTAGAAAACATCCAATAGAATACTATTTATCAATGGCAGCACAACAGGTCGAATCATCAGACTGACGCCCAAATCTGAAGTCAGGATGCGTGGGATAACCATGAGTGTGCTCCGGCTCACATACGAAATCGCACCCCGGAACATAGCTCTAGGTAGGCTTATAGATCCAGTGTATCTAGCACGCAGACAAGTTCGTTGCCGGCCCACAATTGGCCTCCTTCTAACCCACACGCTGCCATCATTGGCATCGAGGCAGAACCAGCTATCATCAGAAAACACAACAGATCTCAACCCTGCTCTCCAATGAGCTGAAGTCGCAAATGGCGGTGGTTTGGAGTCAGTGGAATGCACATTCCAGAGCGTCTGGCTCGGAGCTGTCCTTGAGGTAACCGATTTGTAACAGTTCTTTGTGTCACAGTGGTGCCAACTGCTACTAAAATTTGTGCTGTAGATGCAGTACAGTGCGCGAGACCCATACGCCGAACACGATGGTCTTCCCTCTCGATAGTATCACGTAGCTGTCTTGAATCCAATCTTCTTCCGACAGTACATTTCCGTGACCACTGCTGCCAGCAGTCGTGTCGAGTAGCAATAACTTTATCTTGGAACTATTCCATTTGGTCCATGTTTGCATAAAAAAAACCGACCGAGCGAGGTGGCGCAGTGGTTAGACACTGGACTCGCATTCGGGAGGACGACGGTTCAATCCCGCGTCCGGCCATCCTGATTTAGGTTTTCCGTGATTTCCCTAAATCGCTCCAGGCAAATGTCGGGATGGTTCCTTTCAAAGGGCACGGCCGACTTCCTTCCCCATCCTTCCCTAATCTGATGAGACCGATGACCTCGCTGTCTGGTCTCCTTCCCCCAACAAACCAACCAACCATAAAAAAAACCACCATATCAGAAATCGAGTGCGCCTTGATGCAAAACACCTTGTCATTTGTTTACTTATTTAGTTTCGGCTACAAATATCACCATCATCAGTGGTTCTTTTTTTTATCTAAATCATGCAGAAAATAGCATAGTTATACAAACACAGTAACACATTATTACTTTTTTACTATTTGTTTTTTAAATATAACCCCACTAATATCGAAAAAGATCTACACATTTTGAAAAACAGCAACAGTCTATACCGACAACTAACAATAGAAGAAAATTACTACATACAAAAGGCTAAACGAAAACACAACACTTTGCAACAACACACTATTTCCAGTTCTGAGAGAACTGACCAAGGACACAGAACAAAAAGCACACACACGCAAAAAGAACCACTTCCCATCACACACAGAGACATAAATGAGGAACAGAAGTCGTCATAATTCCCGCTACAGTTTTCATAGCCTTCTCGCAACATGCGATACACCTCTCGCGACACACGCGACCAGCAAGATGACGTAACGTTCTTGAACATAAACGAAGTGCGAAAGTTTTGTTTTTCTATGTACAGAATCAGCTACATGCACTCCAATGACCTTGAGTACACGAATAACTAATTAACAGTCCAGTACACAACAAAACCGGATTCCAAAACACTACCGCAACTCCAAGAGTATATTGCTGACATTATTTGTTTACTAAGAGCCGCTCAAACAGTTGCAGATGACTGATGTACGCTGAGAAAAACGGCAACAGAAAAGAATGCACAGAAAATACGCCGCAAATAGCGATAATAATTCTTAAAAACATGCGATAACATGCAATAAATAAGATAGCATGAAAATATCCATAGAAAACTATATTTCAAACAACTAACAGTAAAAATGTAATAACGTTTTTCTGTGTTTGTGTAACTATCCTATTTGCTGCATGTTTTAGATTTAAAAAAACACTGATGACGGTGATATTTGTCGCCAAAACTAGTTTGGGGAAATAAATAATTAAACAAATAACAGGGTGTTTTGCATCAAGGCGGACTCGATTTCTGATATTGTTGTGTCGAGTAGGTACATTCCTACCAAGTCCGTTCAAACGCAATGAGGTGCTGATAATAGCGTCTTTGTCGCCTTGAAGGCATTCTTCACTAACATCCACTAACCAAGTCCAGTCTCAAAGCTAACTAACGCTCACGACCGATAAAGCGTGTATTTAAAGCAAACCTGATTTGCATCCTCATAATGGCGCCACCTATGCCACTCTTATGCGATTGGCCGGAGATTTTATTAGACATCATCTTTCAAATGTATAAACACGCTAACCAACCCTTCTCTATGTCGCACAACTCCTTCTTGGTGTTGCGACATTTCTCCGTCAGTGTATTCCACACTCATATATATTTATCATACTTTAATAGATTTTTACACACATTTCATCCAAATCGCTAGCGAATTTCATCCTGAGTTCTGAGGAAAATTATAATTCTGCTACCTCCCACCCATAGTGGTAGTTGGGGATACCTTATTCCCACAGTATTTTTACACTAGTAATGCGTGATTTATGTAGCAAATTTGGCTGTTGCTCCATGCGTTCCTGATTTACACTTTCATGTCATTCCTTTTCACCCCAGAAACTCAGCCCTAGTGGTGCCTAACTGTCACGGTAAACTTTTGGCAGAAAAAATGTGATGCGTGTGCCAATTTTGATGAAAATTCCTGCAAGCGTTACAGAGTTACAGTGGTATGTCACTGTCTTTGCATACCTTCAACCCCTATACTCAACTCTAGGGGTGAAACGTCATCGTGATTGTCGCCAGTAAGTCTATCATCCCAGAAAAATTTGGATTTCATACTAACATCGATCGTTTATCGATTTTTTTTAATATCACATGTTCTTTCCTCCACTTCTATCCCAAGGGGTCAAAAGGGATATTACCTCATTCTATTTTCATACAAATAATGAGTCATGTATATACAAAATTTGAATTAATTTGCTTCATAATTCCTGAGTTAACTCTCTGCGTTACCCCTTTTCACGCCCACAGAAGCCTTCGTTATCGTGCGCACCATAACTAACAAAATTTTCATCATAATCAGATGAGTGGTGTAGGAACGCGAATAGCTGTTTGTTAAAAGGGCAGACGTAACATTTTTTATGACATTCACTCTTTCACAGAATGCGAAACTCTAAAGGCAGACCTATCATTCTATGTTAAAAGGCAAGCAGTATCTTAATTCCAAGTTAAGTTCAAAATGCAGTTATTTTTTCGTATTTTTTTAAAATGTAAACTGTCCTGGACATCTGCCTTTTTAACAAAATACTTCACGTTACCTTGTTAGTAAGCTGGCAGTTTATTTTGGCACCTGTTAGCGGAGATCACAACAATGCGTTTTAGTTGACAATGCATACCCCGTGTTAGTTCAGAGCATAACAATGCATTATAAAATCTGCATCGTTGTGGAAAAATGTTACTGCTTGAAAGCACATTAACCACCATGAAGATGAATGTGTTCTTGGAGGTAAAAGGAAATGAAACCCCCTAAGCTGTAAGAGAAGTATAATAAAGTAAGCAAGACTGAGGGTAGCATCTTATAAGAACTACTCTGGAATGGATGTAGATGACAACACAAACAACATAATTGGTGGAGAATGCAGGTCATTTCGTACTATTTGGTATTTCTGTCCCTTAAATCAGTTCTACAAAAGAACTGCTGTCTCCCTAGAAACTTCATTCTAACAGAGGAATGAGAAAATTTAATTTATCATAAGTTCACTATATGACTCCATTTCTGATTCCAACAACCCTGGCTGTATTGTGGGATCGCCATTCATAAATGGTCTGGTCAAACATACCTCTAATGTTGTCCTAAGCGAGCATGCTGAGTATCTTCAAATGTATGCTATCCTTCCGGTAAAGTGGCCACAAAAAAGCAAAAGATGGACTTTCACAAAATCATGCAGTATGTGGAAGATAGCTGCTGTGAATTTTATGTGGACACTCTTAAGGATACTTTGGTGGAGGAAAATACCGAATTAGAGGAGTAATATAAACTTGATAATCAAGCTTCTTCCCACCCAAAGCAAATTCGAGTACTTAGACAATGCAGCAGAATGTGGGCGAGCCTTACCTTTTCTATAACGCAAATTACCACTAACAGTTAGATAAAGAACTGATCGTGAAATTTCAGAAAAGCATAATTTCAATTGTAAAATATTTCATCCTGTTGAATTTTATGAGTTAATAGCGTGCTCCTGGATATTCTTCCACGCCTCGAGCCATCGCTATTGGTCACAAAGAAATTATGTGCTAAAGACTCTGGTCCATAGACTAGAATGCTTACAGAAAGGAGAGGGTCGCCGAAGGACTACAGCACCTACAAATACTGTTCCGAAGGAATGGGCACTCAGGTCATCAAACTGAACAGGAGATGAGCCAAAACCTGGAACGCCTGAGAAAAAGGCTGAGACTGGGACCGAGGAACAGAAGCCAAAAATCGCTGTCTTCTCAGTATCCGGAAAGTTCGATATTTCGCACCCTTCGACTAAGGCTTCTCGAAAATATGGAAGCAACTTAAATCGCTTAATAAAAGCAAATCTTCCGGTCCAAACTATATATCAACTACGTACATTTCAGAATGTGCTGATGCAATAGCCCCGTTCTTAACAATCATATATAACCGTTCGCTCAACAAATATCCGTACCCAAAGACTGAAAAGTTGCACAGGTCACACCAATATTTAAGAAAGGCAATAGGAGTAATCCACTAAATAACAGGCCCGTATCATTAACGTCGATATGCAGCAGGATTTTAAACAAATATTGTGTCCGAAAACTGTGAATTACCTCGAAGAGAACGGTCTATTGACACATTGTCAACACGGATTTAGAAATAAATCATTGTTGCGAAACACAACTAGTTCTTTACTCACACGAAGTGTTGAGTGCTATTAACAAGGGATTTCAAACTGATTCCGTATTTCTAAATTTTGCAGAAGGCTTTTAACACTGTACCACAAACGCGGCTTGTTGTGAAATTGCGTACTACGGTTTATCGTCTCAGTTATGTGGCTGGATTCGTGATTTTCTGTCAGAGTGGTTACAGTTCGTAGTAACTGACGGAAAGTCATCGAGTAAAACAGAAGTGATTTCTGGCGTTCCCCAAGGTAGTGTTTCCCCAAGGTAGTGTTATAGGTCCTCTGCTGTTCTTTATCTATATAAACGATTTAGGAGACAATTTGATTAGCAGTCGTAGGTTGTTTCCGGATGATCAGAAGATCAAAACAAATTAGAAAAGATATCTGTATGGTGCGAAAATTGGGGATTGACACTAAATAATGAAAATTGTGAGGTCATCCACATGAGTGATAAAAGGAATTCGTTAAACTTCGGTTACACGATAAATCAGTCAAATCTAAGGTCCTTAACTTCAACTAAATAACCAGGAATTACAATTACGAACTACTTAAATTGGAAAGAACATATAGAAAATGCTGTGGGAAAGGCAAACCAAAGACTGCGTTGTACTGGCGCAACTCTTAGGAAATGTAACAGATCTACTAAAGAGACTGTCTGCTCTGTAAAAGATCTACTAAAGAGACTGTCTACTCTGTAACAGATCTACTAAAGAGACTGTCTACACTACGCTTGTCCTTCCTCTTTTGGAGTACTGTTGCGCGGTATAGAATCCTTATCAGATAGGATTAACGGAATACATAGAGAAAGTTCAAAGAAGCATTTCACGTTGCAGTGGAATCTTCTCACGAAATTTCTGTCATCAACTTTCCCCACCGAATGCAAAAATATTTTGCTGTCGCCGACCTGCATAGGGAGAAACGATCATCACAATAAAATATGGGAAATCAGAGCTCGCACGGAAAGACACAGGTTTTCGCTTATTGCGCTTGGTGTTCGAGAGTGGAATAATATAGAATTATTGTGTAGGTGGTTCAATGAACCCTCTGGCAGGCATTTAAGTGTGAATTACAGAGTACCTTGTATCCACAGGACATGTTGCCCAAAATTGAAAAAGTGTCATGATGATCTCTCCGTTTGCAAAATTTCCGCAATAGTCCCCTATTCGGATCCCCGGTAGAGGACTGCCAAGTGGGAAGTGACCATGAGAAAACGATTGCATAATCATTGAAAGGATAACATTCTATGAGTCGGGTCGTGAAATGTCAGAAGCTTGAACATGGTAGGGAAGCTAGGAAATCTGAAAAGGGAAATGCAAAGGCTCAGTCTAGATATAGTAGGGGCCAGTGAAGTGAAGTGAGAAGAAGACAAGGATTTCTGGTCAGATGAGTATAGGGTAATATCAACAGCAGCAGAAAATGATATGACGGGAGTAGGATTCGTTATGAATAGGAAGGTATGGCAGAGAGTATGCTACTGTGAACAGTTCAGTGGTAGGGTTGTTCTTATCAGAACAACTTAATTGCCTCCAAAATTGGCACAGTCTCCACCCCAACTGAAGTACGTTTAGGCAGTTTATAGGCCTTACTGATTTGGATCGATGGTATAGAAAAGTACATCCAATATACTGCTCTTATGGAATTTTGGATCCATC
Source organism: Schistocerca nitens (assembly GCF_023898315.1). Taxonomy (NCBI): domain Eukaryota; kingdom Metazoa; phylum Arthropoda; class Insecta; order Orthoptera; family Acrididae; genus Schistocerca; species Schistocerca nitens. Next base: position 498,555,727 of record NC_064618.1, read on the forward strand.
AGCATATATACAGATATAACCAGGCCTCTGAGCTTCACAGTTACATCTGAAATTTTCGTTCACACTCGGCGAGGCTGTGATATAATAATAATAGACAGGAATATGGCAGCTGAGAGTGTCAAGATCATATTCAAATAAACGCAAATGTGAAGAACATCGCATTGAATTTATGACATGATACCAAGAGTCAAAGCTTGTACAGACGGCCGGAATTTTAGTTCTGTTGGAGGCGTTCCTCAATTAGTAAATTCCCATGAAGGCCATTTCTTGAATCAAAAATTTATCTGACGGCATTTGATGTCTAATGCATAAGGCATCTCTCCTGTCTCCACAAAAAAATCATTTGTAGTCCTCGAACGCATGGCACCAATGTAGGTAAGAATGGCTCTGAACTGAAGAATATCTAGTTTGGAGAGGTATATCTTAGGCACATTGAAGTACGGCATACAAGCATAGTCCACTCTAGATCGAACAATCCCTTGATACACCATGAGTAGAATACTTTGATGTGCTCCCCACCATATTCGAGTGAGAGAGCAAATTACATTTAATCCTTTATCGCATTAATCAGCAACAGATTGTATGTGAGGCACCCAGCTGAGCGGAGAGTCAAATATCATACCGAGGAATCGAGCACGAAATTTTATCTGGAAAGTATACTTTTGGCATGTGGCGTGATCAACAATGCAAGCAGTGTTCGATTTATAAAATGGTACGATCACCGATTTCTCAGCGGGAATCGCCAACCCACTATTAGAGAGCCATTCATTGATGTGTTCTATATCAGTGAGTAACTCCGTTTTAGCCTAAATACATGAAACTGCATTTGAATAAACACAAACATCGTCTGCATATTGTAAAACTTGTGTCGGGAGAGTGATTATTTTTCCAAACCATAAGTGTACAGAGCATACAAGAGGGTGCTTAAAACTGCACCATGGGGCAGGCCGAGCATGTTTCTCTTAAATCTGATTTAGATTGTTCTTTAAGCGACCAGACGACTGATGCCAACTCCGTGGCATTACATTACACTTTTCAAGCCACCATTCAAATCACATTTTGACCATTCTTTCCAGCGTTTTTGCTACACAAGACGACAACGCGATCGAATAGTAAAGAACAGTCACTGCTCGCTGTTGTCATACTGGTGCCAATGACTACAAAGGTCTATAATACAGCGGCAGAGTTGGGAAAGAACGCGTGACTCATCAGGTCAAATCGTTCTTCCTTTTTAGAATGACCCTTTTACACTCCGTCAAGTACAACGCGACCCAGTCTGCTGCATTTCACTCGATTATGAATATTCCTGTGATCTCTCGGGTTTCCCCGGCATGACTGACTAACGGTGCGGTCGGTCGTGCGGACATGACATCCACCGGAGCTGGGAAACGCCGAGAGAATGGGCGTTTCACAGAATATCAGCGCAAGTTCTAAAAAACGCAAGAGCAAGATGGGGCGTAGTTGGCGTCGGAAGTCAAACAGTTACACTGAAGCGCCAAAAAAACTGGTGCAGGGATGCAATTCAAAGAGGGAGATACGTAAACAAGCAGATTACGGCGCTGCGGTCGTCAACGCCTATATAAGACAACAAGTGTCTAGCTCAATTGTTAGATAGATTACAGCTGCTACAATGGTTGGTTATCAAGATGTAAGTGAGATTGGACGTGGTGTTATAATCGGCGCTCGAGCGATGGGACACAGCCTCTCCGAGGTAGCGATAAAGTGGGGTTTTCCCGTACGGCCATTTCACGAGTGTACCGTGAATATCAGGAATCCGGTAAAAGGTCAAATGTCCGACATCGCTGCGGCCGGAAAAAGATCCTGCAAGAACGGGACCAACAGCGACTGAAAAGAATAGTTCAACGCGACAGAAGTGCAACCCTTCCGCAAATAGCTACAGGTTTCAACGCTGGGCCATCATCAAGTTTCATCATGCGAACCATTCAACGAAACATCATTGGTGTGGGCTTTCGGAGCCGAAGGCCCACTCGTGTACACTTGAGGACTGCACGACACAAAGCTTTACGCCTCGCCTGGGCCCGTCAACACCGACATTAGATTATTGATGACTGGATACGGGTTGCCTGTTCAGACGAGTCTCGTTTCAAATTGTATAGAGCGGATGGAAGTGTACGGGTTTGGGGACAACCTCATGAATTCATTGACCTTGCATGTCAGCTGGGACTGTTCAAGCTGGTGGAGGCTCTGTAATGGTGTGGGGCATGTGCAGTTGGAGTGATACGGGATCCCTGATACGTCTAAATACGACTCTGAAAGGTGACACGCATATAAGCATCCTATCTGAACACCATCATCCATTAATGTACATTGTGCTTTCCGTCAGACTTAGCAATTCCAGCAGGGCAATGGGACTCCGCACAGGTCCAGAATTGCTACAGAGTGACACCAGGAACACTCTTCTAAATTTAAACTCATCCGTTGACCGCCAAACTCCCTAGACATGAACATTATTGAGCATATGTGGGATGCTTTGTAACGTGCTGTTCAGAAGAGATCTCCACTCCCTGCAGGACTCATGGTGTCAATTTCCTCCATCACTACTTTAGACATTAGTCGAGTCCATGCCACGTCGTTTGCAGCACTTATGTGTGCTCGCGGGGACCCTACACGATATTAGGCAGGTGTACCAGTTTGTTTGCCTCTTCGGTGTATAAATAGCAGCGCGAGAGCGACAATATTTCACAGAGTGTTTGGATCCAGGCAGCGAGGACACTTAACACGACAATTAGCAGCATCTGAAGAAGATGATTACGTCGGATGAGTAAATATTGTGCACTAGCTGAGAAACCCGGAGGCCGCGCGGGATTAGCCGAGCGGTCTGAGGCGCTGCAGTCATGGACTGTGCGGCTGGTCCCGGCGGAGGTTCGAGTCCTCCCTCGGGCATATGTGTGTGTTTGTCCTTAGGATAATTTAGGTTAAGTAGTGTGTAAGCTTAGGGACTGATGACCTTACCAGTTCAGTCCCATAAGATTTCACACACATTTGAACATTTTTTTGAGAAACCCGGCGTTGTCCGCGTGTTTATTGCTACCTATGCCCGAGACTCGGTGCAAGTTTAAAACAGTATACTGGGGGACACGACCGAAGAGCTTGTTTGCTTCGTTAACACAGAAGAGACCTTGAAGCAACTGTGTGAAGACACGGAGAACCTTAGCTGTTTTCTCTGTGAGTGAAGAGTGCTGAGCAGCGAGATAGTGAATGACGCTCTCGATTAGAGTTACACTGCACCTCGCTTTCGGAAGGAGTTTTCAAGCAGCGAGTTACAGCTTGATGCTCTCGAGCTGCTGAAAGTCTCGCCTCATAATCCCCGGTGATTTTCGAGACCACATATTCCTTTTGGGCGTTCTGATGTCTTCAGAGAGACTCCGCCATATTGTCGGTATTTTTATTCGTAATCAAAATGTAAAGAGCAGGCCCCCACATCAAAAAGCAAACTTAATAAATTCATTTTTCCTAGCAAACAATGCCAGAAAAATTTATCGAAAAACGCGAAGAAATGTCGATAAGTTTTAAATGCACAAAGCGAAATCAGTAAATTTGAATATGCTATCCATGTAAATACGTTGTTAGTTTGTATTCGTAAAAATAAGATTTTGCAGCTTAATTCCGTCACTGAAGTAAACTTCCGGAAATACGTCTGCCACTGAGTCAGAAAAGCTATATGCGCCATCTATTGTTCCTTTGGTGTACTACGAAACTGACAGCGCCTATTGCTCCTTTGGTGTACTTCGCAGTAGTGATCGTGTCATTGAAGTAAACATCCGAACTACGAAGCTGAGCAGATGATTTTAGACAAATTACATTAACTTTTTTCTCGTCTTCCCATTTTTATGAAATAAAGCCTATACGTTTCCCAAGCTTCAAGTTGCCTATAAAAAAATTTCTATGAACATAAGTTTCGTTGTTTTGGAGATTAGCACGTTCAGAAAAACATAAAGACAGAAGATAAAACTTTAAATTACGCTATCTATTTTCCGTAATCCGATTTTGATGAAATAATGGCTAAATGTTGCCCCACGATATTCTCAAGTTATCTGTGAAAACCCCATGAAAATTCGTCTGGTAGTTTTAGAGATTAGCCTGTTCAAACAGACAGACACGATAGCTTTACAGTTTTATTGTTAATACAAATAAAATGAGAACAACACCTCGACTGAACATCCGGAAGGACATCATTAATTAATAATCATTTTATTCATGGTCCCCCAGCTGCTTTAAATTCCTTCAAAAAAGTCATTCTGTTGCCTGAAGCTATTTTTTGTTTGAAACACACAGTTTATTTCATTCTCAGCTACACAATTTCGTTCCGTGAACATTATCAAACAAAATCACGCAGGAATTACGTTATATGCTGCCTGTAGGCCATGATCCACACAGAAGTGTGGAAAGATTGAGACTTTAATGGCATTCCATATTTTCTTGGAATTGCCTAATAATTTAACAGTCACAAATGTGAAGTTGTTTACCCAGGACGAAAAAAAGTGACAAACGCGGCAAATGGATACCATGAAAACGCTCTCACATTTTAAAATTTGTAGTTGCTATCATTTCGTGAAACGCGGAAAGAACTGTTCTCTTTCGTCTTCCTAAACGCACGAAAAGACGAGTGACATCAGTATCCAAGACTGCAGCTCTGTTTTTATATTGCTCACGGAGTAATTTGACACAGACTCTATTTTATATTATAGTGACTGCAGTAAAGGTTTCAACTTCGTGCTTCCACGTGAATTATTTGTTCTCTGCCTGAAAACTGTTCCTCATCCTGAATAACAATGAAAAACACGAACAGTTTTTGCTGTCATACTCAAAATGCCTGTCGAAGAAATCAGATACTAGAAATTGCGTGCGCGATTTTTGGCTTAAAAGTTTTTATCAGAATCATGCCGCATTACACCTTGCCGCTTGCATTTCAAATCAAAATTTACTTTTACCCACTACTTCGCACTAAAATAGTTGGCTTTCTTCCTTCTGATTAACATTTAGTGTCTACAAAGCTGTAACAGTGCAAACAAATGAGTGACGGATTTTTGCTGTCTCGGGTGCATGAATGAATGTGTTCGTGCCTTTCGCTCTGATTCCTATGAGTGTTTCGCTGAGGGTTTCCTACGTCACGTGCCGGGCGGTATTGCGAACCAGCTTTGAGACGATATACGCTCACTGAATTTCGTTTTGAGGAAGTGTTTCAATAAATTTATTTCCTTTTTTATGTTTTCATAGTTTTTGCGTATTTTGGAGCGGACGGATTTGTATAGTTCATGTGTGTTGTTGTATGATACACGAAAATGATAAGGCAGGCCTTAATAAGTCCTAATAACAGGTAATTGCGAACAATAATTAACTTAACACAGAGGTTAACATAATCAAATGTTAATTAGGAAACAATTTCCTTTCCGGCGCAACCACCTTATGATCTGAGGATGACCGGTGACGGCTGAAAACGATAATTTCTTATTGAAACTGTTGTGACTCTGCAGAAAAACAAAAGATTCGACAGAGAAAAACTGTATTCCTGCCCCCTTCTCTGAAGGGACTAACTGGTACTAGCACGAAATGGGCCCTTCAGTCATATGGAGGCAGGACTTAACAGGTGCCCACCAGAAAATCTAAATCTAGGAAATATACACAACCTTTCTACACTAGTAATACCGTTACCCACTTTCTATGTAACAGTAAAGACAAGATTCCACGTACAGAACAGGTTGGGATTTATAGGATTTCCTGCACTTTGTGGGTCATTTTATATGGAGGTCAATCAGGTAGGAGTATAACCATTGGACTGCATAACCATTCGATTGACTGAAAATGGAAGGAGTTGTAAATTCCAGTAACAAAACCCCGACTTAACCGTTAATGGTCTACTGAAGGCCCATTACTCCCTTTGTTGCAGTATCAGCAGGCACTTAGTATTATTCTCGCCATAAGATGAAACACTCGTTGTATATTATGTAGCTGTAGTTTGTGCCAATTCTCACCTGGTGCAGTATCTTGTCCTTTCTATTGATATGCTTTCAATCTCTGAGTGTAATGTAACACAAGGTTTATTGGCACATTCCTTCTTACCTGTGTATTTCAATACGCTTTCTGTGTAGTCCAGAGAGTCTGTACAGCTTGTATAGTACAATATGCTTAGGTCAGCTGACCATTGGGTTTCGAGATTTATGGCCACCTGTTTAAAGTCTAAAACATTCAGTAAATCTTTACTGAATATTCCATGTTTCGTACTCGTATTGATGTTGAGTGGACTGGATGATCAGTCTTAAGTTGTCTAACGGTAGTATAGAAACCCGAAAGTCAGTTCACAATAAAATTAAAAGAAACTTCACTGTAGAACAATAATACCGTGTCACAACTCAATTTGTTGAGGCTCATAGGCTCGTTGAATTTTTCAATTGAATTCATATTCGCCATCGACTGTACATTTGTCACAACATACACTGTTGCAGGTTCGACCTTACGCTCGTTTCCAACTGGTTGCAGATGCAGTCAACAATAAAAAGAATAAAACTGAGGTGAGATTCTATGGCTTGTGTTGGCTTTCATCACATACACCATCATATGTTACGGATGCTATAAAAATTCATAAAATTAGATTCGCACTTACTGCACCTATCAGTAATGAACAACGTACGAGGTAAACAAATGATAATCTTTAAAGCGTATCCACAAAAGCTCATTTTATACTAGCTGGTCGACTTCTCGTTACATCTAGTGGTCAGTTATGGGTTAACAGTTGCGCCCAAATACCTTTGATTAGAAACTGTGAAAGCTATTGTTGGGAAAAACTTCACGGTAAAATCGTAACTCTAAGTTACTGAAGTGGAGTATAAATGCCCAATTTGATGAAATATTTTAACTTTTGTTTTCTTTGAGTAGAAACATTGCTTGGAATTTTCTGATTAATTTGGTGTGCAATTTATTAAATTTGAATGACTAGAAGTACATTTAATTCAATTGATTTAATTAGTTGCATAGAATATTTTTAGGACTTCATAAACCATTGTTTAGTTAAAAATTAATATCTCAAGACCCATGAGATGTAGAAGGGTGTGGTTTGATTTAAATTATTGTAGAAGTTGGTAGCAGTGGCATAACAGTTGTGGTTCTTCTTTAATTGTGCAAGCAATATTCTCAGCATAACTTGTTTAAGTACTTTACTCGTTGTGCTGGAGTACATTTGATTATGACAAAAGAAAATGTGTGTTCATGACACGAAAATATCCAAGATGGAATAAAAAAGAGTGTGAGGGCAATCTTTTACCATAAAATATCAACAGATGACAAGCTCATCTACAACCTTTGATCAGGCGAGTGGCGTAAAAATGAAAAAAGAGGAATCGGTTGGAACTTTAGCTAAGTTTATCCACAAAAACTATTTACCTGGCGCTCTTTATTGGCTATAAAACCAAATTACAGAGATTTTTAAAAATCCAGATCTGTTGAAGAAAGGCGTGACAGGAAAGACACAAAATGTAAATGATTCGTTCAACAACATAGTGTGGGCAATAGTCCTAAAATTTTGTCTGTGGGGTATCATACATTGAAGCTTGGTGTGTATGATGCTATCCTCACTTTTAACGACAGTAACACGAATAGGTCGAAAGTCTTGCAGGAACTGGGAATGAAGGCTTGTTGGAATACACAAGCAGTATTGAACGAACTGGACGGGGAACGTGTCAACAAAGATGAGCTACAAGAACAAAAATTGTCCACAGAGGCAAGACCTACAAAGAGGAGGAAGAGAATGCATTCGGACAGTGTAGAAGATGATGGGGATTATAGTGTTGGGGCGTTTTATCTGCTGTTACTATTAAAAAGTGAGTTTTAATTTAAATTAATATTTAATTGAAATCTCTGAGAAAAGAAATTTTCTCAGACGAATGGCCCGTTTTCTCAGAAACAACAGAAGATATACTCTTGATTCTTTTACAGTTAATTTGTAATACCCTTATAACATTATACCTCTGGAATGATAGAGACAGCTTGTGTATTTCCAGCAAAATGTACAACATTTTAAGGAAAAAATGTAATAAAACATATAAAAGAAAAACTTGTACCCTAACTCCAAGGATATATATTTCAGTTGAAACTAGAGTAATAAGTACACGAAGCATGTACACTGAGATGACTGAAGTTATGGGATCCGGCATAATATCATGTCGGACCTCATTTTGCCCAGTGTAGTACAGCAACTCGACATGGTTTGGATTGAACAAGTCGTTGGAAGTCCCCTGCAGAAATATGCAGCCATGCTGTCTCTAGAGCTATCCACAATTGCGAAACTGTTGCCGGTGAAGCATTTTGTGCACCAACTGACCTCTCGATTATGTGCCATAAATGTTCAATGGGATTCATGTCGTATGAGCTAGGTGGCCAAATCATTCGCTCGAATTGTCCAGAATGATCTTCTTCAAACCAATCGCGAACAGTTGTGACCCATTGAGATGGTCCACTGTCATCCATTAAAATGCCATCGTTGTTCGGCTGAAAATTGTCTCCCAGTAGCCGAAAATAAACACTTCCAGTCGATGATCGATTTAGTTGGGCCAGAGGACCCAGTCCATTCTATGTAAACAGCCCGCACCATTAAGGATCCACCTCCAGCGTTCACGGTGCCTTGTTAGCAACTTCGGTCCGTGGCTTCTTGGAATCGCGCCGCACTATAAACCTTCCATCAACTCTTACCAATTGAAATCGGGACTCATCTGACCACGCCACTATGTTAGAGTCGTCCAGATTCCAACCGATATGATCACGAGCCCAGGAGAGGCGCTGCAGGCGATGTCGTGCTGTTAGCAACAGAACTCGCGTCGGTCGTCTGCTGCCACAGCCCATTAACGCCTAATTTTGACGCACTGTCCTAACGGATACGTTCGTCGTACGTCTCACATTGACTTCTGCTGTTATTTCACACAATATTGCTTGTCTATTAACAATTACAACTCTAAGCAAAGGCACTGCTCGCGATAGCTAAACAAAGGCTGTCGGCTGCTGGGTTGTCCTTTGTGAGACGTAATTTCTGAAATTTGATATTCTCGGCACACTCTTGAGACTGTGTATCTCAGAATACTGAATTCCCTAACGATTTCCGAAACGGAATGACCAGCCGGCCACTGTGGTCGAGTGGTTCTAGGCGCTTCAGTCGGGAACCCCGCTGCTGCTACGGTCGCAGGTTCGAATCCTGCCTCGGGTATGAATGTGTGTGATGTCCTTAGGTTAGTTAGGTTTAAGTAGTTCTAAGTCTAGGGTACTGATGAGCTCAGATGTTAAGTTCCAATTGTGCTTAGAGCCATTTGAACCATTTGAAACGGAATGACCCATGCATCTATCTCTAACTACTATTCGGCGTTCGAAGTCTCTTAATTCTCGTCGTGCAGCTATAATTACGTCGTAAACCTTTTTACATGGATCACCGAAGTACAAATGACAGCTCCGCCCATGCACTGACCTTTTATATCTTATGCAAGCGATACTAACGCCATCTGTATATGTGCATATTGCTGTCCGATGACTCTTGTCACCTCAGTGTACAAGTAACATGCAGAAGAATCAGCAGCATGAAATATTTCATGAGAAAATGAGTAATGAAATTAGAAAATTCAACATTAGCAGGATAGGCCAGTCATACACCACTTACGGAGCTGTTCAGCTACACAACAAGTCGTAATCCTCAATCAACTATGGCGCAGTATTTCACCCAGTGACTGCTTCAACCCACCCGATGCAGTACAGTGCAGTTAATCCGGTCTCGAATTATTGCGTGAGGGTGACGGTTCATTTGCGCTAGGAAGAGCGCGCCACGCGGCCCCAGGAGGGGTGCGACCCTGCCACGTGACCGCAACAAGTAAGAGTGCACAGGACGCATGCAGAGCGTGGCACACGGCGGGTTGCTCGCGCGACACCTGACCCGCCGATAACCTATACACGCTGCAGGCCTGCGCCTCTAACTCTCTGCCCATGGAGTTTCGTTTGGGTGGAACACTCAGGCTATCAGCCATATTACAAAACAAATTTTAAGTGGACAATTGGGAGGCCTAATGCCCTCAAACACTCCGTTAACACCTTAACTGTCAATCCCATCGACTCACAGGACGCGCAGATTTTCGTAGACTGCCAATGCCGTCATGTGACAGGGTCCGATTTCTCCACTTCTCGATCTACAGTAGGCAATCCACCTTACAGTAGTGTCAAAGGTACTTTGTGTTTTAATAGTTTCCACAACTAAACTCTCTTTCGAAATCTGGCAGAAAATCCAAGGAGATGCAACCAGCGGCAATAAACACTCGATATCTTCACTGCACTATAGTCATGGTAATGTTACCGATGAGAATGCCACTAAAGTGGCTTAAATCAGTGCTCACTGGCAGCTACTGCCTTATAATTCCATTGGGTCCTTCTCAAATTTTGATTTGTTTCGTCAGGATTGACTTGAATTATTGAGAGTTACTAAGTACGATTTCCTGAAATTCATTCACCAAAGAAGACGAAGTAAATATTCCAGAACTCGAATGAAGAACTGCTACTGACTTGAGTAACTTAGACGCGGATAACCTCAGTGTAGCAAGGCAGCTAAAATCCACATGTATTACAAAAATGGATGTATTTATGTTCCACTAAACCAATGGACCAGTTTCAACCAAATTTGGCAAACATATCACTTCCTTCCTGGAAAGAATCGCTGTGGGGATAAAAATCACCTCGTATCTATCAAAGGTATGGGTGTTAAAAACCAGTGTATTTCACGACAAGTGAATACCTATGATATTTATTCATCCAGTGTTTGAGAATGAGAGCACTTAGTGGGTTGCAACAACTTTACACATAACTGCGGACCTTCACGATTTTTGCCTCGCTAACATACCCTCCCCCCCCCCCCCTACCACCACCACAAAATGATGAAAGCAAAAGAAGCTAATCGTTTACTACATTTTCATTTTCCATGGAGTTAAATTTCCTCATGAAACAGGACATTTTAATTTATTACTTCTTTATTACTAACAGGCACACATTTTGCACAAGTATTGACGTGCATCAGTGAATTAACAACCGAAATTACATCGCTGTGTGACACATACGAGATATGACGTCATAAACACTGAGAGGCGTGAATAACAACTGCATAATCGATTACGCTGTAATTTATTGGTTCTTTACTCCCAAGCGTGTTAGAGATACGTTTTCCATACAGCATCTGCATATGTCGCTGAATGTACCTACAAAAATATGTCACTGTACGACACATAGTTCAGGAAATATGACTTCAAATACTGAGATTCGTGAAAAACTGCCACATGCATCACATTTTAATTTATTCGTCTTTACTACGAACTCTATTCACAACAAATTTCGCAGACAGTAGCCACATATACCACCGGATGTGGTATCAGTCTAGTGCCGGTATGTATTGCACATTGTGTCTCACTGACGAGCAGAACGAGCTGAGTTTCATGCGATTATTGTATTCGGTAACCATGTTGACTCCTACAGAGAAGTTTCCCGTCTCCAGAAATGGCATAATACGGGAGCATAAAACATGTTCAAAAATCTGCAGTACACCAGGGTCAGAGATAAAGAGGAAGAGTTTTGTGTATCTTTTCGACTACCGTTCTGGGTAATACGAATGAACTGCAGTTTTTATCAGGCACTAGGAACGCAAAGCTCCTCCAGCGACCCTCGGTACGCTGTTGCTAGACGAAAAGCAGGTTCTTCCACATACTGCATCGTATCCCATCAGATCCTGTATCCTGTCCAGCATTAGGAAAATTTACAACCAAACCAAAGGTTGGACTTGAGCTGTCTGATCACAAGATGTTGTACGTGGCTTTTGAGCACGTTGCATTTCATTCTTTCCTTATGCGCCTATGAAAGCATGCATTCTCCGCTTGAAAGTAAATAATAAGATGCAATCATTGTCTAAATGCATAAAGGTGTTGTGCATAGAATTACCCAATGTACAAAAACGCTCCCAGATCGACTTTCGAAGAGAGTCAATAGGGCAGGCAGGCTACGTACAGGAAATAATATCCCAGAAAAAATTCCACCCTCAGGCAAAACGAGAACCCATAGAATGTGCCAAGTATGCTCAGCCAAAGGAAAAAAGAAAACAGTAAAGCCTAAAGGAAAGATTCCACGTAGAAAAGTCCGCGCAGGATACAGTGGCCGATGTGCAGTGACCAATTTTCGTCCAAAGTGCTGGGCGAGTTCATTCGTTCCTTGAGAAGGGGACGCCGACAAGTGTTTGCCACGTTCTGGCCACTCAGCGATGAAAGAATCGAGAAGTACACACTGCAGTCTTTCTCAAACGATTGTACAGAAAATATTTGATAAAAAGATTTCATTCTTTACTTACAGCATTATATTTCAGGTTCATGACGATGTGCCTATAATTTCGTTAATGGTCATAGCTATTGTGATATTTACCTGAGAGGAAGACAATGTGCGAAATTCGGAAAAGTTTTCAATGAAAAAGAAACGAGGTCGCTATGATTTTGCGTTGGGTGCATTTTACATAATATGTTGTTGCATATGAAATTTAGATAACATATTGAGGTATGTGTCACCAATCTCGAGAAAACTGATGTGACGCACCACACTCATTTGCGTTCGCACCGCGCCAGCGATAAAGTCGCAGTGAAATATCCACAACATTCCTCATATTTCATAAATGGTTTCCGATTTCGAAATGAGATTATGGCAGACAATAGCACACGAAGAGTAGAGTACATTGCCATATCGTTATTATGTAAAACTTCGTTATCTACCGTGTTATTCCACAAACTACAGACTTTTTCGGTGAAAGAATGTAATTCTTCCGAGCCATCGATAGCTGGTGAAACGACAGATCCCATGGGTTTTGTAGCAACATTAGTGAAGACATTACACGTTTTTTGTACCAAGGATTTGCTTTTTCATAAGCTGCTAACGTTGCTTTAATAAACCACCGTTTCATAATTCTCTTGCAATTTTCACAGCCACTTAAGTGAAGTGACTCTGTGCAAACTCCGCTGTGTTTTGGTAAAAGCAGCACATTTTAAAATGGAAACCAGAGAAATCTCAGGTTTTTCTCAAAATTCGCCACTAATTACGCTCCTCTGGAAGTTGCAAATGCTTAACAAGCCAGGTGAAAACAAATTGCTGCATTTTTGGCAGCATTCTTTTTAGATACTACCCAAAGCAGAGGTGACAGCAGATCTTTTTGGCTCTGAGCACCATGGGACTTAACTTCTGAGGTCATCAGTCCTCTAGAACTTAGAACTACTTAATCCTAACTAACCTAAGGACATCACACACATCCATGCCCGAGGCAGGATTCGAACCTGCGACCGTAGCGGTCGCGCGGTTCCAGAATGTAGCGCATAGAACCGCTCGGCCACTCCGGCCGGCTGATGGGTTTGCTTCAAATACAATTTTGCACGTACTCGTGCTGAATTTGAAGTATTATAGCTACAACGATATTTCCTGATCACTGATATTTAGTGGAAAAAAATTACTGTTCTTACCGGTTACGTTTTTCTCTGTTGTGGACATTTATGTGAAATTTGTTTCGAGTTTCTTTATGATGTACTGCGATGAATTCCTCTTTGCGACCTCGTTGCTGTTGCCGTCGTGTTTCAAGTACCATATGGCACACAACTTTTCAGCTTCAATGATGAAATCGTCTTCCCGATGTTTGGTTCGTGTATTCCCGGATCCAACGCCACTGTCTACGAGGGTAGACAACCAAGCGCGTCCATTTTACAGTAGATACTGCGTAAGGAACAAAGCGACCCGCTACGTTTGCAACGTTACGCTCGCGCGTTCGAAACAGTGCTGAGGCGCAGTCTGAACGCTGCCATTACGTTCCTTGCATAGTCACGAGTGGAACCACCTTTTGTGGTCACCACTCGCGGCGAAGCAGACCGCCGAGTGGCGGCGGCTGCGTGTGAAACCGCTCGTTTACCTGCAACATTCGCCACAGGCAGCGCAGCTAAGTGAGTACGTCTGAATGGGCCCTTGTGGACGGCATTGCGTGACCACACCGAACAGCGCAGGCGGAGCAGCTTATGTTACGAGAGGATATTCGGCGAATGGATCGGCCTGCGCATTTCCCCGCCTTGAATCCCACCGAGCACGTGTGGAATGGATTGCAACACGTCCACATGCGCCGACGACCATCCATCAGTTGTGAGCAGTGCTGGTGGAGGAATAGAACGCCCTGTCACAAGAACTCTTTACCAACCTTGTGGTCAGCATGGGAGCACGTTGCAGATCATGCACTGCCGTTTGTGGTGATCACGCATCTATTTAGAACCATGTCCCGTCTTTTGTATCGTCCAAGAAACCATCACGAATGGCAGAGAATTCGATGCAATTATTGTCCTTAAATGAAAATGTCATTCCTGTTCGTCTCATTGTGTATTTATTTCAGTTACTTTTTGTACTATATTGCAGAAGTTCTGTTATACGAGGGTTATTCGGAAAGTAAGGAACGATCAGTCGCGGATTGGAAACCACAGTGAAAATCCGATAAAGTTTTGCACTGGTGTGTTGGACAGTGTCTCTAGTATGCCCGTCGACCGCGGTACGTCGTTCTTTTTAGTTCTGAGCACACAGGGAGCACATAAAGATACCTAGAACAATAGCGTCTCCCGACAAGTGCGAGGGAATGGTTAGAAATTTCCCCTGAAGCTATGCAGCCAACATTACAGAACTGTCGTGTATTTTTTTCTCCAAGACAATTCCCAGCCGCATTCTGCAGGGGCAATGTTTGATTACCCACAACACAGTCCGTAATTGTCTGAGTTTCATTTCTGCTCACATGAACCGCTGGCTATGAAGACAACCATTTGGCACAGACAGAACCATTTGGCACAGACAGCGGGCTGTGGGCCGGCGTAGTGAATTGGCGGAAAGCACTGGCGGGTGCCTTCTACAACGAGGGTATCGGAAAGTTGGTACAACGCTACGACAAACGTCTAAGCCGATCCTGCGGCTAGTGAGATAAGTAGCTGGAAGTTGTAGCTAACTGTTGCAAATAACACAGTTTTGATTTTCACTGTGGTTTCCTTTCCGCGACCTATCGTTCCTTACTTTCCAAATAGCCCTCGTACATGGTCCAAAAAGTTCCATAGAGCTACATTACTTGGCAGTGACACGTCATGCGAAAGTTACTTTCGTCCATAAGTTTAGGACGCCAATGCATTTATTTTGAAACGTGTAATAATGAACGTACACTACAAGTTACACTTTCTTGATCGTAGCACTATTTTGGAGCCTTGTAATACTAGACTAATGCAGGAATAACTCCATCGTCATCATACTAACAACGGCTCCGCAGTGCTCCATCACATTACTTCGCGCCTGCAGACACGCAACACAAGGAATAAATTTCCAAAACAGGCTAGCGTCATTCCACCTTCCCAGTTCAGCAGCAGTGATACAGAAAGCCGCGGACACATACTAACCTTTACCGCGTCACAAACGTTGGCTATATTGATCACCTGTAGTGTGATTTATCAACTTGGACAGATCCTCCATTCACTGATATGTGTCCTATTTTCTATATCTGTTTTTGTTTTCACACAGTCGTCTTCTGAAAGTCCGGAGGTGCTTATAAATATCCACATAACATGTATTTGGTGTAGTTGTACAGCTTTCCTTACTGCAGTGGAGCTCAAGGGAAGTAGGAATGCAAGTTTCCTTGTTCCTGGTGTAAAGTATGAGAACAGTTCTGTAATGATTTCGCAAATATCGCTGAAGTTTTAATGAATATTATGGCTAACCTATCAGGAGAAAGAAAACTGGCGTTCTACGGAATCGGAGCCTGGAATGTCAGATCCCTTAATCTGGCAGGTAGGTTAGAAAATTTAAGAAGGGAACTGGATAGGTTAGAGTTATATGTAGTGGGAATTAGTGAAGTTCGGCGGCAGGAGGAACAAGACTTATGGTCAGGTGAATACAGGGCTATAAATACAGGGTTAATACTGGAGAATGAATAAGAAAACAGGAGTGCAGGTAAGCTACTACGAACAGCATAGGGAACGCGTTATTGTAGCAAAGATAGACACGAAGCCCACATCTACCACAGTAGTACAGATTCGTGTGCCAACTAGCTCCACAGATGACGAAGAGATTGAAAAAAATTGTGGTGAGATAAAAGAAAGTATTCAGACAGTGAGGGGACACGAAAATTTAATAGCCATAGGGAACTGTAATTCCATAGTAGGAAAAGGAAGAGAAGGAAAAGTAGTAGGTGAATATCGAATTGTGGTAAGAAATGAAAGGGGAAGCCTCCTGGTAGAATTTTGCGCATAACTTAATCATAGCCAACACTTGGTTTAAGTATCATGGAAGGAGATTGTGTACGTGGAAGAGGCCTGGAGACACTGGAAGATTTCAGATCGATTATATAATGGTAAGATAGAGATTTAGGAATGAGGTTTTAAATTGTAAGACATTTCCAGGGGCAGATGTACACTCTGACCACAATCTATTGGTTATGAACTGTAGATTACAACTGAAGAAACTGCAAAAAGGTGGTAATTTAAGGAGATGGCACCTGGATAAACTGGAAGATCCAGAGGTTGTAGAGAGTTTCAGGAAGAGCATTAGGTAACGATTGGGAAATACAAAGGAAAGAAATACAGTAGAAGAAGAATGGCTGAAGTAGCCGGATGCGCGTTGTATATCAGCTCGCCCGTGTGACATCTTCTTGCAGTACTCCAGCAAACATGCAAAAAGTTCACAAACAGTGGACTATCCTTATGGGCATTTTTCCTGCTGTGGGAAAGAACGCACACAGTTATTGGCAGTTATTATTCAGTAGGCCTTCACTAGTCTGGTTTGCACAACGTTTCGTTGTCACAGTAACACGTTTTATGGGCACACAATATTTTTTCACTTTGTCATGAGTTGTCATTAGTCACACGCAAGTTTTCACCTTAGGACAAAATGTATCTCTGTAGTCAATGCGCTTTCCTGGTGTCCCTTGACACACAAAGAGTTATAGTTTGACACTAACTTGGTCTACCGTCTGTTATCGGCTCACTGTTCGTGTCGTGCTAGTTCCTTGTCCACTTGCACACACGGCGATGATACAGTTTCTTATTGCTTGTTCAAAGCAACCTCGTGACGTATTGCTGCAGGTTTAACAGTCACTGTCTGTCTCTGCCACACAATATTGCACTTTTGTTTAAGTTTTTTCATT
The DNA here is from genome assembly GCF_023898315.1 of Schistocerca nitens. NCBI lineage: Eukaryota > Metazoa > Arthropoda > Insecta > Orthoptera > Acrididae > Schistocerca > Schistocerca nitens. The sequence continues at coordinate 498,572,930 of NC_064618.1, forward strand.
TACAATATTCGTTGTGCAATTTTTGTAACAGCACATTCGTAACTTCTTTGTTCGCTCTTTACCAAGGTGTGTGATATTTGCATACATGGTAACAAATATTAAAATTTCGTATTAGTTTGCCCAAAAATCATCTATATTTATGTTCGAGTAGATTTTATTTGTGCATTCCAGCCGGATTCAGACATATTGTTCAATAATTCCTTTGCAATTATGTCTCACTTTACTTGCAAGGTCCTACGTAACTACAGTATAGTCTCTGTAGGCTAAAATTGACTTGGACTGTATCAGGCTGTCTCTTTTTTACTGATTGGACCTGCACATGCTTCAATTGAAGCTTCTTTGTGCGTAACCTTGCGCTACTTAAATTTGCAATAAGTTTGCCTCCCATGGTGCCCTCGGGTCACTACTGGGTGCATTATTCTCTTTGATAACACTGGTTTGAAAATAAAGTTCTCGGTCTCTCATATTGTTGATATTATTCTGGGTTCGAATCTGTCAATCTGACAGCTACACACACACACACACACACACACACACACACACACACACACACACACACACACACACACACATATATATATATATATATATATATATATATATATATATATATATATATATATATATTATGTTAATAGCGTTACAATTAGGCACAGGTACCTCTTCAGATTTGAGCATGGACAATTCTATCCTCCTACCCGCGTTCATCAAACTTAATTTTCCCCGAGAAAGGTCGATTACTGCGTCCCTTTCTCTCAAAAAATCTACCCCCAAAATGCAGGCTACCTTTTAAACCCTTTACTACCAGGAATGAGCACGCTATGGCTTCTCCCCCTATATACATCTCTACCCGCACTTGGAGTTTAATTATTTGTCGCTGTGCACTGATGGCTCCAGTGACTTTGCAATTGTTCACAGGAAAAGTCAGCATACGCTTTTCTTTCCCCAGTACTCTGAATAAGTCCATACTCATGACACTGACAGTAGCACCTGTATCTACGATTGCTTGCACATCAATATTGTTAATTTTGATCTCTATTATCGCTTGTACTTTGTCTTTGTGCTCCTTTATGTACGTGGGTGGTTCAGTTATTAATTCATGTCCCATCTGTACCCCGTCATTATACCTGAGGATACAGATTCTCGATGTTTTGTTCTGTGTCGGGCTGCTCTCACTCCAAACCTCAGCCGACGATGGAGAGCGTATCTCGGCTGAATCTAGTTTGTTGGATTATTACTGTTGGATGGGTGTGGCTGCTCTGTGTCGCTGACCTCCACTATGTGTAAGTTGTGTTGCGTCGGCCGCCACGGTTGCGCAATTGGCGCATTTTGTGGTGGCGGTCGGTTATTGTCATATCTTTCACTGTTTTGCCGGTCCGGACTGGGCCTCTGGTTCTGTGGCCAAGTTCGGTTTGCATCGTTATAGGTATTAGTGTTCCACGGCCCCCTGGAATTTTTCCATCTACTATTGCTTGGTGGGTCTGTTTCATATCGGTCATCAGACCTTCTTTTCCGGTCATTATTCACCGGCGGACTATTGCCCTTCCGGTCCCTACCTCTATTCCCGTTTTGTACATAATCTTGTCTCCTATTGTTACCTCCGCCGTTTTCATCATTTGGTGGAGGCGTGTTATTTCGACCATTTCTGTAACCGTTTCCGTTACTTCTAGCCTGTTCAGAGGCTGCCTTAACATCCTCCTGAATCAGGTCAATTGAGTCCAGAACAGACAACCAATGTTCCATGTCATTCTCCGGCACGTGTATAAGTTTTTCCTTTACATGTATCGGCAAGTGTGATTTCAAAAGTCTGATCAAATCCCGGGATGAAATCTGCTCGTCCCAGTAACGGGTCTTATTAATGTATTTCTCAAAATATTTCCGCAAATTGCCTAATCGTGGAGAATACGGCTCTGGATTATATACCTCTTTCCGTAATCTCTCCTGAATTCGTGTTGACCAATATTTGGCCAAGAATGCCTTTTCAAATTGCTCATATGTGTCGCAACTGTCAGCTGCTTCGGTTGCCCATAATGCAGCATCTCCTTGTATGTAAGACATAAGGAACTGTATTTTCTGTGTATGACTCCAAACGCTAGGCAAAATGTTTGTAAATCCCTTGATAAACACTACAGGGTGAACAGATTTCTTCTCCGTTGTAAAAATTTGAAACTGTCGGTTTCTAATCAGGCTTTCTTCAATCACTATTTTGGACTGACATTTGTTTGTTTCGCTAACATTGGTTGCCTGTTCTGTCTCGCAGTCGCAGTTTTTCACTGCTGTACTTATAAGCCTATCATTGTGGAACGTGGCTGACGTGATACACGTCTGTGCGTCGCCGTGCAGCAAGCTGTTCTTCAGCTCCGCAAGACGACGGTTGACATTCCGCTGCCACAGCGAAATACTTCCGCATTGGAGCCCAAGTCTTGTGCGTCGCCGTGCAGCAAGCTGTTCTTCAGCTCCGCAAGACGACGGTTGACATTCCGCTGCCACAGCGAAATACTTCCGCATTGGAGCCCAAGTCTTTGGCCTCAATCGCGGCGTGCACCTTCTCGTCTATTTTATTTATAAATTGGTTTTCAATTTTGTGCCTATCATTGTTGAACCTGGCTGGCGTGATAAACGTCTGTGCGTCGCCGTGCAGCAAGCTGTTCTTCAGCTCCGCAAGACGACGGTTGACATTCCGCTGCCACAGCGAAATACTTCCGCATTGGAGCCCAAGTCTTTGGCCTCAATCGCGGCGTGCACCTTCTCGTCTATTTTTTTTTTTATAAATTGGTTTTCAATTTTGTGCACTTGTTCGGACATTTTGTGCTCAATTACTTGACTTGTGTCAATTTCTAATTGTTCCATTCTGTTAGCCAGTACACTGATTTCACCCACGATACTGGCGTTCGCCACTTGGATATTATCTACTCTTTCGCTCAGTTCTTGCACCGTTTTGGGTATGGTTTCATAGTTTTGTTTCAAACTAACAATCTCACTTTGCATAGCTTCCAAAAAGATTGCATTAACTGCAAATCTCTCTCATGCTGGCGTCGATCACGCTCTGCTTGTTCATGCATAAACGTAGCTTGGAAATTGAGCATGCGCTCGAACATAACTCTTAATGATTGCACTTCTGACACCTCACCACTCTCTGGTCCGTGTCTAGTGCTTGTGGGTGGTACAGTATTTCTAATTTCAACTGAATCACTGGCTGGCAGTGGCAACATTTCTTGCCCTTCTGCCCCCAGGTTCTCACATTGTACTTCCTGAACTACGCCACTAACATTACTTTGTGCCCCACTTTCTAACTCGGTATCACTGCTTGCTAACTGTTGTTCATTATCCATGTTTATATCTTTCTGACTACGCAATCTAACCATAGTCAACAAAAGAAACAAAATCTTAACTAAATATCCTAACATTCAGGTTTCACTGACATAATCACACAAGAAATGGCCATTTGTTGAAACACACTTATTATATACTACAATGACTAACTACTCAAATGTCATGTTATTTTTTAAAAAAAGAACACTAACAACAAGCACACCACTAATGATCCGAGAACACTGCACTGAGGCTATTTTACTACCCATAGGACAACTACACTGTAGCTTTACCTTTTGGTGATCTATCTTGGGTGCAGCTGCCCCCTGGTATTGTGGTAGGTAATTAATTTTTCGATATAATGAGCTCTCTTCTTCTGCTTGCCTCTGGGTATATAGTGTTCTCATACAAAAAATCATATACAGGTATTACCACACAATATTGGTTAGGCAATACATACAATACATGAAAAAAAATATTAATTGTTCTCCAACAAAGTTCGACTACAATAATTCCCTCGTTATCTCATGGGTATTTTGTGGCCACTGCATATTCGAGCCCCACGTTGGGCGCCAATTTAATGAAATAAAAAAAAATAAAAAATAAATAGTTAATGAAATGATTTTGTTTTCAAATGTTACCTTTTTTAAATTATTTTTTGTTATTTGCTCTTTTGTTTTCTTTCTTTCAGTCAGTACGTACGAACTTTGTTGTAGAACCTCTTATTTACGTGTGGTAATAAAAATTCATTTAGACAGAATTAAGTACATTTAAAATTACGTGAATTCATATTAACTGATTAAGAATATTTAGTTGAGAATTAAATCCTTTACATAATTAGGCCTTGGCACACGTTTTCTAAATGCAGTGGTTTTTTTTAATATTCACTGAATTCTTTCCCGGCGTTAGCTATGGAACACAAGACTGTCTCTATTAGCAGAAAATGGTTAAATATTGCCAAGCCGACGTTTAATTATCATTGATAAAACACACTTCACTATACATTTAAGTTATTTGAAAGAACCAAAATTGTTAAATTTCAACGTTAACTATCTGCCTATGAATGCACAAATGTGAAACTAGTAATAAATTCCGTCAGTCTCAGGATCGCTGTAAAAGAAAAACATTTTCTTAATTCACTGCTAATTTTTATCTGCTCCCGATTTACGGGTTTGGTTAATTTTTCTTAGCGGAACAATTTTTTAAATGTGCCGCCGCTGCAAATCGTTCGGTCGCGGCACAGCCCGGCAACACCGCTAAAAATGCTGAAAATTCTTTAAAGAAATATTATAAATGACATGGGCAAGCTAATTTACATTAGTAATACACACTTTTGATAAATTATAATGTATTTAGACCACAGCAATAATTCAGCTTACATTAGTTTGTAATTTCTCCTCTAATGGCGGCTAAATCTAGATACAGACAAAAGAAGTCTACCCATTCATAAAATGCTACGTCACAGGTTCCTCTCACTTTCAGCTCTCCAGGAAGACGACAAAGAATACACACTACGTGGTGCCTTTTATACTACTGCTGACCATTAACATCTCTTTGTAATCTTACAACATTATTTTCCTCTGTGGCTGAATTTTACATTTTTGTTATCACAGATATTGACACATTTCGCAATTACATTATGAGTATAGAAATATTACAATCATAAATACATCGAGAATATTACTACAGAAAATACTACAATAATAACGAATGTCCTTTACACAAAATTAAATAATATTTTTGGTTAAATAATTACAGTATATACAAATTGCTTCATAGCGGCGTATATAGTACAATTAAATTTTAGTTTATTAATAGTGTTGCCAGGGAACGTTACAGTACTTTTGGTACCTAAAATTCATAGTTTTTCGGGTGCATCTTGACAACGAATACAGGTTTTTCGCAAACGGAAAATCGCATTGCTAGATGAATGTCTAAATAATGAACAGTTAAAATGCGAGTCATTGGCTATGACTAATTATTTAGATAACTGTGGCCCATGGTAGAAAAACGGCCAAAAGCTGGTTTTTACCGTTTTCCTACATACGTACAGCAACTTTAAACCTCTGCATCTCGCTGACGGAAAATGACATCGAAAAAAGTTTCAAGGTTCCGAGAACATCAATCATAAAAACGTATGGTAAAAATTTCGACGATATGCTATGAATACAAGTTACAGAAGAGACGATCCTCACAATTGGTAATTTTCGTACCCAAAAAACAGGTTTTTTGCTGAGATTTCACGGGAATCGCCCATGAACAAACGTTGCTCCTATAAGTCGCCTGAGGTACACACCACACCACACCTAATGCAAAAGAACCAACTGATTTGCTCAACTTTCCTGCAATGGAGGAAGAGTGAAATTTTTCAGTTTTAACGCTGTTCTGTAGGATAGCCACAGTGTGCCCGTTGTTCCGGTAAGTAAACAAATGGTCGTTAGGCCAAGGGCTATCCGAAACACTTGTCCCCTTATCTCTGTCATCAATAGAACCCAAAATAAGGCCCTGTAAAATTGGCGCTTGTCTTTTTGGAACATATTGGTACTGAACATTGTGTGCACAACAGATTCTTCACTGAGCATGCTGTTCTGAACAGGTAAATAGGCTACCACCGTTAACTGTCTATAAGATACTCCAGAGAGACTTGAACAAAGTTTTCGTTTGTTCTAATGAACTGCAACTCTCTTCAAATGTGAATTAATGTAGGGCAGCGCTTATAACAAAGAGTAACTCAATTGTATCTAATTAAAGTATACTGCTGAACGTCTTGAGCTAGTCACATCGTATAAGTATTTAGGGGAGATACTAAGCAGACATATTATGAAATGGGACGACCATGTAAAATCATTTTTAGACAAGACGAATGGATGGCTGGGATTTCCTTGGTTTCTGGAAAAACGCAATTCGTCAGTGAAGGAAATCTCAGACAAAATTCCCGTACGACTAATTCTGGAATATTGTTCCAGTGTTTGTAGTGCATATGAAGCAGGTATGGCGACACACATCGAATGACTGGAGATATGCACTTGTAGTATCATAACAGGTCGCTACAGACGACACGGGTCTTTAAGAAAAGTGCTCAGGGTACTTAAATTGGAATCTTTAGAAGACAAACGACCTGGATCTCCGAAAATCGTGTTTTGTAAATGTAACAATTTCCTAATTTCGCCCCCTTAGGCTTATCAAGCTTGGTAGTGTCCAAGAGCGTGAAATAGGTTAATTGCTAAATTATGAAATTGTTTTTCTTGTACATGGTGACACGCGGAAGACGGACGGTTTTGAACTGTATAGTACTGAGAGCATAGTGGTGGGAGAAGATGGTGGTAGGGTTAGTTCTCCTCCACGCGCCGGCCGCGGTGGTCTAGCGGTTCTGGCGCTGCAGTCCGGAACCGCGGGACTACTGCGGTCGCAGGTTCGAATCCTGCCTCGGGCATGGGTGTGTGTGATGTCCTTAGGTTAGTTAGGTTTAAGTAGTTCTAAGTTCTAGGGGACTTATGACCTAAGATGTTGAGTCCCATAGTGCTCAGAGCCATTTGAACCATTTTGAATCTCCTCCACGCAAGTCTCAGTCAGTGCAGCAATGGGACCTGCTACTTCGTCTGTTCGTCCTTGGCAGAATCCTTAGAAGTGGTGAGTCTTTTACAGCTACGCAGCAAATGTTTCCTGTAAATGTTATTATAGCTTATCTGTCTTGAGCTGACTGCAATGTAATTAAAAAGAATTACACCAGACGCGTTTCGCTTTTATTCATACAGCATCCTCTGTGCCATTCTGTAACTTGTATACACACGTTTGTACATTTATTTTTTGATTCTTTTAGGTTAAAAACAGCGTTTTCTTTATGAAGTTAATCTGTAAGCTACTTACGGTGTTTCTTTATATAGTCTGCACCTTCCCCTCTTGCTAGCAGTGGCTGATGTCGACAGGCTTGTAACCTCCCCTCACTTATCGACCTTAATGACAGTGAAAAATTAAACTGCGTGTACCTAATGGAAATTTGGGTAAAAGCAATCGTCACCGAAGTCAATTTGTCGGTAAAGAGGGAGGAAAGGGTTACATCTTGGTGAAAGGAAAAATGCAAATGAAACTGGTGGAAATTAATTTTGAAAAGGGGTAAAGTTAATAAAGAAAGTATATGTGCGGCCGTTACTTTAACAATTAACTAGCGGTAATTAGATATTTGAGATTTGGGGGAAATTACGGTCGCCAGTCCTAAGGACAATTACTATAGTAACTGAAAAAAGAAAGGTTATTACACATATAATTAGCACTAGAAGCGTGGCAACTGAAGGTTGACACGTGTAGTGTGAAAACTGAAAGTTTGTCAGAAGTAATAAATTTCGCTACACTCTGACTTAATTTAGCAAAAGAATTAATAAAACCGGAAAATCGAAAGTTAATTTAGTGACTGAAGTTAATAGTGAGCTTTCTTTCTGAAGCACATCGAAATTCAGTAAAATACGGTTAGTCTTGGAGTACCTCAACAATCATTTCAAAAGCTGCTTGAATCTACGCAATTTAGAAATAAGAGATTTAACTTTGAACTTGAATTAAATGATTCTGAACAATTAACAATAGTAAAATTTAGTACGTACCAAGCTAAGCTGCAGTCACAGGTAACTAAAATACGGTAACAAAACTCACACTCTTAATTTGTGCTTGTGCAATCTAAATATTGTAGCCAGCTATGAATAACTTAACTGAACTTTGAAATTAAAGCAGTGAAATCGAATGAAGCTGGCGTTTGAATTTCAACGACACTCGGGCTCATTTCGGAAAAGGAAGGAACCCTGCTTGGCAATGCAATTGGGACAATGAGCAACAAAGGTTCACGCTAAATTGCTGTAATTTTGTGATGCAACAATTTTAAAAGTTTGAAAAGCTGAGGTCTGTCATACAGTTCTAAAACTTTACGTGCTTCCAGTCTTCCTTGTTGGCTGATTGAAGGTTTGAAGCCGTCGATCGAGGAGGTCGCGACAGTCACTCATTGTCGGCCGTCGCTGTTGCAGAAGCTGGATGTTGGCGCGCCTTCTTCTCGACACGGTCACCAGACGAAACGGGCTCTTGATGTGCGCCAGCTAATTCTTCTCGTCCGCGACACCATGTCAGAAACTATCATCGCAAGTCGAGCGCAATTACATGCTTCCAAACCCCGAAAGCGCGGCAACTCGCGGGAGCTTCACACAACACACCTGCTCCACTGCACCACCCCAGCCAGACTCTCTCTGCTCAGCCCGCGCTCCACGCAGCAGAGGTAACACTACCAAAGATCCTAAACACTTTCGTTCTCCACACGATCTATCGATGTATTCGTTCGATAGCAAAGTTTTCCCTAGCCAGACCCAGCGTATAAATACAAACAATATTCACAAAACAAACCAATTATACATCGACATAAATGCATATATATACAAATAGTAAAACAATTACAATATACAAAGACACAGAAATGTTATATCTTCAGGTAACAAAATGAGGAAAAAAATGTGCAGTGCAATAGATGGAAATAGGAGGATATGCATTTCCGGCGTTACACGTGCCCCACATTGTCTGAGGATGTTCGTGTAACCTAAACAGACTCAGAAAATGTCCAAAAAAAACAGCCGAAATGCATGTGCTCAAAACATCAACAAAATTCAGTATTCGTCTAATGAAGCATAAATCAATTTTTAGACCATAATAATTGAGTGGAGACACTCCTAATCTTATTCCACTCTGTCATCTTGCACAAAATAAAACAGGTTGACAACATATTAAAATTCATAGAAAAAAAGAAAATGGTTTAGCTATTCTAAAATCGTCAAAATTCCAAACAGTATCAAGAAATGTAATTCTATTTACAAAATTAACCAGAGTACATGGTCAAAAGAAACAGGTATATCAAAATAAGCAAATTAATAATTAATTACATAGAATACATATTTTATGTAACCTTTTCATAATTAATATTCTCGACATGAGAGTCCACTTAACGCTAAACAAGAAAATAATATTCAGTAGATCGAAAAACACATAAGTATTGACAGCAGAATTCTTTCACATCAGCTTTCGGGGAAGAAAAACTACTCCGCCTTTCGTACCCGCAAGTACAAAGAATGCCGAGAGCGGCACAAGAGCCGACAGCGGCTCAAGAGCCGACAGTGGCACAAGAGCCGACAGCGGCTCCGCCTCGCCAGTATTGTTGCGCCCGCCTGTGCGGCACGCTTGATCTCACTCGCCTGTGAAACGGCATTTCCAGAACGTCCGTTTCACGGAATTTTTTCGGAAAAAACTCACTCCCGAGTAATCTCAAGGAGTCCATTAACACTATCACAGTGGATAACTCAACACTGTCCATCATCACAAGCATGTACTAGCCTGAAACTTAAAACAGCGTCTAAGTACATCGGCAATGACAAGTAAAACACATATTTATGAAATCTTACAGCTAGTTACAAAATCATATTTACATTGCTTAATCTACTGTGACTCAGCTGAAAACTTAAACTAGCAGCTTGGATTTTTCAATTGATAAATAATCACTCTCTCGTAAATCATTTAGTAAAAATTAATTACTTATTAATTACAACTTCTTTAATGTTCTCTTGGTCAGGCAAAAGCATGGCAATCTAGCAAATCGTTTAAATCTTACACTCTATATTTACATACTGTACAAATTACCCATTCTGTGGTATTAATCAATCCTAGGTTGGTACAATTTCAAGTCTACAATGTTCCGTATACCTAATAGTTTTCCTGAGCTTGGATACTCTAAGCAATAATCATTTGTGTGAGGTATACCAATGACTTTATATGGTCCATTATAAACAAACTTAAATTTAGAGATTTCATTGTCTATCTCGATCGATTTCTCATGAGCTTTTACAAGTACTCAGTCTCCGATTGGAAACTTGGCAAAACGCGCTTTAGCGTCATGATGACGTATGGGAGCATCGGCTTTTAGCTTCATTAATTCTCGCAAACGATCTTTTTTCACACCAATACTAATGTCAATCCGTGGAGGGAATTTGATTATCTCTTCCACTAGTCCCGGTTTGTCTGAAAACACACTCTTATTCTTCATTATCACTTCATACAGGGCTCGTCAATGTTCGTGTGTTACGTTTGACACACCGTCTACAATACTCTCCAATTCACTTTCTACACTATTGTCAATGCCGAGATTCCTCACATTACAGTAGTTCAAATTCATACCTACGTCAATTCCATCCGGCCAGTTAACAATGTGTATAGGCTGGTATTGCCTATGCACACCGTCTCCTGCCTCGTAAAAACTAACTACTATTGTTTTATCTTGTGACGTACATGTCAAAGTTTTGCTTTCGCAATTAATCACTGCACGGTACTTTAATAGCCAATCTAACCCGATAATTACTTCCGTAGTTAAGTCTGGCACGACGACAAACTCTTGTTCAAATCGTGCCCCACATATCTCGAAGTTGACAAAAATCTGTTTTGTGACCGGTTTACTGGCCTTCCCAGTAGCACCGATAATTTTCACTCCTGTTACTGGCATAACTACGATGCCAGGTCTGTCTTTCAGTAACTCAAACATTTTACCAGATACAGCACTCAATTCTGCACCGGTGTCAATCAACACGTTTAGTTGTAGGTCGTGCATATTAACAGACACTACTATCTGTCTACACTTGTCCTCGACTGTTTCTTTATTTTCCCACAGTAAATCCTGGTCTATATCCAGGCCATTCCAGAAAAAACCATCCGGCTTTGATCCTAAATCCGGCTTATCTGGCGGCTTTTTCAGCCTCTGTTCACATACAGTTTTAATTTCAACACGTTTGTCCTGAGGCATAGTCTGTAGCTCCGCCCCCAATACCGAAAACTTTTCCTGTAACTCGTCAACTAGTGAGTGTTGCTTTGCCATCAATTCACTAATTGTCACCTTCGTTGATTCCTCTTTGGTCAGATTGATCTCATCTGCCCATCTACCTGGCCGAATGTGCCCAGTAGTATCTGCAATTACTTCCTCTGGATCTGTGCAACCTACACTGCTACCGTCCGACCGTATAACGTCAGCTCTAACCTCATACACGCTGTAATCTACGTGCTTTTCTACCAATCGTGTCCGGCTATCACCAAAATTTTCGTAATCTGTTTCCTTAATACTCTCGCAATGTTTAAACTGGGGTTTCGCGTCGGATGGGTCGGCTACTTCTACCACTAAAACTTTCGGTAAAGTCTGCCGGTTAGGGCCAGAACTTTCCGTTACTACTTCAACATCTAACTCCTGCGGGACGAAACACGACGAATCTTGCCCGTGCTCCCCATTAACATCAACTGTTTCTGGTAAAGTCTGCCGGTTAGGGCCAGAACTTTCTATCATTTCACAAACACTATCTTCCTGCGTGACGAGACGCGGCCGGCCGAAGTGGCCGTGCGGTTAAAGGCGCTGCAGTCTGGAACCGCAAGACCGCTACGGTCGCAGGTTCGAATCCTGCCTCGGGCATGGATGTTTGTGATGTCCTTAGGTTGGTCAGGTTTAACTAGTTCTAAGTTCTAGGGGACTAATGACCTCAGCAGTTGAGTCCCATAGTGCTCAGAGCCATTTGAACCATTGACGAGACGCGGAAAATCCTGCACGTGCTCCCCATAAACACTTCTCCCATACAGGCCCCTATAATCTCTTAGTTCGTCGTATAAGCGACCGAACTGCCTTAACCAAACCTCATCCCTCTCTGCATCCCCTCGCTCGATGACGGACGTTTTATCCGACATCTGATCTTTCCGGAACACTACTTAAATTGTTCTCACTGACAGTGAATGTACTTTCTACTGCCGTGTATACAGCTGATCTACTACTTGTGGGCGCACTCCTTTCTCTTAACACTGGCACACTCTCCCGCCGTTGATTATTCCATGCGGAATTTTCATAACGACGACAACTGGGTTTTCTCTTGTTATTGGGACTCCAAAATTTCTCCACGCCCGGTCGGCCCCTCACCGGCGCGGCTAATGGTTTCCCTGTCTCGTCCCAGCAGATACGCTCCCCGGATGCTGCTGAGGCGGCTGATCACACCCTCTGGCGTTATTACTATTCTGCGAAGCCCGTATCACGCTAGTATGATACTGGTTTCCGTCATTCCTGTTATTATTTGCATTGTACCGATTGTCTTTACGGCCCGAACCACTATTGTTATTGCTGCCATGGTTGCGGTATGCATTATTCCCATGGTTATCGTTGTTGTGGTTCCCGTTGTTGTTACCACGGCCTCTACCACTGTCCCGATTATTGCGCCAATTGTACTCGTCCTCAACTCTTTCCAGGAAATCATTGATTGTCTTGTAATTGCTTCCTACGTAGCGTTTTGTATCATCTGGAGGCTTCTGGTAGAGTACCCAGACTATTCCGGATGCCATGCGGCGATACCGCAAATATTCCAACTTGCGGATCCAGCCCTCACAAAACTCCTTCATCGAGCCGCGCGAATTCGCATCGAAAGGACTCGATACGACAAATTCGCGCCAGACGCTTTGCTGTTTTTGCTCTGACCAGTATTCAGCCAGAAATAAATTTTTAAACTCGTCAAAAGTCAGGTTCGTAATGTTGAGGTTTAAACCCCAACGCTTGGCATCACCAGCCAACACATCAATAACCGCATTATTTTTTCTCTCATTAGTCCATGATCTGGGTAAAACTCTTTCACAATTTTTAATGAAATCCGTCGCGTGTATACCGCCTTTTTTCAAGGGGTCGAACCGCTCCTCTTTCGTCAACAATTCCGAACTATGTGCACAGATTGGCACATAGCTCTGTTTTTCGCCAAGTTTCTTTTCTAATTCCGACACTCTCGTAATTACTTGGCAAGTGGTTGTCGCAAGCGTTTCTACTTCCCTTTTTTTCTATTCGCAGGTATTAGCCTGCTTCGTCACTTTGGTATCGACTTCGGATACTAAAGCCTTTAAAGTTTCCACCTTCTTTTGATCCTCTTTTTTCACTAATTGAATTTGTTCCGTCACCTTATTCTCGATGATCGGAGCAACTGCTTCTCCTACACTTTTCTCGATTCTGCTAATTTCGGAATAAAAACAAATATTTATGCTCGCAATTTCCGCCTGAACGCCTATCATATCCTGTTTAAGATTACCGATTTCAGTATTAATCACAACAATATCTTCCTTGATTTTATCAACTTTTGTGTTAACAACTCCACCATTGTTGTTAACAACATTAATAGCTTTGTTCTGATTGTCTAGCTTTCGTTCACTTTTTTCAGACAGCTTCTTGCTTGGCTGCCTGAGCTTCTTGCTTGGCAGCCTGAGCTTCTTGCTTGGCAGCCTGATCTTCTTGCTTGGCAGACAGAGATTTAATTTCTGCCGACTGACTCTTGATTTCGTTAATCAAAACATTCAATAAATCAGTTAAATTCCCGGAAACCACCAGTTTTACTTCCGTAGCGGCTTCCTCTTTAATTGTCCCCCCGTATTCGTCATCAAGGGATTCAGATTTGATTCTCACTTCCGGTTGTGAAACATTTTCTAAAGTTTGGAATTCCATTTCTGCTCTTTGTTGCGTTTCGGCGGTCGCGTCTTTCATGCTAGCCGCCTGCCCCTGAACAATGGGTACCGCAGCGCGTTTCCCACTGTTCGACCGATTGTTCCGTATCCAAGTCTACCAAGTTTTGGCAATTGTTGCCTTCACTCATTTTAATAATTTTCAATATAAATGCCAAATCTCAAATCTAATTAGGATTCCTCACACTAATATTCTCGCTTACGTATCGACCATTTCATAACCAGTACTTTGTTACGAGATTTGCACAATGCAAAATTCGTGTCCAGAACAACCTCAAATCTGAAGATTGTCCTGTCACCAGGTCGCCACGTGTAACCTCCCCCTCACTTATCGACCTTAATGACAGTGAAAAATTAAACCGCGTGTACCTAATGGAAATTTGGGTAAAAGCAATCGTCACCGAAGTCAATTTGTCGGTAAAGAGGGAGGAAAGGGTTACATCTTGGTGAAAGGAAAAATGCAAATGAAACTGGTGGAAATTAATTTTGAAAAGGGGTAAAGTTAATAAAGAAAGTAAATGTGCGGCCGTTACGTTAACAATTAACTAGCGGTAATTAGATATTTGAGATTTGGGGGAAATTACAGTCGCCAGTCCTAAGGACAATTACTACTTGAATCTACGCAATTTAGAAATAAGAGATTTAACTTTGAACTTGAATTAAATGATTCTGAACAATTAACAATAGTAAAATTTAGTACGTACCAAGCTAAGCTGCAGTCACAGGTAACTAAAATACGGTAACAAAACTCGCACTCTTAATTTGTGCTTGTGCAATCTAAATATTGTAGCCAGCTATGAATACCTTAACTGCACTTTGAAATTAAAGCAGTGAAATCGAATGATGCTGGCGTTTGCATTTCAACGACACTCGGGCTCATTTCGGAAAAGGAAGGAACCCTGCTTGGCAATGCAATTGGGACAATGAGCAACAAAGGTTCATGCTAAGTTGCTGTAATTTTGTGATGCAACAATTTTAAAAGTTTGAAAAGCTGAGGTCTGCCATACAGTTCTAAAACTTTACGTGCTTCCAGTCTTCCTTGTTGGCTGGTTGAAGGTTTGAAGCCGTCGATCGAGGAGGTGGCGACAGTCACTCATTGTCGGCCGTCGCTGTTGCAGAAGCTGGATGTTGGCGCGCCTTCTTCTCGACACGGTCACCAGACGAAACGGGCTCTTGATGTACGCCAGCTAATTCTTCTCGTCCGCGACACCATGTCAGAAACTATCATCGCAAGTCGAGCGCAATTACATGCTGCCAAACCCCGAAAGCGCGGCAACTCGCGGGAGCTTCACACAACACACCTGCTCCACTGCACCACCCCAGCCAGACTCTCTCTGCTCAGCCCGCGCTCCACGCGGCAGAGTTAACACTACCAAAGATCCTAAACACTTTCGTTCTCCACACGATCTATCGATGTATTCGTTCGATAGCATAGTTTTCCCTAGCCAGACCCAGCATATAAATACAAATAATATTCACAAAACAAACCAATTATACATCGACATAAATGCATATATATACAAATAGTAAAACAATTACAATATACAAAGACACAGAAATGTTATATCTTCAGGTAACAAAATGAGGAAAAAAATGTGCAGTGCAATAGATGGAAATAGGAGGATATGCATTTCAGGAGGTACAGGCTTCATTTCACATCTATAGTTTTTGGCATTTTGCGTTATTTCCTGCGCTGCACTATTTGTAATTGACTTTCTTAACTGTTTTTCATTCATCACTGGTGCAGTGTTTATGCCTATGGCGAATACTTCCTACTAACGAGGACGAACGCCGTTAAATGGCTAAAAGGCATTGCGTTTTACTACATATTTTGTGATGGCCCCTACTGATGACGATACATGTAGCTTTCAGCCGCCTCCCGAGGTACAGGACACACTTCGCTAATCATTTAGGTTCATTACTGCGGACCCACCTGCTCACTGGGGCGTTCCGGGCATGAAACGCTATACCTGAAGAAGAGTCCCGGAGCATATTGGTTCCTTACAGACGGAAAAGGGAGGAACCCCTACCAACGGACGAGAAGACGACTCGGACGCTCTTTATGGCAGTTGTAGGACCTTTCGTTAATACAAAAAATCAATAAATACAAAAAATTAAATAAATGAACATAGACAAACCCGCTAAATCCTCTCCTGATTCTTTGATCCCAGAATATGTTGTGTTGGCATGGCGAAGGGATGGCCAGGCCTCGGCTGTCGATCCCTGCCCTACCCGTCGTGCTGCTCCTGCAACAGTTCCTTAAGGAAAAAAAAAAAAAGTGGTTACGGTGCTGGACTGCCAAGCGGGCGAGCCGTGTTCAAATCTCCGTTGTGCCATTTTTTTCTTTTTTCCCGCTGATCGCTTTATTCAGATTTGTGTCTATGTCGTGGTGTAACGTCAATTTGCAACAGCGAGGTGTAACGTAAGAATTTATAATGACAATTGATTCTGCACAAATACTCTTTTAGCAGCTGAACGGAAGTGACTTTCGAATGGGAACCGCAAACGTTTGTGACAAGGCGACAAGTCAACCGAATCCTCTACCGGAAAACACGGCCGGTGTGTCACACAGGGGATTAGGGACAGTACGTGTGTCATATTATAGGAATCTCTTAGCAACGCAACTAATTTGTACGACTGGTAAGTGAGTGAGATGTGCCTCTTTGCTCGATATAGGTGTTCATATGACTGTGAATGTGATCACACCCAGGGAAATGATGAAAACATAATAGTTTGTAACATAAGCTCCAACAAATGAACGCAACAGTTCCACAATCACACAGTTTCTCTGTCCTCTGTCAAGACGCATCTTCTTTAACATTTTTGAAGTTGCTTTCCGTTTTGCTCTGACTCTTGAATTCCTTTGCTGCATCATAATGCACAGCTGTTTATTTGTTGTTTTCATTTGTGTGAGACGTCACATTTACTTACGACTGTATTGTATTCTTACCGCATGACTCGTATTCTATAATCAGTGTATACTGCCAAGACTACAGAAAGAGAACAAACATTTCAATCACCAGACGGACAGTTCATAACGTTGTATAAAAAAGACAAATAAATAACACGAGGGAGTTCTGAACGGGGCTCGCCCACATGGTAATCCAACACAATAACCACTTACCCACGATGCGCTTGCTGTTTCTGATTGATCTTTATTGAGCTTCTCGTTCTTAGATCGTTCACTGTTCCTACTTTGCCTTTTTTTCACAGGGCATTACACCTTCTTCCTGTTTTCATGCTTTATCTGTGTTCAGTTTTTGAAGGACTATCCACTGAGCCATCTTACAACTAAGTCTGGGGGGGGGGGGGGGGTGCGAAGAGACTTTCCGTTGTCATTATAGGCCTGGGCTTTCGGCTTTCATGTAGCTACAAAGGAGAAAATCCATGGGTGTTAAATCCACGTCTTGAGATGATCCGGTCTCCAGACTCCCTCAACAGCATAGCATTAGCTGTATAGGACGTAGCACTATCCTGTTGAAACCATAAGTTTTTAACACCTGTGGTCTCAAGTCCGTCCACAGAAATTCGAGCAGATCCGTAGCGGTTGCCATTCACGGAAACGGTTCGTCTCCCATCATCTAGAAAGAAATAAGTTTTCTGAGTTTCTGAATGTAATGGCACGTCATGGAACACTTCTGCGTTCCTGTCGCCCCAATAACTGATCCAGTTGATATGGGAGAAGGAGACACTGCCAGAAGAATGGAAACTGGCTATAATATGCCCAATATACAAGAAGGGAAGCAAAATGAAATGCAGTAACTACAGAGGAATCAGCTTGTTGAATGTAACGTATAAGGTGCTGTCCATCATTATCCTCAGAAAATTGCAACCATTCATAGAGTTCAACATACAGGAGTACCAAGCTGGCTTTCGACCAAACCGATCGACAATAGATCACATTTTCACACTAACACAGTTTTTGAAAAACACTGGGAATATGATAAAGATATCTACAGCCTGTTCGTCGATTTTTAACGTGGACATGGCAGCATCCACAGGAGTAGCCAATACAATGCAATGCGTGACTTCAGAATCCTTGAGAAGCTAATGAGAATGGTGCAAGCTTGTATGGAAGGGTCAAAGGCAGCAGTACGTTTCCGAGGAGCCATGTCAGAAACATTCGAGATTGAGACAGGCCGCAGACAAGGGGATGCTTTCTCATGTGTACTGTTCAATGTCATCTTAGAGAAAGTAATAAAAGAGTGTAGGCAACAGGATTGGGCTGCAGTAGAGATGGACGGTAACTTCAATTGTCTCGCATATGCAGATGACATAGTACTACTAAGTGAACCAAAGCACGAGTTGAAAGAAATGTACCAGAAAATGGACAATTATGCACAGAAGACAGGGCTCAAAGTGAATCAAGACAAAACAGAGTTCATGCAATTAGGAAGAAGGCAAGAGCAGGAAGAATTTCTTGAGATAGATGGTAAGAGGTTCAAGAGAGCACACCAGTTCAAATACTTGGGATCTTGGTTTACCACGGACAACAACATAAAAATGGACATCAAGGAAGAATAGCAGTGGGAATGAAATGCATGCATTCCCTCAAAGAGACGCTCGGCTATAAATCGATCTCAGTGAACACCAAGTAGAAAATCTACAACACAGTGATATGCTCAGCAGTAATGTACGGTTCAGAAACATGGAGCATGACTAAGCGAGAAAGGGAAAAACTGTTAATATTTGAAAGAAGAGTAATGAGGCATACATGGGGACCAGTTTTAGATAACGGAGAATGGGGAAGGAGGAAAAACGAGGAAATCTACATTCTGATGCGACAACAAACTATCCTACAGAAGATAAAGAGCAAATGAATACAATGGGTGGGCCATGTAGCCCGTATGCCAGATGGAAGACAGGCGAAGATGGCACTAGTGGGGAAACCAAACAGCAGACGTCCCATTGGACGACCAAGGCAGAGCTGGATGGACAACCTGGCGAAGGACGTAGCAGCCCCGGGAACCCAAGACATCTTGAGGAACTGGGCACAAAACAGGTAGGAATGGAGGCAGTTTATGGAAGCAGCACGTGGTCTGCAGGGCCTGTGATCGCTGAATATCTATCTATCTATCTACGACATTGTGATTATGCCAACAGGGTGAAGAGGGAGACGTACATGACGGAGTTAAAGAGTGACTTAATGGGACTAGGGGTCGCAGTTCCCCACATGGGCTTTTTGAAAGCCCCATACATAGGCTATAAAGGCCTCGTATACAGGGGTTAACTCTTGAAATTGATTTCATGAGAGACAAGCGGAGTAGGCAATGACGACATCTACGTACCCAAGCTACCACGCTTTATATTTCTTGAGAGATGTAAACATCACGAAGATCTCAACATCGAATTTGGGAAGTTTCGTTTCTAATCTCTGTGTGTGTTAAATGAAAACCGTGAGCCCAGGTAAATTAGTAAATAGCTATTCAATTAATTGTCACCATTCTAGACGTTAGGTCATACAGTTTCTGTGACATTCTAAAACAGAAACAAAAGCAACAAACACATTTGTAAACATAATGAGGAAAGGATAATAAAGACCACATCAAACGACTGCGACTACAAACCCATTGTGTTTTAAAACATTGTGCATTGTTGTTAACATTAATAACCATTAACATTTAAACAACCTTTATGACTCACTGAACAATAATACGAGTACTACTTAGGTGTTCATAACAATTTAGTTTACAGAATTCGTCAATAATTAAGAGGGGCCTAAGTACATTTGCTGTACCACTTACATGCCAACAGCCATCATTGCCAAGGTACTCATCCCTCGCCACTGAAGTACTCAGCCAGTTTCTTCCTTGTTTCCGAAGCAGGTTCCTAATATGTGTTTGTCGAGCGAGCCCCTCTCAATGACGGTAGTTTTGCCCCAGTGGGACCAACTCATTTTCCACCACTCTGCGTGCACACGATAAGAGTTAATTGAATGTACGTTCAATAATGTCAAATTTCGTTTGGAAAAGGGCTTCATTAATCTCGGCGACAAAGGAAATGCGTCTTCACCCAAAATAAAGTGCTCATTAGGAAAATTAAGCGTGGGAGTCTCTAAGGCTGAGTAAAGCGAGGAAAGCCGGAATACATGTGCGTCATTGGCTCTTCCATTGGTTCCCATAGGTGTGTATTATAGAAACTTGCTATCAGCATCTACCAGTGTCAAACGTTTAACGCTATAACCTCCTCTGTGGTTGTAAAACTGAGAGCAACTCCCAGACAGATGTTTTATGGCCACGTGCTTTCTGTCAGTAGCAACATAAAGCAAAATTCCATTTGTTTGAAATTTTTTTTGTATTTCCTCCAGTTCCTCTGTTCCCTCCGAAACCAAAAAAAGAAACATTATCTACAAACTAAAATTTGGAACTACGTACAACAAGTTAACACAAACGTTGAGATCTGTGATTGCGGTTAATTATTGGTAGCCTTTTAATTTCAGATTATACCAGCTACCACAGCTGACTACAATAGGACAGATGACAAAACTGGCGCATCTGATCCTCAAACCATTGACATCGTACAGGATGTCGAGGGTTCATATCTACCCCCACTTGAGCCTACTCTTTCAACACCAAATCAGGCAAAAAAAGCCGTTCAAGCAAATTGGCAAAAGATGACAGTGCCATTGAGAAGTTATAGAAGATATCCGAGAATCGTCCATCAATTTCAGATACACTTCAGCTCGGCGAGGTTCACTTATTTCGGAAATACGTTGTAGCTAAGTTGAGGGACTTTTTGATAAACAGATTGACATACCAGCACCAAATTCAATCAATGCTGACAAAAGAGAAACTCAAATTGTTGGAAGTCCACACGTTAAGCGGAACGTCGTCCAAAGCCGGTGCCTCAGAAGACGAATTTATAGCTGAAGGAGATTTTCTTCACAGACATTTACAGTAAAATGTCATTACCCGGCAAACAAGTTTTCTTCTGTATACAATGTTTAATAATAAACTGTACTAAATAAAATATATATATTTTGTTTAATCACTTCTTCTATGGTTGAGATAGTTGTTACGACAGACAACCTCAAAATATTCATGCACATTTGTGCATTTATTTACTTTTAACGCATCTTTATTGCTAAGAATGTGTTCCTCTATGAGTAATGTTTATTACATTATATACAAAGAGAAGCCTACTCTTTTCTTCTGCCTTGCACTATAAATTAACTCGTTAATAAGCAGTTATTTGTGAGACCTCACTTTCATATGTTATTGTAACGCTGTATTTATTACAAATACTTCTTGCATAAAACTTGAAATGCTGTTGTCTGACATTCGAAACATGATGGTTAGATTTTGGTAACTGTCACCAGTAGCTAGAAACCGTAAGGCAGCTTCTAGTTTTGGACGAGCTGGAACTGCGTTTCTCATTAGACTATGTGTTTTTCATATTTTACATCCAATTAAATTATACTGTTCTTTAAATTGATCCATACTCATTCTCATAATTCTCTTGTATTCTAGAGGATCCTCCTCGGCAAGTTCCCGAAGTATTGCAGACGAAGCTCCCAGCTGATCTCTACGACACACCCAGTCTTAAACTCAGCACAACCTACTTCTGATTAATACTTCTTGAAGCTCTTCACATAAACAATGTACAGTTTCACTCACAGCCTCATCAACAGCTTCCTCGTACTCTTCATCAATCTCTTCCGTGTTCTCACACATCCTCGGGCAATCTTGCACTCGCCACGTGCACGCACAAACCAGTTACTGGCTGCCAGTAGAACAATTCCACTGGAAGCCATTACTGTCTTCGTAGGTAAGCCTACTGTCCCGGCCAGTTACTGGCTGCTCCGTGTGCAGCGTGCTATGCTCGGCAGAGTACAAGTGTGTCTGAATACACAGTGCAACGAACACTCCTAATGACGGGCACCGCAGCCGATGACCCATGCATGTTAAAATGTTAACGCCACGACATCGGCAACTGCGACTAAAATGGGCACGTGACAGTCGGCTCTGGGCGTTGGTGCAGTGGCAGAGTGTTATATGACCTGATGAATCCCGATACTTTCTCTGTCATGCCGATGCGAGGGCGCAAATCCGTCGCCTTCCAGGGCAACAGCTCCTTGACATCTGTACTGCGAGACGGAGGCAAGCTGCCAGCTCATGCTCTCGGAAATATTCATGTGAGCATTCAATGATCCAGTGGAGCTTGTGCAAGGCACTATGACGGCCAAGGAGTATCGTACACTGGCTGCAGACCACGTAAACCGTTTCATGACGATCGTGCTACTCGGGGGCAGTAGCATTTTTCAACAAGATAATGCGACAGCAGTGTGATTGAGTGCTTCGAGGAACACAGTAACGAGCTCAAATTGATGTACTGGCTCCCAACTCGCCATATCTGAACCTAATCGAAGACATCTGATTGAAGGTTGCGTCAGAGCTCTTCGCCTCCCTTCCCGGAATTTACGAGAGTTAAGTGTCTTGTGTGTGTGCAGATGTGGTGCAAACTCCCTCCAGCGATCTACCAAACCCTCATTGCTTCCATGCGAGGACGCGTCGCCGCTGTTATCCGTGCCAAAGGTGGACGTTCCGGCTATTAGGTAGATGGTCATAATGTTGTGGCTGGTCATTGTATGTTCCTCACTTCGCGATTTATGTTCTTGGTGGCTCTGGTTGTGCAGAGTGAACTCCCGCTCAAAGTCGACTACAGTGCGGCGTATTGCCAGTATAGAATAACGGTTACGGTGACCCAATTCTCTAGTGAACGAACGACGAGGCTCCACAGTTGAGCTGTCAACGTTTTTAATGATTTCTAAACGCCCAAAAGCGTCAGTCGCTACATGATGAAACTGCCAATTATACTGGACATTTTCACACCTGGAAGCGCACAAAGAAATTTGTTCGAAACTGAAAATTACTATTCTAAAAAGTATCAGTATTAATGAAAGACCCTACATCATCACAGATATTCAATACAAATGTCTAACAATTTTTCGTACATAGACATTTAAATGTTATAAAACTTGGTTAAATACACTCCTGGAAATGGAAAAAAGAACACATTGACACCGGTGTGTCAGACCCACCATACTTGCTCCGGACACTGCGAGAGGGCTGTACAAGCAATGATCACACGCACGGCACAGCGGACACACCAGGAACCGCGGTGTTGGCCGTCGAATGGCGCTAGCTGCGCAGCATTTGTGCACCGCCGCCGTCAGTGTCAGCCAGTTTGCCGTGGCATACGGAGCTCCATCGCAGTCTTTAACACTGGTAGCATGCCGCGACAGCGTGGACGTGAACCGTATGTGCAGTTGACGGACTTTGAGCGAGGGCGTATAGTGGGCATGCGGGAGGCCGGGTGGACGTACCGCCGAATTGCTCAACACGTGGGGCGTGAGGTCTCCACAGTACATCGATGTTGTCGCCAGTGGTCGGCGGAAGGTGCACGTGCCCGTCGACCTGGGACCGGACCGCAGCGACGCACGGATGCACGCCAAGACCGTAGGATCCTACGCAGTGCCGTAGGGGACCGCACCGCCACTTCCCAGCAAATTAGGGACACTGTTGCTCCTGGGGTATCGGCGAGGACCATTCGCAACCGTCTCCATGAAGCTGGGCTACGGTCCCGCACACCGTTAGGCCGTCTTCCGCTCACGCCCCAACATTGTGCAGCCCGCCTCCAGTGGTGTCGCGACAGGCGTGAATGGAGGGACGAATGGAGACGTGTCGTCTTCAGCGATGAGAGTCGCTTCTGCCTTGGTGCCAATGATGGTCGTATGCGTGTTTGGCGCCGTGCAGGTGAGCGCCACAATCAGGACTGCATACGACCGAGGCACACAGGGCCAAGACCCGGCATCATGGTGTGGGGAGCGATCTCCTACACTGGCCGTACACCACTGGTGATCGTCGAGGGGACACTGAATAGTGCACGGTACATCCAAACCGTCATCGAACCCATCGTTCTACCATTCCTAGACCGGCAAGGGAACTTGCTGTTCCAACAGGACAATGCACGTCCGCATATATCCCGTGCCACCCAACGTGCTCTAGAAGGTTAAGTCAACTACCCTGGCCAGCAAGATCTCCGGATCTGTCCCCCATTGAGCATGTTTGGGACTGGATGAAGCGTCGTCTCACGCGGTCTGCACGTCCAGCACGAACGCTGGTCCAACTGAGGCGCCAGGTGGAAATGGCATGGCAAGCCGTTCCACAGGACTACATCCAGCATCTCTACGATCGTCTCCATGGGAGAATAGCAGCCTGCATTGCTGCGAAAGGTGGATATACACCGTACTAGTGCCGACATTGTGCATGCTCTGTTGCCTGTGTCTATGTGCCTGTGGTTCTGTCAGTGTGATCATGTGATGTATCTGACCCCAGGAATGTGTCAATAAAGTTTCCCCTTCCTGGGACAATGAATTCACGGTGTTCTTATTTCAATTTCCAGGAGTGTACGAGGGTTGTGTAGAAGGTAAGTTCCGGTCGATCACGAAATGGAAACCACAGTGAAAACCAGAAACGTTTTATTTGCAACAGCTGGGTACACCTTCCACCTACTTCTCTACATAGTCTCCACTCCAACTTCGAGTTTTGTCGTAGTGTTGTATCAATTATCCAATATCCTCGTCATAGAAAGCTTCCACCTTTGCTTTTGGCCAGTTATCTGCTCTGGTCTGCAACTCATTGTCTGTGGAAAAATTTTGTCGTCATAGAGAGCGCTTCTTGTGAACAGAGATGAGACTCAAGGGGAGCCAATTACGGACTGTATTGTGGGTGATCAAAAACTTCTCATCGGAAACGCTGCAGGAGCGTCTTCATTGCCCCTGCAATGTGCTGCTGGGAACTGGCATGAAGAAGGAACTGCTCGACAGTTGTGTTATGTGGGCTGCATGACACAGGCGAAATCTCTAACCAGGCCCTCATACTTGGCGGGAGACGCTATTCTCTACGCATCTTTACGTGCTCACTGTTCACTCAAAATTGAAAAGAGCGACGCGACACGATCGACGGGCATACTAGAGACACTGGCCAACACATCTGTGCAAAGCTTTACCTGATTTTACCAGTGGTTTCCATTTCGCGACCGATCGGAACTTGCTTTCTGGACAACCCTCGTACATTGCCAGGAATAAAAATTAGTACACCTGGAAAGATGACGTCGATTTTGATTCGATGACGTCATACGCCACCTATGGGTGTAGTATATGTAACAATAATGATTTCAGTATCATCTGCCAACAGAGTAGTGGCATAGTTACGAGAGCGTCATCTGTGTCTACTCCTTAATAGGGAATGCTCACAGTTAGAAGCCCTAATGTGGTACAAATGTGTGAAGTAAACAGGTGAACATACCACGGAGTAGCACTCGTGCTTCCTACAGCCAACTTACATGGTTTGACACGAATAAAATTGTTTCCTTCCGAATGGCGGGATGGTCCTTACGCGGAATTACCATACAAGTAGGACATGCTGCGTCAGTTGTGCAACGATTTTGGTATCAGTAGTCACGTGAGCATTCTCACACCTTTAGACGAGGTTCCGGTTTTCCATGGAGTAGAGACGCCCGCCGGAATCGTCACATTGTAAGAGCAGCAGTGGCACATCGTAGAGCTATCACAGTACAGATAAGAGGGATTGTGAGCCCAGACGTGTCAACACGAACTGCTGCGAACCGGTTATTAGTAGTGGGACTACTGGTACACACACCTCCACTAATGCCACGGCATCGAGAAGCATGGCTCGACTGGTGCAGTCAGAGGAAGATCGAATGGCACACCGTTGTCCTCAGCGATAAAAGCACGTTCTGCCTGCACACAAGTGTACGACGTAGACCTGGTGAGAGTTTTCTCTCAGAATGCATTCGTCCAAGGCACATTGGCCCCACCTGCGCCTTACGGTCTAGGGTGCGATAAGCTACAAATGCCAATCACCTTTGGCTTCTCTGGAGGGGACACTGACCAGCGCTCGGTACGTGCAGAATGTTGTTAGAACCGTTCTGTTGCCGTTCTTGCAACAGGTTCAAATGGTTCAAATAGCTCTAAGCACTATAGGACTTAACATCTGAGGTCATCAGTTCCCTAGACATAGAACTACTTAAACCTAACTAACCTAAGGACATCACACACATCCATGCCCGAGGCAAGATTCGAACCTGGGACCGTAGGAGCAGCGCGGTTCCAGACTGTAGCGCCTACAACCGCTCGGCCACCCGGCCGGCTTTTATGCAAAATTTGTGAATTTGTGTTTTAGTTCATTTAATTACTCATATGTCAGATATGTATGCTATGAAATGGAAGGTCACAAATGTATAAAAATATATTTTTATACAAATTTACAGTTAAATTTATGTGAAGAGATCGATACCAGATGGTATCGTAGACTTCATAAAATCTATTAAGCTTGATTAGAGTACAAAATACTGTACTATTTTTTTTTTTAACTTATGCTCTTAGTACGACTTTTACCAGACTCCACCTTCACCAGTGAAGCCTTCACTAGATCACAGTGACAATCATCCCAACTTTTTTCATTAGATCGACGTAGATGCAGAAGTGACTGGGACGTCAGCTTTGTGTGCCGCGGGCGGCCACAAGCAGAACTGGCCGCTGCGGGCCGTCGCTACGCGGCGTTGTCTTGCAAGTGGGAGCGCCGGCGCGGAGGCGAGCAGGTGGGTCGCTGCTTGATTGCGGCGGCGGCAGCGGCCGAGTAGTTGAGCTGGCGGCTAATTTGGGCCAATATGCAGTTTGCGTGAATAATTGAGCGCTCCTAGTTTTGCCGGCCCGGGGAGCGCGCCGGCCGCCCCGCCGACGATAACTGCTGATGCAAACTGCATCATATGGCAATTTCGTTAATGCGTTCAATTTGACAAACCGCAGAGCGGAATATTGGGCGCGGCGCGCGCGCTCGCGACACTTGGCCGTGATTCGCAGCGGCTAATGTGCCCGCGGCCTAATGCACGCGCATATATGCTTCATTATATCCGAAACGGCGCGCAGGCCCCGTGCTCCGCTCAAGGTGTTTTATTGATGCTCGCCGGTGGACAGTGAAATTTGCGCCTCCCGTCTGTCTGTCGATACCCTGCCCCCCGTCCGACTTCCTCGTCAGTTTTTAATGGCCCGCCACTCACGTCCCGATTTCTTTTCCCGGTGTCGGTGCAGCAGAGACGCTAAATCGCTGTCTATTTAACTCTGGAATACTTATGTGCGGTACCGTATTTACCACTCCCTTTTGTTTTAAATATTTCTCAGACAAATCAGGACTTTGTTATTTCAGATTCCTGCTAATCTTTGGACAAGTACATATCTATTCAATAGAAGGCCCAAACTTGTTTGAAGTGATTGCTGGGACGTCAAGTACCCTACTATAGTGCCAATCTAACCCCTTCTTTCCACGTTTCCGTTTTATGAGGATTTTTTATACACAGGGTGTTTCCGTAAGAGCGTGCAAAAACTTAACAAGAAATAGAGTATGCTCCACTGAACAATTTAGCTAGGTAACCTGGGGTCGGAGCAGCCAGATTAAGGAGATAATAGGACTAAAATCACAGTACTGTCTACTTCTTTATTTACATTAGTTATAATTAACTGCAAATACCATCACTGACTCGATGAACGTATCTTACTAAATGTGCTGAAACTGACGGCCATCAAGCTCTGTGCAAGCATGACATCGGCAAACATGATTCTGACGCACCCTGACAAATACCCCCGGTGTGTTTCGAATCACATCACATGCAGCTACAATTCTG
The DNA here is from genome assembly GCF_023898315.1 of Schistocerca nitens. Classification (NCBI taxonomy): domain Eukaryota; kingdom Metazoa; phylum Arthropoda; class Insecta; order Orthoptera; family Acrididae; genus Schistocerca; species Schistocerca nitens. Next base: position 498,600,479 of record NC_064618.1, read on the forward strand.
GCAATTAATTCCTCCATATCCTTTGTGGTCTCACACACAGGTGACTATAGATACCCCATAGGAAATAATCAAAGGAATTCAGGTCAGGTAACCTCGCAGGCCATGGAATAGGCCCTCCCCTTCCAATACAATGGCCAGGAAACACTTCCCAGTAATCAGGCTCGTCCTCATAGTTTCCTTGTTGCAGGAAATAAATAATGTCTCAATAACATAGGTGACCGGTTTCGGTTATATTTATATAACCATCTTCAGACCCATGGTTTCCTTGGAGGATGGTAGGCGGAGCTCTCCTCAGCTGCTACGAATTCAATCACTGAGGAGAGCTCCGCCTACCATCCTCCAAGGAAGCCAAGGGTCTATAAATATAAACGAAACCGGTCACCTATGTTATTGAAACATAAGTGTTGTGATCAAGACTGAACTGTAGTTAAAATATAATACTCTATTGATCACTGTTTCCAAAAATGTTTACCAAAATTGTAAATAAAGAATGTACATGTAAATAAGCAGTATAGTACATGTAAACTCGTTCCCATGTTAGTTGTAAATAAGCTGGAAAACAGTAGTGTTAAACAGAGTGGTAGGCCAGTTTACTTCAATATCTCCTTAAAAATTTGTGGTAATATCTTACGGGACCAAACTGCTCAGCTCATCGGTCCTTAAGTTTACACACTACTTCATCTAACTTAACCTAACTTACGCTAAGGACAACACACACCCATGCCCCAGGGAGGGCTCTAACCTCCGACAGGGGGAGCCGAGTGGACCATGTGACAAGACGCCTGAGACCGCGCAACTACCCCGCGCGGAAATATTTCCTTAAGCTGGCTTCTCCGACCCCAGGTTCCCTACCTCAAATTTTTCAGTGGAGCAGTTTCTAAGTCCTGTTACATTTTTGCACGCTCTTGCGGAAACACATTGTATAAAACTGTGCAATTGTTCAAATGATAAAAATAACAGCAATAACAATTGTGGCCCTAGTTATTACAAATGGTATCAGTCCAGGAGGTATTTGAGACTCTCTTTTTATTTTATCAATATTTGCTGAAATGTCGAGAAAAATATTATCAGAAGAAGAGATTCTCAGGATACCGAATAGTGAAGGTGGAACTTATGGAGATGGGGAGATCAATATGGAGACAATGCTACTGACGAGTGTATACGTGATTATCAGTCGACGAGGGTCTGATATTCGATGATGAAGTGATGTTTAAGGGAAAATAATCCCGAAAGAGAATTATACTACAGCAGGACGCCTTTGCGTTTGCTCGAGGAAGAGCAACAGAAAGAAAATGGTTCAGTGTGGGAAATGTATTAGATTTACTTACAAGTCACATAAACTGTGTTCATGCTCTGATTGTATGTAACTCGCATGTAAAAGTTGATTTCATTATTCATTTGATTGTTATCAATAACTCGGATTTGCCCCATTGGAACAGTCACTCTAATTATTATATATTAATTGGTGTATACAGTTCCCCAGTATAGTATTCGCAGGTAGTGCGACAAAAAAAAAAAAAAAATAGCACCACGAAGGAATTATCGGAATGGGACGGAAATCGGTAGATGTGTTCTAATGTAGGCAAACAAATGATTACAATTCCAGGGTAACTGGATAATTCATTCAAGAAAAAGAGCTTCACAAACTGAACAAATCAACAACGAGTTTGTCCATCTCTGGCCCTTCTTAAAACAATTATTCGACATTGTACTTGGCACTGATTTATATTGTGAAAGGTGGCTACACTGAGTCACAGCGCCAGAGATTGCGCCAAAGAGTATTATTCAGCCGCCTCCACTGGCAGTGCTTGTTGAGATGTGGTAGTGGAGAGTGCTTGTTGAGATGTGGTGGTGGAGAGTGGTTGTCGTGAAGTCGTCGTGGAGAGTACTTACTGAGAAGTGGGCAGTAGGAGTTCTGATGTAGCCGTGACTAGTTGTGAGCATGTTGTATGCAGTTGTTCTGATGGGCTAGACAGCCGATGCTGTTCGATTGCGGATGTGGTAATGATCAGAATGTATGTTTCGTCAATATATATGAAGGTAAAGAAAATTTTTTATTTTTTTATTTCAAATGTCTTAAACAATAATGCCTCTTGGTCACAGGTTCAGTCAACAAAGCATCTGGCTTGTGTTCATGTATTAGAGTGTAATTCTGGTTTCTATGTGCAAGTATAGTATTTCAGTTTTATTTAATTAATTCAGTGTAAATGGTATTTAAAATATCTTGTCTTTTTGAGGAAGAACCGTGCCAGATGTGTACGTTGAATCACACTTCCACACACAGAACAGTTACACTTGTGTTTTGTTGTTTCGTAGGTTTTATAGTTGCTGGGGACTTAATTAATTAATTGTGTTAACGGAAGTTTTCTTTCATTCTTTGTTGTTATTCTATGCAGTCAGATTGCGTACTAATACCAGTCAGGGCCAACCGGTTACGAGACAGCGTAACCGGACAGACAGCTACGAAAATTAAAATTATTTGCATTATATAAATAATTAAGCCCCCATGCAATTGTTGGATGTCCTTCTGATGGGTGACGTACGAAATTCTGTCCAGTTGACGCTTTAGATCCACAAATTCTCGAGCTGGTTGGAGGCCCCTGCCTATAATGCTCCATAAGATCTCAGTCCGGCGACATTGTTGGCCAAGGTAGTGCTTGGCAGACTCGAAGACAAGCAGTAGAACTGTCGCCTAAACTGCCTAGCCTAGGATGGCTCGCCATGGAGAGCAACAAAATGGGGCGTAGGATATCGTCGACTTACCACTGTGCTCTAAAGGTGCCGCTGATGACAACCAAGGAGGTCCTTCTATGAAAAAAATGGCACCCCTGACCGTTAATCCTGGTAGTCGGACCATATGGCGGGCAAGTCAGGGTGGTATCCGACCACTGCCTGGGGCGCCTCCAGACACGTCATTGACCTAGAATCACGTTGACTGGAGAAGAATTGTCTTCAGTGACGAGTCCTACTTCTAACTGAGCCCCGATGAACAACGAAGACGTGTCTGGAGACACCTCGGACAGTGGTGGGATACCAACCAGACGGTCGCCTGCCATATGGTCCGACTACGAGGAGTCTGGAGTGTCATCTCTTTTCGTGTCAGCCTTCCTTTCGTTGTCGTCCGCGAAACCCTTACAGCACAGCGGAAAGTCAACGAAATTCCACTCCCAGTTTTGTTGCCCTTTATGGAAAGCCATCCTTGTGGTGGCAAGTATTGATAATACCCCACGGGCGTCATACAGTTGGCAACAGAACAACAAGTTTCTGTCTGATAGCGACAGCGGTCGTGCGGGATCTGGCGACCCAATGGAGCACGCCCACTAAGCCACGCCTCCAGCGGCTTTTGACTTTTAGCGCCCTCTGCCGCTGCCATAAAGGACGGTCGGCGGCAGCCACACTGCCCACTCACACTTGAAGCCGCTTCGCTACGTGACGCTACGCAGACGCCGCCTAGTCGCGACTCCAACACCATCGTTTGTGCTTTAGTACAGAGAGCCTCATCATTGTTAACACTGTGATAGCTGGACTCTTGTTTCTTGCTGTATTATTTCTAAGGAGTTCCGCACACTTGCAAAAATACCAGTTAAGTGAATCTTCTGTTTGTTGCATTAACTTGTTCGTTAATCATTTCTGCTCCTTTCCAGCTCTCCGACTACGACAGTTACCACGCCACTCTGTACGCCTCCTCTCCTTACCGTTGTGTACGAAGTCGACAATCCAAGGCTTAAACTTCAACAAGACAATGCCCGCCTGCGCATGGCGAGAGTTTCTACTGCTTGTCTTATACTTGTCAGACCCTACCTTGGCCAGTAAGGTCGCTGGATATCTCCTCCATTACCAACGTTTGGAGAATTGTGGGTAGGGCACTCCAACGCTTAATGCGCCAGTTAGAATCTGGCATGATTTCTCTCAGGAGGACATCCAACAATATTATCACTCAATGTCAAACTGAATAACCGCTCGCAAGTAGATCATAGGTTGGCCAAACTGTTATTGATTTGCTCAATTTGTGAAGCTGTTTCTCCGGAATACATCATCTATTTTCGTCTGAAATTCTTATCATTTGTTCATCCGTATATGTACAGTCATGCTCAAAAGTATCCTAACGACCTGAATTGCATTTCGCCTGATTCCCATGCAACCCACATAACGCAGCTGTCCAGCAGGTCCTCTAATCGCTCCTTGGTACAGTCGTTTGACTATTGAAAATGGATCCAACAAGTCACTACTCTGTATCGCAAAAACTCAAGATGTAAAGTAATACTACGATACTACAAATATCAGGGAACACCTTATCACAGGTAAGACTGTTCTTAAGGCTTGTAAGCTCACATTTATTACAATAAATGACATACCTGAAATGTTACCACTCTCATTATTACGTCAGATAGGTAATGCACGTAGTAAGTTCGTCGTATTCATGATTTCCTCTTCAAAGTAACATACCGTACTTATTATTTAACACAAAATCACATTAAAAATGTAAGTTACTCATGAGAAACTAGTTGAGAATATGTATGAACTTCAAATGACACTACGAACCATCTCGTTCCGCATATGGATTCAAACCCAGGTCATGCAGACTAAGCAAAGATTTCGTGACTGACGGAAACTAACAGTCATTCCTGATTAGGCATATACAGAGTGATATACCTCAATTTCAGACAGTATTAATTAGCAAATACCAACTTTAAATTACATAACGCAAACATTTTTAACGGACACGAATTCCTACCCAGGACCTATTGTCTCTGTTAACGAACTACGACAGATGTTAAACATTGCTTCTTAACAAGTAACTTACTTGAAATGCCGAGAGGTAAAGCTTTGTGTTGGACAGGGATTCGAACCCAGAACCTAATCGGATAGATATCGAAGCACAATCAACTGTGACATATCGCATTTTCTCGGCAGTAGCTAGATGTTTTAACTGAAATGACGAGAAGAAACATTAATTTTTTCCTTCCCAGGACTCCAACCCGGCACCTATAGCTGTTATATTCTAGAGAAAACGAACGTTAAATATGGGTTTGTTGCGCCAGCAGCGACATGTGAGCATGTTTGAACGAGAAATAATACGACGAAGAGTTCACTGCTGACAGGGAATAGAGCCCCACACATATCGTTGTTGACTACACGTAAAGAGACGTCAGCTACCGAATTTTTCACCACCAGCAGCTCGGAATAACATCTGGAACTTACAGTGATCTCGCAAATAGTTCTCTGTCGCACTGGGAGTCAAAACCGTCAAATATCGTTAGTGTTGACAACGAATGAAAATACATTAAAAATCGAAATTATTATCCACCAGCAGATAGGTGTTCTCATGCTAGATCTTGATAATACATAATGAAATCTTTAGTGCCGCCCAGGATTCGAAAACATTCACGCGCAATATGTGGAGATGTTGAGGAATCAGCAGTTTTGAACAAACAACAAATTGTAGCCGAACTGTATTGTCACGAAGGGAACAAATTCCGCGTTAAGGGCGGTCTGAGTTGCATTCCCAGTTCAGAACAAATTTTATCGACATACAGAAACTCAGATAAAAGATGGAATAAGTGTCCTGTGAGCCTACATAGAGTTTGTTTCATCACTAGAAATAAATAATTAGTACAAGAAAGGTTACTGGTGATAGAGTTTCTACATGTCGCCACTCGATACTTTATTGTGGCTCAACCTAACGTCTACTTGGTAGAGAAGGAATATCATTTTTAATGTGATTTCAGACCACAATGCCATTATATCTTCTTCACTTGGTGAAATCCGAAGAAAATGGGATCTGTCTCTCCGTATCTAAAATCACTGACCGAAGTTGTAATCGAACCAGACCATAGATATATGAACCTATCATCAGCCCAACAGACCACCAAATCCTCTTCTCAGTGGCTCATTTTTCTATCATAACGCTATTGTGCCACACTGCCTGAGAATTCTGACATAGGCTCCCTGTATCAATTTGCAGCATGTTCAGTAAATTCATTTACTTGGTTGACCGAATCACCATGAACTAACTGCCTCGGCTACCCAGTGCATACATTCAACTTTATTTTGTAATCACCAAAATAAAATCACGGAACTGCCACCTACACAGAACTTTCAACAGTGTAGGATGCAGAAATTTAAAAAGGAAGTGTTCCTTTCACTTGAGCTACTCTATTGCGCTATCTGTTTGTTGAAAACGTTGTGCAGTGCAAAAGAAAAGGTATAACTGTTTGTCTCTCATAAGTATTGACCTGGCCATATGCATTATCCCACAGCGCTGTGAAAGGCGGAAGTTCTGGAGAAATTGTTGTTGACTTCCGGAGCTGTTATAGCTACGTGTCGGCTAGTAGCGTAATAATAAGTATCGCCCACGGTAGATGAGATGTCGCGAGTTCGATTACATTCACTGCAATATTTTTTAATACGCAATTCTGCAGTCTGCTTAAGTTATCAATCTAATGGAACTTGTAACATAATTCCCTTCACTTCTCAACCCAAAATAGTCGTATGTGCAAAAAGGGCTAACATCTGCGACATTTTGTTCATTTCAGGTTTAACATACAGCCAGACAGACAGTAGATGCATCTCGAAACTATTGTATTACGTAGGGGGAGAGCGCATTGTTCAAAATACGTCGGAAAAATATTTTCTACATTAGCTGTCGTCTGTTAGTGGCATTTTATTCTTCTTCAAACCTTGCTTGAGATCATTAACTCAGAACAAGTTTTCTACATGCATATAATCAATAAATCGCATGTGCATTTTCAGACTGTTATAGATAACATCAGAGAATTCGCATGTATCGTTGATGATTAATTTCTCTCTCATGTTTACTATTGTTTTAACAACAGTAAAGGAAACCTTACGAAAATTGTGAGCTGTACCATAAGAAATGTAATAAAACTACCCACAATAACCTTACGACAAAAGTCTGTTTTAATAAAACTGAGTATCTGTACACAAGCGTGCCTCTATCGACATGAATTGGTAAAATACTACTCACTTATATTTTGATTGGGTAGGTGTTTAATTGATATGCTGTGTCATACTCAAGAGGTATGCAAATGTGGCATTTCGTAAATAAAGTTATGTACACTCCTGGAAATGGAAAAAAAAACACATTGACACCGGTGTGTCAGACCCACCATACTTGGTCCGGACACTGCGAGAGGGCTGTACAAGCAATGATCACACGCACGGCACAGCGGACACACCAGGAACCGCGGTGTTGGCCGTCGAATGGCGCTAGCTGCGCAGCATTTGTGCACCGCCGCCGTCAGTGTCAGCCAGTTTGCCGTGGCATACGGAGCTCCATCGCAGTCTTTAACACTGGTAGCATGCCGCGACAGCGTGGACGTGAACCGTATGTGCAGTTGACGGACTTTGAGCGAGGGCGTATAGTGGGCATGCGGGAGGCCGGGTGGACGTACCGCCGAATTGCTCAACACGCGGGGCGTGAGGTCTCCACAGTACATCGATGTTGTCGCCAGTGGTCGGCAGAAGGTGCACGTGCCCGTCGACCTGGGACCGGACCGCAGCGACGCACGGACGCACGCCAAGACCGTAGGATCCTACGCAGTGCCGTAAGGGACCGCACCGCCACTTCCCAGCTTCTGCCTTGGTGCCAATGATGGTCGTATGCGTGTTTGGCGCCGTGCAGGTGAGCGCCACAATCAGGACTGCATACGACCGAGGCACACAGGGCCAACACCCGGCATCATGGTGTGGGGAGCGATCTCCTACACTGGCCGTACACCACTGGTGATCGTCGAGGGGACGCTGAATAGTGCACGGTACATCCAAACCGTCATCGAACCCATCGTTCTACCATTCCTAGACCGGCAAGGGAACTTGCTGTTCCAACAGGACAATGCACGTCCGCATATATCCCGTGCCACCCAACGTGCTCTAGAAGGTTAAGTCAACTACCCTGGCCAGCAAGATCTCCGGATCTGTCCCCCATTGAGCATGTTTGGGACTGGATGAAGCGTCGTCTCACGTGGTCTGCACGTCCAGCACGAACGCTGGTCCAACTGAGGCGCCAGGTGGAAATGGCATGGCAAGCCGTTCCACAGGACTACATCCAGCATCTCTACGATCGTCTCCATGGGAGAATAGCAGCCTGCATTGCTGCGAAAGGTGGATATACACTGTACTAGTGCCGACATTGTGCATGCTCTGTTGCCTGTGTCTATGTGCCTGTGGTTCTGTCAGTGTGATCATGTGATGTATCTGACCCCAGGAATGTGTCAATAAAGTTTCGCCTTCCTGGGACAATGAATTCACGGTGTTCTTATTTCAATTTCCAGGAGTGTATTTCTGGAAACCCAAAATTTGCTTGTCAGCAGCGGAAAGAGGCGTTACCTGTTGTGCAGCATTGTAAGTTTTTCATCATGAGCCGAAAGTATTTTCTTGATATTTCCTTAGTGATGTTTGATCTGACTGCTTGTAGCTCTTTCACAGAAGGGATAAAAACGATACACTCAGGGAGACTGGAACTGCAAATCATAATAAACGCTTTTTCACAGGTCAGCGCGTTACCACAGAGCTGGCAAAGAAGTATGGGTCTTAGCTTTCTCTTACGAGACCAATAGTGGTTAGAACTCGTAAACCACTATTTGAAGGACGAGTTTAGTTGCGATTTCCACGTGCAACGACTTCCCTCTGCTGACAACCGTAAATTTACAACATGTTGTCACACATCAACGATAATAACTCAGATTATTCAGTGGAAATGACAGGTAAAAATCAAGTGAACTTTGAGGCTTTATTCCGTGCACACCAGGAAGTAACTCGTAGATCATAAAGTTACCAAACATACATTGCCTTGTTGCCAAATCTCAGTTACAATCCAAAGGGCCCGGGTTCGATTCCCGGCTGGGTCGGAGATTTTCTCCGCTCAGGGACAGGGTGTTGTGTTGTACTAATCATCATCATTTCATCCCCATCGACGCGCAAGTCGCCGAAGTGGCGTCAAATCGAAAGACTTGCACCAGGCGAGCGGCCTACCCGACGGGAGGCCCTCGTCACACGACATTTCATTTCATCTCAGTTACAATACCAGCAGGAAGAAAACGAACTGATGTGATCTTACAGCGGGCTTGGAAGTGACCATAGCTGGTGTCTCCAAGTCGCGGCTGCTATGGAGTTGTTTTTGTATTTCTTTCGTAAGTGTACTCAAAACTAAGAAACTCATTCACAGACGTTTTCATGCCTCGCCGATAGTCGAGCACAACAAAGAAATAAAAATAAAAAAGAATGTGTGTGTGCGTGTGAGAGAGAGAGAGAGAGAGAGAGAGAGAGAGTGAGAGAGAGAGGAAGAGAGAGAGAGAGAGAGAGAAAGAGAAAGATAAAAATCAAAAAGTGTGAGAGAGAGTAAGAAATTGTAAAGAAATTGAATCATGGTATGTAAAGAAATCATTCATTAAAATGACACGTTCCACATCATTACGAAATATCGTATTCATGATCTATGAAACAAGAATTAATCTAATCTAATCATATCATATTGATGACTAGCCATGAAGAGTCATGAATTACCGAAGTTTTTGCCAATACCAGTAACCAAATCCAAACTTGATAATAAACTACGACAATATTTGTAATGAACCGGGACTTCTGTCAAGACCCTTTCGTCCCTGTTAATTAACCACGAAATATGTCGGATATACCTCTATTCTGAAGTAACAAAGCTTGCATGCAGTTAAAGATGAAGTGCATGATGTGAAGTTCTGTAACAGAGATACGAACCCAATATGGTTCTTTCCCTGTCTACGGAATCCTTTTCATGTTAATATCCAACATCAACAATTACTCATAGATTACATTAAAACTAAAGTAATTGATGAAGACGTTGCTTGATAAAAATAAACGCGCTGCCTTTCTTCATTTACTTGCGCCTAGAAACGGCTATCGAGTACTTCCAAACAAAAAGGCAAAAGATCTTACTGCCTTCCGATATACGTCGCTGTCAGTTGTTCCATATGATTTGGTCAACATGACCTGTTTCAAGTTGTGTATGACAAACAATGTTTTAGAAAATCAATGGTTTTCCTTTGCAATAAACAGAAAGATTTTCATTCTAAGTATCGAAGTACAAAATTTTCGCAATATTAGTTCAAATTTAACATTCGCTTCTATAATGTACGAAAATATTTCACAGTTGCAAAACTTGCATCCGACTCATTGACCTTACACTTAGCCAGAGTGACACCAGATTAAGTAACCTAATGTAGCGAAGACTGTTTGCGAGTGCTCTTTCTCACCGGAAAATACGCAATTCACTCATTGGGCTCCATAAGTACACTGTAACAGTAATTTCTGTGTGTATGCAATGCCTACGGATTAGAATTTAGTGGTGCTCCTGACCTAAACGGGCCCTTTATCATTACAGGCCCTGGGAAGTGCAACATCATACCGACAACAGTAATGTGCTTATACTGACAACCTGACTGTTCGTTTTACCTGATTCTGTAATCATTTAAATAGAACAACATGACCTTCCAGTGGGAGACATTTCGTGCCTCTTTTCCTTCTGTGAATTTGTCAGTAACCTTTTTGCTTTCCAGCCAGCGAAATGCGGCAGAGTACGGCCAGTAAACGATTCACAAACCACGATTTAGAGCCGTTAAGACGATTTCTTTAAACATTGTCGTAAATGAAGAAATTTAGTTTCGTCTTAAATCGTGTCAATCAGCAATGCTCACAGACATCTCAAATAGGAAAAAGGTCATTATCCAGGTATGAAGGATATAAAACAAACTTCCCACAGTTTGTGTTAGGTTGATCTTTTCGTCTGATAGCACTGTGTAAGTATTTTGTCGATGAGGTATCACAAGTAGTGTTCCTGTAGCTGTGGGAATCATTGGTTGAAAACGAGTTTAACACCAATGGGTACAGTACCGCTAAATATTGTAAATATTTATCAACCTAAGTCTGAGTTCATCCGCAAACTGAGGCGAATTTATAATATTGGAACTAGACTGTGTATCCTTGTCTTCCTTGAGTGGACATTGGAAGGCATTTACACACACGTATACAATACTATGAATACTTCGAACGCTATAGTTAACGTTGCTCTCATAAACTACTTTTGTTTTTTAATTCTTCTGGGTCTTCGGCGTGCAATATGTGTTGTAGATACAGTCTTAGAGCAAAAAATTGACCGCCGAGTCGTTCACGTAAGGTGGGCAACACAGTCGTGCTCCTCTCAGAATCCTATGTCCGGCAATATGCTCGATCTGGCAACATTGTAGACTGCGGCACTTCCCAGAGGAAGTCTTGACTTCAGTCTTAGTACTTTATTCCGGACTACGACCGTAATCTTGAGGTAAAATGCGAGACTAGCTAGTACGACTTCTAGTAACTAAAAGCACACGTCGACAAAGTTTTTATCGCCCCTTTCCTCTCGGTGCTGAAGCTATGAGTGTAATTCAAGCGAATCTACAATAGATTTCGCTCTCTGTCACACTGGTAATAACAGTTTAGTCCAACAATGTTTTAGCGAAAGATTTGTTTGGCGACCATCTGCCTCTGAACACCGCATGCGTCTGAGTTCTTTGGGACCCGTTTACTGCCTACCGGCGGGGGTGAGGGACTGCATTGTCTCCCTTCTGCCGACAACGTCTGCTCCACTCCGCACTCTCGACCATGTAAAATGCTTTAATGTTGTTCAGTGGTGACCCATAATATCTGCCTACGATTTGTTCAAATGGCTCTGAGCTCTATGGGACTTAACATCTGTGGTCATCAGTCCCCTAGAACTTAGAACTACTTAAACCTAACTAACCTAAGGACATCACACACATCCATTCCAAGACAGGATTCGAACCTGCGACCGTAGCGGTCATGCGGTTCCAGACTGAAGTGCCTACGATTTGTGTTTCACTCTTGATAGCAAAGGAGGCACAAAACCGTTTTTATTTGATGATTATTTTATTACACTAGAATGCAATACATCAATGTGGCACAGAATTCATTTCGTTGTTTCTGATCCTGTGCACTACAATTAAAGCGTCACATTCTGTTCTTTTTCCTTTCACAGGAGGTTCCTCAAATAATTTGTTATTGTCATGGATTCATATGTGTTAGTCAAGGCACAGAGAGTAAATGCAATGTAATGTGTTCGAATTCTTTCTTTGATTCTCTACGGTAAATGTATGCAAAAGATAGTGTCAATACCTATCAGAACCTGCTCTATAGCTACTCAGGCACATTGCTTGTTTTGAGGTCTATACCTTAATTAATGGAGAAGTGAACGCTGTTCACAAGTGATATTTAAAATATTCAATTGGATTTAAGGCGACAAAATTGCCCATATTTGAAGCTACCCAGAGAAAAAGTAAGTTGCTAGAGCCGCTGTTAGCAAATGTCTGCAGGGAGTTCCTAATTGCTACTGTGGAAATTTAGCATAGAGGCCCTATAGTAATCAAGAGGTTCATTTCCTTCATACTTATTACCCTGGCATGTAAGTCTTAAGAGAAGAAACAATATTGAAATTCGTATCGCTGATGGTCGATTCGAATTTCTTCAGAGACGCTGGTATTGCGAAGCAGCTTGGCAGTCAGAAAGCAAAGATCTATGACCATTAACACAACTTACTGAGTCGAGCTACCAAGAGGATTTGATGTGTAAAGATTTTCTTCCGATTTCGATACAGAATTTTTTTCTGGAAATTCGCAAACTCCATAAAATATATCAGAAAAAAAAGCTTGCATGCGCTGGCCCCTACCACGGTTAGAACTGACGACTGATTGAGTCATTCTGACTGAAGACACGGGCGGTACCACCCGGCTACAGACACACTACTGCCTGTCTGCAACTCTCATAATGGTATTTGTGGCTCAGCCTCATAACGCATCGTGAAAGATAATAAAAGTTGTCACTTATGTGAAGAATAGCATTTCTTTAGGCAAAAAATTGAATTTTCTGTCTCAGTGTCTTAGTTTACATGAGGATTATATAGCACGAGTCATTCAAATGGAAAGGGAATATCAAGTGAATTTAGCGAGTCAATTCAGTACCATACGCGGAAGTGATTGCACTGTCACAGTGTTGCCTAATGTTTGTGACGATGTTGCCAATTCTCAGCTGTGCTAGGAACAGCTATGTAGCGGTATGCGAGGAGAATCCCGTGCTCGTGTCGTACGAGGATATGGAGAGGAGGCGCGGGGTTTCGTTAATATACAGCGTTTTCTCCTACCAGTTGTGTCAAACATTCAGGTGTATAATCTTCCATCACGATTACAGTTTCCTACAAAAAATATACTGATAAAACACTTACCTTGTTACTTTGTGACAAAATATTATTTCAGTACAATAAAAAGTCTTTGGAAATCACTTATGCCCACGTGTCACAAAAGTAAGATAACAAACACTTTGCACCTCGAACTCGATTGCACCTATGTGCAGTCTTGTGACGTTTAAATAAATCGTCTTAACGGCACTAAATCGTGGTTTGTGAATCGTTTACCCGCCGTATTGTGCCGCATTTCACTGGTTGGAAGGCAAAAAACTTACTGACAAATTTCACAGAAGCAAAAGGGGGACGAAATGTCTCCCACTGGAAGGTCATGTTGTTTTATTTAAATGATTACAAAATCAGGTAAAACGAACAGTCAGGTTGTCAGTATAAGCACATTACTGTTGTCAGTACGACGTTGCACTGCCCAGGGCCTGTAATGATAAAGGGCCCGTTTAGGTCAGGAATATTGTATACAGAAGTGGAAGAGAGAGCACCACTAAATTCTAATCCGTAGGCATTGCATACACACAGAAATTACTGTTACAGTGTATTTATGGAGCCCAATGAGTGAATTGCGTATTTTCCGGTGAGAAAGAGCAATGGCAAACAGTCTTCGCTACATTAGGTTACTTAATCTGGTGTCATTCTGGCTAGAATTTATGGTCAGCGACTAAGTGTAAGGTCAATGAGTCGGATGCGAGTTTTGCAACTGTGAAATACTTTCCTACATTATAGAAGCGAATATTAAATTTGAACTAATATTGCGAAAATTTTGTACTTCGATACTTAGAATGAAAATCTTTCTGTTTATTGCAAAGGAAAACCATTGATTTTCTAAAACATTGTCTGTCATACACAACTTGGAACAGGTCATGTCGACCAAATCATATGGAACAACTGACAGCGACGTATATCGGAAGGCAGTAAGATCTCTTGCCTTTTGGTTTGGCAGTACTCGATAGCCATTCCTAGGCGCAAGTAAATGAAGAAAGTCAGCGCGTTTTTGTTATCAAGCAACGTCTTCATCAATTACTTTAGTGTTAATGTAATCTACGAGTAGTTGCTGATGTTTTATATTAACATGAAAAGGATTCCGTAGACAGGGAAAGAACCTGTTCTTGGGAAACTACTTCTATAGTGACCAAAAGGCATCACATGATCTTCAAGTACAGTGTTCTAGCAGCGGTATGAAGAAAATGATAGTAATAATGACGGTAATAATCGAATTATCCGGTAACTTCACACTTCCCAGTGGATTTTCTCGAACTAAGAAATTTGCTGAATTTGTGAAAATTTCAAAATGGCTTCACATCGAGCCTATGATGCCTAGAAGAGTCTTTACATCCTGCTGGCATGAGAATAGCATAATCTCCGCTTCAGAAGCTTGCTTCTACATAACCATTTAATAGACTCGCGTTTTTTCCACCGTGACTAATTTTGTAAGCTAAGCAGATCATCTGTTACAGCACGCTCCTGGCGTTGGGAAATGTGGCCACAATGGTCTGGCGGAACGAACTGTCACAGGTGCAATGCGTGGGTTCAGGCATTTACTTTTAAGAGGCACAAACAGATTTATTTTACCCCTGGTAACATCAAGAGAAAGACGTTATAATCCAGAATCCGCATTAAACATCACGTTCCTTCATTAGCAACTGGGCAGAGCCGGTTTACATTGGGAAATGACAAAGCGGAAGTCATGCTAAACAGAAATATAGTCGCCAGTAAACTTACTTACATTAGAACATTTTATTTTATTTGATGAACCGATAGCCATTTAAAGGAACAGGGCTCTTACTATACTTGTACTTGACTGAACTAGAGACGTTGAAAAATTTGGTGCTGGACTGTGATTCGAATTCGTATCTCCTCTTTCGAGGATCTGAATCTCTAGGAACAGTATAGTTCAATCATTTCGTTCCTTTTCTCAAGACTGCTATCTTCTCTAGGTCTCCTCCAAAGGTAAGTATGTGGGTCCGAATCCTGACCCAGTACAAAAATATTCATAATTTCATTTCAAGCCCTATCACGTGCACACCGGCCTGTTAGTGAAAATTAACACTTTTAATGTCTGTTCATGTGTTCCAACAATCGCAATAGGTGTCGTTATTTTTGGTCAAACACGCACACATCTTACTATTGGTGAGTAAGCAATTGATACTTAAGCTATATACGTGGATGCACATTAGGTGTGCAGTTCGATTGTCACTTAGGCACAAAAGTTTGTATCCTTATTTTAGATTCAAACACCTAGCAGCTGGTAAGAAAAACCGATACGAAACATTTCATTTTACTTAGTTAACAATCCGATTACGTGTTGGGTTCGTATCTCCGTCACAGGACCTCACATCATGCACTTCATCTTTAAATGCATGCACACTTTGTTACTTCAGAATAGAGGTATATCAGACATCTTGCGTGGTTAGTTAACAGGGACGAAAGGGTCTTGATAGAAGTCCCGGTTTATTACAAAAACTGTCGTCTTTTATTTTCAAGTTTAGATTTGGTTACTGGTATTTGCAAAAATTTCGGTAATTCATGACTCTTCATGGCTAGTCATCAATATGATATGATTAGATTAGATTACATTAGATTAATTCTTGTCTCATAGATCCTGAATACGATATTTCGTAATGATGTGGAACGTGTCATTTTAATGAATGATTTCTTTACATACCATGATTCAATTTCTTTACAATTTTTTACTCTCTCTCATACTTTTTGATTTTTATCTCTCTCTCTCTCTCTCTCTCTCTCTCTCTCTCTCTCTCTCTCTCTCTCTCCCTCACTCTCTCTCTCTCTCTCTCGCACACACACACACACACACACAATCTTTTTTATTTTTATTTGTTTGTTGTTCTCGACTATCGGCGAGGCATGAAAACGTCTGTGAATGAGTTTCTTAGTTTTGAGTACACTTACGAAAGAAATATAAAAACAACTATGAGAGTTACTGATTTAT
The DNA here is from genome assembly GCF_023898315.1 of Schistocerca nitens. Lineage (NCBI taxonomy): Eukaryota > Metazoa > Arthropoda > Insecta > Orthoptera > Acrididae > Schistocerca > Schistocerca nitens. The sequence continues at coordinate 498,616,666 of NC_064618.1, forward strand.
GATGCTTAGTTTGCAGTCAGTTCTAAGTATTATTAATAACTACGCTCCAGTCCCTAAACCTAGTTACAGAAATGCGAATCAGACGCATTACGTATTCCAGGCCATAGCAGCCGCGACTTGGAGACACCAGCTATGGTCACTTCCCAGCCCGCCGTAAGATCACATCGGTTCGTCTTCTTCCTGCTGGTATTGTAACTGAGATTTGGCAACAAGGCAATGTATGTTTGGTAACTCTGTGATCGACGAGATACTTCCTGGTGTGCACGGAATAAAGCCTCAAAGCTCACTTGATTTTGCCTGTCATTTCCACTGAATAATTTGAGTTATTATCGCTTGATGTGTGACAACATGTTGTAATTTTACGGTTTTCAGCAGAGGGAAGTCGTTGCACGTGGAAATCGCAACTAATCTCGTCCTTCAAATAGTGGTTTACGAGTTCTAACCACTATTGGTCTCGTAAGAGAAAGCTAAGACCCATACTTCTTTGCCAGCTCTGTGGTAACGTGCTGACCTGTGAAAAAGCGTTTATTATGATTTGCAGTTCCAGTCTCCCTGAGTGTATCGTTTTTATCCCTTCTGTGAAAGAGCTACAAGCAGTCAGATCAAACATCACTAAGGAAATATCAAGAAAATACTTTCGGCTCATGATGAAAAACTTACAATGCTGCACAACAGGTAACGCCTCTTTCCGCTGCTGACAAGCAAATTTTGGGTTTCCAGAAATACATAACTTTATTTACGAAATGCCACATTTGCATACCTCTTGAGTATGACACAGCATATCAATTAAACACATACCCAATCAAAATATAAGTGAGTAGTATTTTACCAATTCATGTCGATAGAGGCACGCTTGTGTACAGATACTCAGTTTTATTAAAACAGACTTTTGTCGTAAGGTTATTGTGGGTAGTTTTATTACATTTCTTATGGTACAGCTCACAATTTTCGTAAGGTTTCCTTTACTGTTGTTAAAACAATAGTAAACATGAGAGAGAAATTAATCATCAACGATACATGCGAATTCTCTGATGTTATCTATAACAGTCTGAAAATGCACATGCGATTTATTGATTACATGCATGTAGCAAACTTGTTCTGAGTTAAAGATCTCAAGCAAGGTTCGAAGAAGAATAAAATGCCACTACCAGACGACAGCTAATGTAGAAAATATTTTTCCGACGTATTTTGAACAATGCGCTCTCCCCCTACGTAATACAATAGTTTCGAGATGCATCTACTGTCTGTCTGGCTGTATGTTAAACCTGAAATGAACAAAATGTCGCAGATATTAGCCCTTTTCCCACATGCTACTATTTTGGGTTGAGAAGTGAAGGGAATTATGTTACAAGTTCCATTAGATTGATAACTTAAACAGACATCAGAATTGTGTATTAAAAAATATAGCAGTGAATGTAATCGAACTCGCGACATCTCATCTACCGTGGGCGTTACTTATTATTACGCTACTAGCCGACACGTAACTATAACAGCTACAGAAGTCAATAACAATTTATCCAGAACTTCTGCATTCCACAGCGCTGTGGGATAATGCATATGGCCAGGTCAATACTTATGAGAGACAAACAGTTATACCTTTTCTTTTGCACTGCACAACGTTTTCAACAAACAGATAGCGCAATAGAGTAGCTCAAGTGAAAGGAACACTTCCTTTTTAAATTTCTGCATCCTACACCGTTGGAAGTTCTGTGTAGGTGGCAGTTACGTGATTTTATTTTCGTGATTACAAAATAAAGTTGAATGTATGCACTGGGTAGCCAAGGCAGTTAGTTCATGGTGATTCGGTCAACCAAGTAAATGAATTTACTGAACATGCTGCAAATTGATACAGGGAGCCTATGTGTCAGAATTCTCAGGCAGTGTGGGACAACGGCGTTATGATAGAAAAATGAGCCAATGAGAAGAGGATTTGGTGGTCTGTTGGGCTGATGATAGGTTCATATATCTATGGTCTGGTTCGATTACAACTTCGGTCAGTGATTTTAGATAGGGAGAGACAGATTCCATTCTCTTCGGATTTCACCAAGTGAAGAAGATATAATGGTATTGTGGTCTGAAATTCACATTAAAAATGATATTCCTTCTCTTCCTAGTAGACGTTAGGTTGAGCCACAATAAAGTCTCGAGTGGCGACATGTAGAAACTCTATCACCAGTAACTTTTCTTATACTAGTTATTTATTTATAGTGACGAAACAAACGCTATGTAGGCTCACAGGACACTTATTCCATCTTTTATCTGAGCTTCTGTATGTCGATAAAATTTGTTCTGAACTGGGAATGCAACTCAGACCGCCCTTAACGCGGAATTTGCTCCCTTCGTGACAATACAGCTCGGCTACACTTCGTTGTTTTTTTCAAAACTGCTGATTCCTCAACATCTCCACATACTGTGCGTGAATCGCTTCGTATCCCAGCCCGGCACTAAAGATTTCATTATGTATTATCAAGATCTAGCATGAGAACACCTATCTGCTGGTGGATAATAATTTCGATTTTTAATGTATTTTTATTCGTTGTCAACACTAACGATATTTGACATTTTTGTCTCCCAGTGATACAAAGAACTATTTGCGAGATCACTGTAAGTTCCAGATGTTATTCCGCGCTGCTGGTGGTGAAAAATTCGGTAGCTGACGTCTCTTTACGTGTAGTCAACAACGATATGTGTGGGGCTCTATTCCCAGTCAGCACTGAACTCTTCGTCATATTATTTCTAGTTCAAACATGCTCACATGTCGCCTCTGGTGCAACAAACCCATATTTAATGTTCGTTTTCTCTAGAATATAACAGCTATAGGTTGTAAGACGTATGCTTTGCCGGCGATGGGCGAGGCATGACAGAATCTCTGACCAGAGAGTAGTTTATCGTTAGTTGTTGCTTGTCGTTAGTCTGCGCTTGACTGCGCGAGTCGACAGTAGTAGTCTGGTGTAGTCTGCGTGAGTCTGCGTGAGACGGAATGCGTCGGTTGTGTGCTCTGCTCGCGACTCTGGTCTCGACTCTGGAGAATGAGTATTGTTGTAGAAGGTAAAGAAGCAGCCTTGCGCATATTTAATAATGTATGTTAATTGTAATTTAATTTGTTCAAAATAATGCCCCAATAATAATTTTTATAATACACTCCTGGAAATGGAAAAAAGAACACATTGACACCGGTGTGTCAGACCCACCATACTTGCTCCGGACATTGCGAGAGGGCTGTACAAGCAATGATCACACGCACGGCACAGCGGTCACACCAGGAACCGCGGTGTTGGCCGTCGAATGGCGCTAGCTGCGCAGCATTTGTGCACCGCCGCCGTCAGTGTCAGCCGGTTTGCCGTGGCATACGGAGCTCCATCGCAGTCTTTAACACTGGTAGCATGCCGCGACAGCGTGGACGTGAACCGTATGTGCAGTTGACGGACTTTGAGTGAGGGCGTATAGTGGGCATGCGGGAGGCCGGGTGGACGTACCGCCGAATTGCTCAACACGTGGGGCGTGAGGTCTCCACAGTACATCGATGTTGTCGCCAGTGGTCGGCGGAAGGTGCACGTGCCCGTCGACCTGGGACCGGACCGCAGCGACGCACGGATGCACGCCAAGACCGTAGGATCCTACGCAGTGCCGTAGGGGACCGCACCGCCACTTCCCAGCAAATTAGGGACACTGTTGCTCCTGGGGTATCGGCGAGGACCATTCGCAACCGTCTCCATGAAGCTGGGCTACGGTCCCGCACACCGTTAGGCCGTCTTCCGCTCACGCCCCAACATCGTGCAGCCCGCCTCCAGTGGCGTCGCGACAGACGTGAATGGAGGGACGAATGGAGACGTGTCGTCTTCAGCGATGAGAGTCGCTTCTGCCTTGGTGCCAATGATGATCGTATGCGTGTTTGGCGCCGTGCAGGTGAGCGCCACAATCAGGACTGCATACGACCGAGGCACACAGGGCCAACACCCGGCATCATGGTGTGGGGAGCGATCTCCTACACTGGCCGTACACCACTGGTGATCGTCGAGGGGACACTGAATAGTGCACGGTACATCCAAACCGTCATCGAACCCATCGTTCTACCATTCCTAGACCGGCAAGGGAACTTGCTGTTCCAACAGGACAATGCACGTCCGCATGTATCCCGTGCCACCCAACGTGCTCTAGAAGGTGTAAGTCAACTACCCTGGCCAGCAAGATCTCCGGATCTGTCCCCCATTGAGCATGTTTGGGACTGGATGAAGCGTCGTCTCACGCGGTCTGCACGTCCAGCACGAACGCTGCTCCAACTGAGGCGCCAGGTGGAAATGGCATGGCAAGCCGTTCCACAGGACTACATCCAGCATCTCTACGATCGTCTCCATGGGAGAATAGCAGCCTGCATTGCTGCGAAAGGTGGATATACACTGTACTAGTGCCGACATTGTGCATGCTCTGTTGCCTGTGTCTACGTGCCTGTGGTTCTGTCAGTGTGATCATGTGATGTATCTGACCCCAGGAATGTGTCAATAAAGTTTCCCCTTCCTGGGACAATGAATTCACGGTGTTCTTATTTCAATTTCCAGGAGTGTATAAAGTAACTCTTTTAAAGAAAAGCATTCATTTCAATTTAAAGAATTTTTCCAATGCATTATCATTGCTTCCAAGAATCAAAAAAAAATTATATATATATATATATATATATATATATATACTCCTGGAAATGGAAAAAAGAACACATTGACACCGGTGTGTCAGACCCACCATACTTGCTCCGGACAATGCGAGAGGGCTGTACAAGCAATGATCACACGCACGGCACAGTGGACACACCAGGAACCGCGGTGTTGGCCGTCGAATGGCGCTAGCTGCGCAGCATTTGTGCACCGCCGCCGTCAGTGTCAGCCAGTTTGCCGTGGCATACGGAGCTCCATCGTAGTCTTTAACACTGGTAGCATGCCGCGACAGCGTGGACGTGAACCGTATGTGCAGTTGACGGACTTTGAGCGAGGGCGTATAGTGGGCATGCGGGAGGCCGGATGGACGTACCGCCGAGTTGCTCAACACGTGGGGCGTGAGGTCTCCACAGTACATCGATGTTGTCGCCAGTGGTCGACGGAAGGTGCACGTGCCCGTCGACCTGGGACCGGACCGCAGCGACGCACGGATGCACGCCAAGACCGTAGGATCCTACGCAGTGCCGTAGGGGACCGCACCGCCACTTCCCAGCAAATTAGGGACACTGTTGCTCCTGGGGTATCGGCGAGGACCATTCGCAACCGTCTCCATGAAGCTGGGCTACGGTCCCGCACACCGTTAGGCCGTCTTCCGCTCACGCCCCAACATCGTGCAGCCCGCCTCCAGTGGTGTCGCGACAGGCGTGAATGGAGGGACGAATGGAGACGTGTCGTCTTCAGCGATGAGAGTCGCTTCTGCCTTGGTGCCAATGATGGTCGTATGCGTGTTTGGTGCCGTGCAGGTGAGCGCCACAATCAGGACTGCATACGACCGAGGCACACAGGGCCAACACCCGGCATCATGGTGTGGGGAGCGATCTCCTACACTGGCCGTACACCACTGGTGATCGTCGAGGGGACACTGAATAGTGCACGGTACATCCAAACCGTCATCGAACCCATCGTTCTACCATTCCTAGACCGGCAAGGGAACTTGCTGTTCCAACAGGACAATGCACGTCCGCATGTATCCCTTGCCACCCAACGTGCTCTAGAAGGTGTAAGTCAACTACCCTGGCCAGCAAGATCTCCGGATCTGTCCCCCATTGAGCATGTTTGGGACTGGATGAAGCGTCGTCTCACGCGGTCTGCACGTCCAGCACGAACGCTGGTCCAACTGAGGCACCAGGTGGAAATGGCATGGCAAGCCGTTCCACAGGACTACATCCAGCATCTCTACGATCGTCTCCATGGGAGAATAGCAGCCTGCATTGCTGCGAAAGGTGGATATACACTGTACTAGTGCCGACATTGTGCATGCTCTGTTGCCTGTGTCTATGTGCCTGTGGTTCTGTCAGTGTGATCATGTGATGTATCTGACCCCAGGAATGTGTCAATAAAGTTTCCCCTTCCTGGGACAATGAATTCACGGTGTTCTTATTTCAATTTCCAGGAGTGTATATACGCCAGCACTGCAAAAAGCTGTGTCGAAAAATTACTAATTAAGAGCAGATATAATTGCAGTTTTATTGAGGTAAGAATTTTTGCGTTTTTTATTCAGACAGAGCCGAAGGTCAGCGCTGCTGTCCTCATAAAATTTATCAGGTTACTAAATTTTTTTTTATTATTTTGGTGTTTAGGAATTTTTCTGTTTCGAACTTGACATTAAATGAGAAAAGAATTTTGTGGGAATATTAAATGTGAATGCATTTTTGCACACAGACTATAAATGGGAGCCAATTTTGTTCAGAGGTCACAATATTAATTTTTTTTTTTTTTTTTTTTTTTTTTTTTTTTTTTTTTTTTTTTTTTTTTTTGTGGCGAGGTTACGCTTGGCTCCATTTCCATTTAACAATATTTTTGTGGGGAGGTTACACTTGGCGACATCCGGCCAGGATCGTATTTTTTTGTGAATCTTCTGAGAAGTAGTCATATATCTGCTCTTATTTACTTAAATGTAGTTTGCATCTGGCGCAACGCATTTACTAATTTGTCACTCTTTCTTCCACAGATCATCGGCAATTTGTTGCTCTTTGTTGTAATTTTGTTTGTTGCATTTTGCATTGTCTTTGTTTCATTTGTGAATAATTTTGATTTGTGTAAAAATGCCGCGAAAAACTGTTAACAGTACATCGCGATGTGTAATGAGTGAAATAGCCGAGTCGAATAATTTGACTGATAGTTTTTGCGACACTCAGTGTAATGATGACAATCCTCCATTTACAGACAATCAGTGCGTACCTACTACTTGTAATGATTTTTATCCTAATGATGAACAAACGAATTCAGTTGTGTCCTTTGTTAATTTAACGACAACTGATGACGCGGGAAGTTCTGTTACAATGAACGCTGCCCAGTTCGACACGCCCGATTTGCAAAATTTACGTAGCGAACAGATAATTGTTTCCAATGAAAATGAACAGTATACTCAAAGTAGGACAGATTTATTTGACTCCAAGGTGCACATCTGATTAGCAAAGATTTTCAAGAATCACAGAATATCCAAATGGATACACAAAACGTGACAATTGCAGATACACCATCACACAGCACAGAGAATAGAGTTGCTAATTTTAGCTTGGATCAAATTATGGCATTGTTGCTACAAATGAATGAACATAATAAAATACAAGACGACAACTTCAAACAACTTAGTGAACAGAACAAACAACATAATGAAAGACAAGACAACAATCACAAACAACTTAGTGAAAGTCTCAAACAACAAATTAATGAAATTAATGAAAAACAAGACAACAACTTCAAGCAACTTAATGAAAATAACGAAAATCTCAAACAACAGCTTAATGAAAAACTAGACAACAATTCCAAACAGTTGAATGAAAAATTAGACAACAATTCCAGACAGCTTAGTGAACAGATTACAGGCGTTGCCGCGCAGTGTCATGATACTAAAGAACAATTGCGTGAGGAAATTGAGGCTTGTGCTAGGAAATGTAGTGAAGAAATTAGATCTGTTGCCCAAGAATTAAGGGATATGCCAACAGCTGCAACAGAATCACTTAGAGACGAAATTAGTGCAGTCGGTAAACAATCAGACGAAATTAATACAATCAAACAGTTGAACACCAAATTGCGTGATGAAATTTCCGATCTTAAATCAAAAACAGATACACACACAGTAGACTTTCAGACAGTGACCGACAGACTTGAACAATTACAACTAATTCAGGATCGCGATGTCATCAAAGCTGACGTTAAAAAATTGAACGAAACCACACGTAAAATACAAAAACAAATTAATGTTTGTGACACTAAAAACGATGATCAGGTAAAAATACTGACTGAAAAATATGATGAATTGGCCAGTCGTATTGACGTTATTGAAAGTAATAATGACAGCAAATCAGACGATACTTCACCGATTTCGTTTAATCAAACACCTGAATTCCAAAATTTACAGCAGACAATCAATGAGATAGATTCGTCCAATAATACATTACGTAGAAAATTGTCAACCATACAGCAAGAAGTGACAGAGATAAAAAATATTTCAGTTAATAACACGTCACAGCATACGGCACATTCCGAACATTTCTCACACTCACACAGCCAGTATAATTTAGGTAATTTACAGAGAGTACGTGACTTAGATTCCGAACAGTCACAGACAAATAGATTCTAATACAATCCTGAACCTGTTCAGACATACAGAGACGATAATTTTGATTACAAACATTTTCTATCAGTGAGAAAATTTAAAGTATTTAAAAATGACAGAACACAGATTCAACCATTGGATTGGATACGACAATTTAGCTTTGCTTTTCCACCGACTTGGCCTGTAACGCACAAACTTGAATTTATTTGCAGTTTTTTGGAAGGCGAACCGGCAACTCGTATGAGACCGATCGCGAGGCAATGCTACTCGGTAGAAGAATTTCAGAATGCTTTTCTGTCAGCGTATTGGTAGAAGACGACACAGCGCGGAATCAAGGATCAATTAATTAGTTTACCGAATTATGAGAACTCAAATTTTCCCAGTGTCATGCAATTTTTTGAGCACATGGTCCAACAAAACCAGTACTTAAGTGAACCATTCAGTGAATCTGCACTTATTCAATTATGCATTTCTAAATTACCACGGTCATTAAGAGTGTCACTTTTAACGGGTCATCAGAAGGAAAATATTTCGGCATTCAGAGATCTGTTACAGCTTTTGGAAGTGCAGCAATCGGATTATTCCTTTATAAACAAAAATTTTTCATATAATAACCAAGGTCAACAAACATACAGCAATTACGATCAGCCACGCAATTTCAATAGCAAAGCTAATAGACGCTTCAGGAACGACAACCACCAGAATTTTAATAACAGGCAAAATTTTAATTATCAGTATCGTCAAAATTATCAGCAACAGGAACCACATTTCGGTAACAATAGAGGTTTTTTCCAACAACAGCAACAAAACCAACCGGTTAGCATACCTAACCAACAATGTAATGCACAAGGTCAACCAAGCTTTAATGTTTCGCCGCGTACGCGTATAGCGTCAGCTCCAACAAATAGTAACACACAACAACAAGGAAATCAGTATGTACAGAAAACACATTATTTCAATTCGTATCGCAATGCACCGTATAGAAATGACTATCATGACAGACGTAAAAATAATGAGCACAATTTTCAGCGTACGTTTAATAACAGTCGGTCTTATCAGCAGCGAGAACATCAGCAACAACATATTATCATGAATGAACCAGACAGTAGGTATCATCCAGAACGTAATACGTCAGGAAGAAATAACAGAACAGTTCAAATAGTTTAAATGCCGCAGCATCCTCCTGAGAATAATAACACGTCAGACAGAATTTGACTAGATACTGTACAGGTCGCATCTTCCAGCAACGCAAGCACTACTTTTGACACGCAGAATCTTGTTCACGAAAATGTTATTACTTTTGACGCCATCCGAGACACTCTTTTGCAGGAAACACCAGTTGTTCAAAAAACCATTTCACACCCTGTCATCGAAGTTAAAATTGGATCATCGAAATTTTCAGCTGTAATCGATCCTGGATCACCTATGTCAGTTATAAATGAAGAAACTTTCAACGAGTGTAACAAAGAGAATACCTATCCTACGTTACCATTAGGCAAAACGAAAGTAAAAGGAGCAGTATCTAGTAAAGGAGTAGATTTAAAATTACAGACACATTTATCATTTTGTATTGCAGGTCATACATTTCACTCAAATTTTTGGATTGTTCCCTTATTGACAACAAACGTTATTTTAAGTACGAATTTTCTGGTACAACACGACGCAATTATTGATTTTCAAAATTCCTATTTAATGTTAAAGGATGAAAATGTACAACTGGCTTTAGAATTTCAGCACTCTTTATCTGCGGAAGAACAAACAATTAATCGTACAGAGGTCATTTCCGCATCACGTAACATGGACTGTAATTCCACACTGTTCACAGATACGTACGTACACAACTATAACACTCCAGACGAAGCCGACTATGACGTTATACAGATAATTTCTGATAAAGTTAAACAGAGCTGTGCAAATACAGACGACGAACACACGCAACTACACAAAATTCTTTTACAGCAAGCTCCAGTTTTTGACAACGTTCCTGGTACTATGTCCGGTTTTATGTATGAATTTCAAGTTAAACAGCACGACACATTTAAAGCCAAACATTATCCCATTCCGTATATTCATAGAGAACAAGTTAAGAAAGAATTGCAAGCTATGCTTGACCAAGGAATTATTGAACCGGCAGTTAGTCCGTACATAAACCCGCTCCATATTGTTAAGAAAAAGGATGGTTCACTTCGCCTCGGACTTGATTCGCGTCACATCAATGACATTATTATTAATGAAACAGATCGCCCACAGACACTAGAAGAACTTCTACATAAATTTCATGGTACTGCTATTTATTCCACATTAGATTTGAAATCGGGATTTTGGCAAATTCAGCTCCATCCGAACTGCAGAAACTACACAGCATTTCTCTGTTTTGGTGACTGTTATCAATTTTGTAAATTACCATTCGGTTTAACTATTTCTTCAGCAGCTTTTATTCGCGGTTTGAATACAATACTTCCGGCAGAACTTAAAGACAGAATCACAACGTATGTAGACGATATTCTTATTGCAGAAGCTAACTGGTCTGAACACAATCTGATTCTTGAACAACTGTTGCAAACTTTTCGTGCACAAGGACTCACAGTTAATCTCAGTAAATCGCACTTTGGTAAAACTTCTATAAAATTTCTTGGACATGTAATTTCAGCAGAGAGCATTACGCCTGACCCGGAAAAACTTCAAGCTTTACGTGACATTACTATTCCTACGACGAAGAAACAACTACGCAGCTTTTTGGGTTTAATTAACTTTTTTCGTAAATTTATTCATTACTCTGCTTTAGGCACCCCTACATTATGTCAATTGACAGGTAAAAACACTATTTGGTCTTGGGATAAGCAAGCACATTCTGAATTTGTGAACCTGAAAGAAGCATTGTTGAATGCACCACTTTTATCGCACCCAGGTCTTACCAGAAATTTTTCCATTGCCACCGACAGTTCTAACACCGCTTTAGGCGTACATATTTTTCAGGAAATTGAAGAAGATGGTTGTACAGTAATTAAAAACATCGCTTTTGCAAGTCGCATTCTGTCACCTGCTGAACGTAATTATTCTGTTACAGAACTTGAAACATTATCTGTTGTATGGGCTTTTACCAGATTTAGGCATTTTCTTTATGGAAGACACACTACCGTTTACACAGATCATAGAGCGATACAATTTTTACTTTCGGCTAAATTTACACACGACAGATTAAGTAGATGGAAACTTTATTTGCAGGAATTTAATTTTACAATTGTTCACATTCCCGGTACACAAAATATTGTAGCAGACGCACTATCCCGTTCTCTTAGCAACCAACCAACTTCTGCAAAGCAAATTTCAGCGTCATGTACATTCAACAAGTTGCATTTGAAAATTTCATTTCGTCGTCATTACAAGACATAGCACAACAGCAGAGTAAATACAACGTATGGAAAGAAATCAAACACCTTTGGCAAGATAGGAATAATGTTACCATTAGAAACCATTACACTGTAGGCAATGACATTCTGTTCCGCAGCTCTCATCCTGACAGCAACAATTAGTTATTATGCATTCCTGACGAACTTGTTCACAAATTAATCTGGTATACTCATTTAAGTTACGCACATTACGGAGCCAGAAAATGTTTTCTTATACTGAGACAGAACTGTTATTTTACCAACATGGAGAAACGTATTCGACGAGTTTTAGCGTCCTGTAAAATCTGCCAGAAACCTAAATCAGACACGACTTCACATATTCCTCCATTACATCCCATTGTACCTGTTAAATTGAGACATATGGCCGCTGTAGACATTTTCGGTCCGATTCCCAGAACTAATAGAGGTTTTTGCCACATCTTTGTCGCTGTTGAACTCACTTCAAAATTTGTTACCTTCACTCCGTTACGCAAAGCTACTGCTAAAACTGTTTCGAAAGCATTTGTAAAGCATTTTCTATTTCATGTAGGGCATGTGTTGAAAGTAATTTCCGACAATGGATCACAGTTTCGATCTGCTATATGGACACGTATGTTACGAGCTAGAAACATTTCTCCAATCTATATATCCAGGTACCATGCTTCTTCGAACCCTTGTGAACGATTAATGAAAGAAATTGGTAAACTGTGTAGAATATACTGCCATAAAAAAACATACTGATTGGGACACATACATACTCTCATTCCAGGATGTACACTCCTGGAAATTGAAATAAGAACACCGTGAATTCATTGTCCCAGGAAGGGGAAACTTTATTGACACATTCCTGGGGTCAGATACATCACATGATCACACTGACAGAACCACAGGCACGTAGACACAGGCAACAGAGCATGCACAATGTCGGCACTAGTACAGTGTATATCCACCTTTCGCAGCAATGCAGGCTGCTATTCTCCCATGGAGACGATCGTAGAGATGCTGGATGTAGTCCTGTGGAACGGCTTGCCATGCCATTTCCACCTGGCGCCTCAGTTGGACCAGCGTTCGTGCTGGACGTGCAGACCGCGTGAGACGACGCTTCATCCAGTCCCAAACATGCTCAATGGGGGACAGATCCGGAGATCTTGCTGGCCAGGGTAGTTGACTTACACCTTCTAGAGCACGTTGGGTGGCACGGGATACATGCGGACGTGCATTGTCCTGTTGGAACAGCAAGTTCCCTTGCCGGTCTAGGAATGGTAGAACGATGGGTTCGATGACGGTTTGGATGTACCGTGCACTATTCAGTGTCCCCTCGACGATCACCAGTGGTGTACGGCCAGTGTAGGAGATCGCTCCCCACACCATGATGCCGGGTGTTGGCCCTGTGTGCCTCGGTCGTATGCAGTCCTGATTGTGGCGCTCACCTGCACGGCGCCAAACACGCATACGACCATCATTGGCACCAAGGCAGAAGCGACTCTCATCGCTGAAGACGACACGTCTCCATTCGTCCCTCCATTCACGCCTGTCGCGACACCACTGGAGGCGGGCTGCACGATGTTGGGGCGTGAGCGGAAGACGGCCTAACGGTGTGCGGGACCGTAGCCCAGCTTCATGGAGACGGTTGCGAATGGTCCTCGCCGATACCCCAGGAGCAACAGTGTCCCTAATTTGCTGGGAAGTGGCGGTGCGGTCCCCTACGGCACTGCGTAGGATCCTACGGTCTTGGCGTGCATCCGTGCGTCGCTGCGGTCCGGTCCCAGGTCGACGGGCACGTGCACCTTCCGCCGACCACTGGCGACAACATCGATGTACTGTGGAGACCTCACGCCCCACGTGTTGAGCAATTCGGCGGTACGTCCACCCTGCCTCCCGCATGCCCACTATACGCCCTCGCTCAAAGTCCGTCAACTGCACATACGGTTCACGTTCACGCTGTCGCGGCATGCTACCAGTGTTAAAGACTGCGATGGAGCTCCGTATGCCACGGCAAACTGGCTGACACTGACGGCGGCGGTGCAGAAATGCTGCGCAGCTAGCGCCATTCGACGGCCAACACCGCGGTTTCTTGTGTGTCCGCTGTGCCGTGCGTGTGATCATTGCTTGTACAGCCCTCTCGCAGTGTCCGGAGCAAGTATGGTGGGTCTGACACACCGGTGTCAATGTGTTCTTTTTTCCATTTCCAGGAGTGTAATTAATTCCATACCAAATGAATCTGCTATGCTATCTCCGTCTGTTATACTGAAAAATGTTGAACCACCTAACAAAATTAAAGAATTAGTAACCTTTCCTACATCTCGTCGACTACGACACCATGAAATAATTGACATTGCGCTGAACAACATCAAACGTGCCGCAGAGCGCCGGAGAAGACAGCAAAAACAGGTTTGTACACGCCGTGACTTTCACATTGGACAGAAGATATTAGTACGTACACACTATTTATCCAATAGAGGAAAAGGTAGATGCAGTAAATTTGAGCTTCTATACGCAGGTCCATATCGGATTCGCAGCATTCCTCACCCCAGTGTACTACACGTCGAAACTTTGAGAACCAGAAAAACCAAAGGGAACCACCACATATCCAACATCAAACCTTTTATTGAATGAAGATACTTTATGATTTATCACACTGTAATGCCATTTCCTAATTTTTGCTGACCACTTATGCAATTATATCCACATGAACACTTACTGATGATTATCGTATTTTTTCTTCGCAAGTGCCCGGCAAGGTAAGGTTAGCAGGTAGCTTTTCTTGTTGTTACACATCAGACCGTGCATATTTTTCCAGATGAACTTACACATTTTTTGACCACTTATGCAATTATATTTATGTGACTACTTACTGATGATTGTCGTATTTTTTCTTGGCAAGTGCCTGGCAAGGTAACGTTAGCAGGTCGCTCTTCTTGTCATCATATATCACACCGTGCATATTTTCCATTTTTCATGTATGTATGATTGTTTTCCTGTTTTGTTTGTATGCACTATGAAATATTTAAGATATAACAAACACCAGTTGACTTTAACATTTCTGCCATATGATATCTCAACATCGTGACTACTTTACTTTTTTTTGCTGCTACATTGTGATACACTGTGTACATTTTTGCTTCTGAACACTGTCGATGTTTTTGACATATTACGTTTTCTGTCATGCTATGCTGTATGCTCAATTATGTTACTATAAACCAGTTTTTATTTAATGGGTATATGAATTAAATGCAAGACATTAATCTTTGTTCATCATTTTCAGAAAGAAATAATGTGTAAACGAAATAAATTAAACAGAAATGGGAATTTCACCTTCGGAATGAACGAAAGAAGATGCAATACTTCGTGACGAAGAGTAAATGGATCAGAATTAACAAGCATTAACAAGAATATACTATTCACATCGTATGATAGCAGTCTTAACTAATTTTTTCTTTCAGACTACGAGGCGATTGATGCAGGCTGTCAGACAGAACTACACATCTTAGTTTTAGTGATGAAATATGCTAGAAATAAGGAATAATTGTATAATGAATAATGAAGTGATTTTTTTGCAGATGATAATGAATGGTGATGAATAATGATGAAGAATATGCTACTATGGATAATGAAGTTTTTCTTTACAGGTGATGATAATAATGGAGTTATGGTAATATGAATAATGAAGTTTTTCTTTACAGATGAGGATAATGATGAAGTTCATATATTTACTGTTAGTTAAGAAATGCTATGTAGTTATTTAAGTATTTGTTGCAGTTCGTGTTGACAGTATGTCTTATATCGCATGGTATAATGACTGAAAGTTTTGGAAAGGACAGCTAGAGAACATATATATTTTTTATACACATTTCACTACCTGTTAATTCGAAGTTCACTACTTTTCAGCATAATATGCGTTTCTTCTTTCAGTTTAATAATCCATTTTGTATATTTTGCAGGAGAAATTATTCATGAAATTAATGTGCTATAAGCAGTTGTTCATTAAACCTATGTCATTTATGAATGTGATCACATATAGTCTACTAGTTTTATAACCTTGCTACAGCTGACTCATGACGAATGACGTTACACATCTTCATTTGCAGCAATAACTCAAAAGCAAATATTGTTATCCCCCAGTAATCAATTATCGACCCCAACGCAATGCATTGCTAGCACAAAAAAAAAAAAAAATGTTTTGTAACTCGCCAATGAATGCCACAGATTACTGTAATAAGATGACCTATGATGCCAATGATTACTATAATTAGATGAATTATGTATAAATGCTATGCCAATAATTAACTCATTTTGAATGTGACTTCTGAATAATGCATAAAAAAATGCTTTGTAGCTGGCCAATGAATACCACTGATTATTGTAATGAGATGGCCAATGATTACTATAATTAGGTGAATTATGTATAAATGCTATGTCAATAATTAACTCTCATTTTGAATGATTACTTCTGAATAATGCATTAAAAAAATGCTTCGTAACTGGCCAATGAATGCCACTGATTACTGTAATAAGATGACCTATGATGCCAATGATTACTATAATTAGATTAATTATGTATAAATGCTATGCCAATAATTAACGCTTGTTTTGAATGATCACTTCTGAATAATGCAAAAAAAAAATGCTTTGTAGCTGGCCAATGAATGCCACTGATTACTGTAATAAGATGACCTATGATGCCAATAATTACTATAATTAGATTAATTATGTATAAATACTATGCCATTCATTAGCTCTTATTTTGAATGATGACTTCTGAAAAATGCATAAAACAATGCTTTGTATCTGGCCAATGAGTGACAATAATTACTATATTCAGATAATTTATGAACATTATTCTGTAATACTACATACATGATACAGAAATGTTCAGTAACTGGGCGATGAGTGCCACCAATTACTCAAATCAGTTGTTAGACTAGTGTAATTCTCAATGAAGACTACTATGTGACTTAATGTCCTTCACCTTCTGACCTAATTACCAGAAATTACTGCAATATCCGTTTGTCCTGTCTATCCTCATGATCATGGAGCACTATATTTGGTTTTTGCACTAATTCTACGTTCGTCTACTTTACAAGAACATGGTGTTGACACGACATGCTGTCCACCACCTTGAGCGATGGAGATGTTATTATGGTCCCACTGTTTGGTGTACCTAGTGTACTACCAAACTGACAGCATGGAATATTATTACGACATTTCAGTGTGTTGGCTACACTGATTAATACTTCAAGGAAAAGAACTACAGATTGTCTCACTTGGAGTTGTGCTTCTATAGAATGATATGAACTTTCAGTGCAACTGCGTGCAACCTAAAGTGCTACAACCATGACGCAATCCTTCCCATTCCTTTCCTCGTTCTTGTAAAATGGTAAACACTTATACAATGCGTTTAAATTCTTGTAAAATGATAAAGACTTATACAGTGCGTGTGCACTTTATTTCACTTCATGATATGTTATGTAAAAATGCTAAAGACTTATACAGTGCCTGTGCACTTTATTTTACTCCATGATATGTAAAAATGCTAAAGACTTCTACAGTGCGTGTGCACTTTCTTTCACTCCTTGATATGTTTATTTGTTGTAAAAATGCTAAAGAGTTTTACAGTGCGTGTGCACTTTATGCCATTTGTTCAAAACTGCTGATTCCTCAACATCTCCACATATTGTGCGTGAATCGGTTCGTATCCCAGCCCGGCACTAAAGATTTCATTATGTATTATCAAGATCTAGCATGAGAACACCTATCTGCTGGTGGATAATAATTTCAATTTTTAATGTATTTTCATTCGTTGTCAACACTAATGATATTTGACGTTTTTGACTCCCAGTGATACAAAGAACTATTTGCGAGATCACTGTAAGTTCCAGATGTTATTCCGAGCTGCTGGTGGTGAAAAATTCGGTAGCTGACGTCTCTTTGCGTGTAGTCAACAACGATATGTGTGGGGCTCTATTCCCAGTCGGCACTGAACTCTTCGTCATATTATTTCTAGTTCAAACATGCTCACATGTCGCTGCTGGTGCAACAAACCCATATTTAATGTTCGTTTTCTCTAGAATATAACAGCTGTAGGTTGTAAGACGTATGCTTTGCCAGCGATGGGCGAGGCATGACAGAATCTCTGACCAGAGAGTAGTTTATCGTTAATTGTTGTTTGTTGCTAGTCTGCGCTTGACTGCGCGAGTCGACAGTAGTAGTCTGGTGTAGTCTGCGTGAGTCTGCGGGAGTCGGAATGCGTCGGCTGTGTGCTCTGCTCGCGACTCTGGTCACGACTCTGGAGGATGAGTATTGTTGTAGAAGGTAAAGAAGCAGCCTTGCGCATATTTAATAATGTATGTTAATTGTAATTTAATTTGTTCAAAAAATGCCCCAATAATAATTTTTATAATATAAAGTAACTCTTTTAAAGAAAAGCATTCATTTCAATTTAAAGCATTTTTCCAATGCATTATCATTGCTTCCAAGAATCAAAAAAAAAAAAAAAAAAATACGCCAGCATTGCACGAAGCTGTGTCGAAAAATGACTAATTAAGAACAGATATAATTGCAGTTTTATTGAGGTAAGAATTTTTGCTTTTTTTTATTCAGAACACATGCCGAAGGTCAGTGCTGCTGTCCTCATAAAATTCATAAGGTTACAAAACTTTTTTTACTATTTTGGTGTTTAGGAATTTTTCTGTTTCGAACTTGACATTAAATGAGAAAAGAATTTTTTGGTAACATTAAATGTGAATGCATTTTTGCACACAGACTATAAATGGGAGCCAATTTTGTTCAGAGGTCACAATATTAAAAAAAAAAATTCATTTAATTTTTTATTTGTTTTTTTTTTATTTTTTTTTTGGCGAGGTTACGCTTGGTTCCATTTCCATTTAACAATATTTTTGTGGGGAGGTTACAAGGTGCCGGGTTGGAGTCCTGGGAAGGAAAAAATTAATGTTTCGTCTCGTCATTTCAGTTAAAACATCTAGCTACTGCCGAGAAAATGCGATATATTTGGGTTTGAATCCATATGCAGAACGAGACGGTTCGTCGTGTCATTTGAAGTTCATACATATTCTCAACTAGCTGCTCGTGAATAACGTAAATTATTAATGTCATTTTGTGTTAAATAATAAGTACGGTATGTTACTTTAAAGAGGAAATCATGAATTCGACGAATTTACTACGTGAATTACCTACCTGACGTAATAATGAGAGTGGTAACATTTCAGGTATGTCATTTATTGTAATAAATGTGAGCTTACAAGCCTTAAAGACGGTCTTACCTGTGATAAGGTGTTCCCTGATATTTGTAGTATCGTAGTACTGCTTTACATCTTTAGTTATTGCGATACATTGCAGTGTGGTGACGTGTGGTGACTTGTTGGAACCATTTTCAATAGTCAAACGACTGTATCAAATGTGTGTGTGTGTGTGTGTGTGTGTGTTTAGAAACAGTTGAATGTGAAAATAATGGTTCAAATGGCTCTGTCACTATGGGACTTAACTTCTGAGGTCATCAGTCCCCTAGAACTTAGAACTACTTAAACCTAACTTACCTAAGGACATCACACACATCCATGCCCGAGGCAGGATTCGAACCTGCGACCGTAGCGGTCGCGCGGTTCCAGACTGTAGCGCCTAGAACCGCTCGGCCACTCCGGCCGGTGGAGAATGTGAACACAACCACTTTCCTGTTGGGATACAACTTAATTGTCGACATGGTGCATCCTCTGGGATATGTGGCCAGCGCAAAGAATTTGTGCTGACAAAACCTCATAGATTACACTCCACAGCGAATGTTCAACGGAGTCCAAACGTACAGCAGGCGTATCTGAAAGGAAGTGGAACAGAATCGATAACGTTACGAGTATACTTAAAGCATTTGGGTTATTTGATGATGATGGTGTTGATGACATGACGGTATCGTTGCCTGTAAGGAAATGCAGAATATTACAAACAATTTTTCGACTTAGAATTAGTGAAGTGCATTGTTCCGCACAAGATCGTTGTTCCATGATGATATTTTTCGGGTAGGATGTTACATTAAGGCAGTTGTATTGTAGCCCCGTTTTTTGATTTTGTGTGATGGAGAGGAGTTAGTCGTCTTTCGTCTTCTAGACGCCATACAAAAAGTACGCATTCTGTATATAATATCTCTGTCAAAATAGGTGCCCTCTTAGAATAAATACCACATCCTTTATTTGTGTTAATCAAATCCCGCATATTTTATTGTTGTGGAAAATGTACAGATGAAGGTCAAGCATTTCATTGGCGATGTCGCCATTTCCCTGCAGCAGAGCAAACGTAATCTGGTGACACCGTTACAAACTAAAAGGAAATGTTACAATCTGAGTGAGAGAGAAGAAAGATACAGGATAGACAGGTAAAGTTAGGTAATTAAAGATATTATGGAGTAGTAACAGCAATTTCCGGCGATGCTTGGTAGAACATGATAAAATATTAATCAGGAAACATTTCCTAACGTTCTGTAAAATTATATTTATTTGGTGAAAGCCGGCTTTGTTCTTCATAGGCCATCATCGTGTGATAACTGAATGTCGCAAATACAGAAAAAATGAAGTGCCACTTATACAGATATTATTTGTATAAAAGATACAAAAGTGACGTAGAGTGTTTACGTCGGATAACATTACAATTTTTTGTCCTATAAAAATAGTTACATTTACTGAAAAGGGGGAAAAAGATTTTTATGTGCAGATATGTTTCATAACCGATGAGAAGTAAGTTGAATTTACCGTTTTTATGTAGTATTTATAACGTAAACTTAATTTAATGAAGGGGGTAAAGTAAACTGAGTCTGATAATTCTATGCCAAATTTTTTATGATTTCAGTAGACTCATTTTCTGTTTTTCTTAGCAGAC
The DNA here is from genome assembly GCF_023898315.1 of Schistocerca nitens. Taxonomy (NCBI): domain Eukaryota; kingdom Metazoa; phylum Arthropoda; class Insecta; order Orthoptera; family Acrididae; genus Schistocerca; species Schistocerca nitens. The sequence goes on from NC_064618.1 coordinate 498,637,203, forward strand.
GATAGAGCTTCACACTTTTCATCACATAAATGGTTAAATTGTCGAAGGGATGAGTTTTTCATGAAGAAAGAACGTGAGATTTTGCATTCTGTTTACAAAAGCAGAAAATGATCCTACTGGAAATCAACAAGCATATGACAGAGAATGCAATCTTTTTGTTAAACGATAACACTAAATTTACTTATTCCCAACTGTTAAATTCAGTTTCCTTACGCTTAGTTTTCCAATTTTTATAGTTAATTTAATAATTTCTAAATGACAAAAATTTAATGTTTTCATCCGTAAACCTTCCACGTCAGTTTTGTATCCTCTGTACAAATATCTGTGTAAGTCACACATCATTTTATCTGTGTTTGCGACATTCAATTGTCACCCGAAAACGGTCTAAAGAGCCGAAAGTCGGTTCGTGACCAAATAAAGATAATTTTGTAGATTATTAGGAAGTGTTTCTTGTTTAATATTATTAAGAGTATTAAATTTTAAAGAATTACATGAACACATAGACAGGCCAACAGGTATGATCAGAGAACGCCAACTAACATTCTATGGATACATACACGGCATTAATAGCAACAGACTCACAAAGAAGATTTTTGGTACAGTTAGTAGTTCAATCAAAAGAATCAACTGGTTTCGAGAAATAGAAAAAAACCTAAAACATGCAGGGATCAGTATTGTAATGATAAATGAAAGAGAGGAATTCAGAAACAAAATTACGAGCACGAAATCTGAAGTAAAAGAAAACAGGCAAAATATGGACAGAGGAAGGAAACAGAAACACAGCCATAGAGTGAAGTGGTTTTGGTAAGAGAAAAAAAAATAAAGAACCAAGAATAAAATTAATAATCATATGATATTCAAGTTAATCAATGTCCTGGAGGCAAAAATGTGTAATAATAATAATAAATTTCTGGATCTTGTCACGTTTTTCAAGTAAATAACACAAATTGAAGAGTAAGATTTGTTGGTAGTATTCTGGAGAAATGAATTTCATTTATTAAGGAAACTACATGCAAGAGTCTATGAGGGATAGTCATAAAGTTTCAGTCATAACTCCGAAAAAGTAAATTCAAGTATATATACTTTTAGGTGCATGACTCAAGGCCTGGAACACTCTGAAATCCCTATGCCATTTTACACTACCGCAGCAAATCGCTAGAGGATACAAAAGTAAACCCCACATCATACTGATAAATTGGAACATCGTGTCTTAATTCTCTTTCGTCAGCAACGACAATATTGCGGCTGTATCAGTCGACTCCAGATGACTCATTTTGGCCCTGGTTGAGCGATAGAATCTAAAGCACGAGATGACAGGCTTCTTGTATGCTCGGCCATGTGGGTTCGCATAGTCATGGCACGTATCTTAAGTCAGGAAATATTCTGATTTGTACCAGATGCGACGACAAACATAGTTGCCGCTTTCCTTGTGGTAGCCGAGAGAGATACGCCAACAATGGAAACCCGTGTGGCACTTGTAAGGTGGCTATAATTTCGCACCTTACAGGCACTCATCTACATACTTTGTCATGATTTACAGCCGTAATTAGTTACTATTTGATAGGTTGTACGTCATATATATGAATATTTAAAGAAGACTGACATTGTCATGTACGCCTTCTAAATAGTTGTTAACGCTTATTGCATGAAAGGTGACGGAGTGTCTTTATTATCAAAACGGCGTAATGAATGATTGCCTATACTAGCAGAGGTTGGAACGCCAGTGGAAATGAAGTATCAAGCGTAACTCAAGCCCTGGGTGGGAAAGTCTTGCTTAACACAGGAAGTAGCCAAGACGGACGGTCGGAGCATCTAAGCGCTGAAGCACATTACAGCGACGGCCGGCCGGTTTGTAGCGGGGCCGGAAGTATAACTGGATAATACTTTGGAAACTCGGAAAATCTTGGAAGCAGCAGAGAGGAGCGAGGAAGCGTTACCTCGGAAATCACGCAGGCTGGGTTATTTCCGAGGATTTTTACTCGAAGAAGCGTACCATTGTATGTATTCCTAATTAATGGGGATAGGTATTTCCTCGCAAACGTTCCGCCCTGGACGTCAAAAGATTAAAATATGGTTCGTCAGTGTTCGGAAATATCTGTAGAAAGGGAGAATATTCCGTGGTTTCGAGAATATGATACGCCTTGTGCAGTTACGAAGGAGGGGAGCTGAGCTTTGCTGGGAAACCAGCAGTGGAGAGAAAGAGGTCTCTCGTTTTGAGCACCCGTGTTTGACGGTCGCTCAGTATCAGCTTTTGTTGGTACAGACGGACTTGCTGTCTTTGCTCTCAGGAGATTTTATAGTTAGAGCAGTTAGGCACAGTACTCTTGCGAATTATACGATTCTGAACTTTGCCTCCGGGTAGGGAGCCTTCGTTGAGTACGCAGCGTTCAGTGATTGAGAGCATTTCTTCTCTATACTCACATAGAGACATTATTTGAATTCCGTCCTTATGGCTGGGAGTTCACGTTTCTTGTCTTTAGAACACAGAGAAAAGAAGACAGTAGTAGATTATACTAGTCAGAGGACCGCCTTCTGCCGTTCTAGTGTTTGAAAGAATTTATTTTGTGGCTTTATTTCTTCCATCGTCACAGACATGTATGAGAACCATCACTCCGACGCAACTCCGACGCAACGGACGCAGTACATATGGTGATATTGCTAATTGCTTCGGCTTATTAGGGCTATAAGGCTAAACAGCAGTGGTCACGTAAGTTTTAATTCTACTGAGGTTGCACACAACTGTAGACCATCTTTGAAAATAGTGTCTTCTAGTGTTTAGTATGTAGGTGATGTCATTCATCTCGCGTCATTTATATTAGATAGGGTTGCCATTAAAAGTGGCTCATTATGGCAATCGATCAGTAATATTAGTTAGGAAATATAAACATTTGTAATACAAAGGGGTTTTTAATCTACAATGAATGTGTGAGCGGAAACAACATTTATCATTTAGTAGTTACTAGTTCCCTTAACAATTCATTTATGTTTAGGTTGTAATTTATATGTTAAAGTGCTAGAAGGAGAAAATAATATCAATATTAAGAGATCCTAGGAGTTAGACACGGCCAAATCTTGATTTTGGCGTACAATATATTCCGTTGCGCACATTCATTTTACACCCGCCTGGAGCAGCATCTTGGATATGACTTCCCTTACCAGGACCCTACGTAGAGTCTTCTGATAGTAGTCATAGAGTGGTTTGAAACCTCAGAAATTTTCAAAAAAATTTTTTCCCATTTATAATGTTTAGGTGTTATTGATAGCGATCACCAGCTTCATTGTATAGTTTGCAGTGGTAAAGTCAAGCGATAACATTAAAAATAATATTTGTGTATTTCATTGTATTTATTTTCAGAGGTGTTACGCTTCAGCCCAGTGCCTGCAATTTATTGATATTTATGTTATGTCATTTGTCGTTGTATTTTGTTTCTATTGTAACGACACTGCTCGTTCACGACGTTGCCATTACTTTAGCATGTATGTTGTAGACATTTTATGTTGCATGTCCGTTACATAATAAATGTGGGTCGTTTAAATTGTGTGTACTTTTAAGAGAGAACTGTTGTCAGGGATCAGTCCGTGATAACTAGGGTGGAAGTATGATTAATAGCACAACAGATCACTAGTTGTAACAATATCGAAATGGCAGTTACACAGGGTAGTCAAGAAAGCCTATGGGATGAGAAAGGGTTAGCTATGTTAGCAGCACAAGGCACAGATGAGGAGAATACCGATCCAAGGGAACTTTTTGAGGATGATAGACACAGTCAAGCCCGTGGTGGGCCGTCTGATAGCGAAGATGAGGAACAGAGACACACTGAGGCAATCGTAAAGATACGGGACTATAGCGCAGAGAGTCCAAGTGAACGCGGAACAACTAAGAATCATTGTAGATCACCGTCAGTGACATCGTCACGAGGCAGCGCGGTGATGACTTTCTTGAATACCAAGAAATGTAAAGGGAAAAGGGGAGAAGATCACCTAAGACTAGAAGAAGAGAAAGTCACAATAGGAGAGAAGATTTAGATATCACAGGAGTGTTGGACATCCTTGGTTACCTAAAAGCAATGGGAAGTAAAATTCAGAAGGTCAGATCAGAAATTGGAAATAAAATTCAAAAGCTCAGCTCTGAATTGGGAAGCCAAATAAAAGATGGGAATGATGAAGTACGCTCTGAAATGGGAAGTATAATTCAAAACGTTAGTGTCGAGATTCAGTCGATAATACATGAAACGAGCGAAGTGAAAAATTAGGTAGTGACGCTGCGAACAAAACTAAAACGAGAGATTGCGGAGGTCAGAAGAACCGCGAAAGAGGCGCAAAGCGGATTACTCTTGAAACATTAGAGAAGATAGAAAGTACGACAAAGGTAGGTAGAGGTGCATTAACGCAGAGGCGCTTGAAACAAGTAGAAGCAACGCAGCTGCAAAAGACAGAAATTGCGCCAAGTAAGGCAATGACCGCAGAGCTCTCACAATTTAAACAAAACATAGAAAGTGAAATTAAGCAGTTATCTCTGGATGTCAGATCGCAACCTAGTCAAAAATCACATCTCAGAAAAGAAATAGTAGGCGATTTGGAAATAACAGAAACCGAAAGAGCCAGTTCAAACTCAGCACGATCATGTCCAAGGCCAGACGATATTAGAATGTACTCGAATGTATGAGTTGCTCGTCAACTACAGACTGAAAGCGTATCTGCAGAGCAACGAAATATCGCTAGAGATACGGCCTCCTCGTCTACACAGCGCACGACTGGGTCCCAAATTGCGAATACGGAGATCGGCAATGAGGTCTTTCAAATACATAATTGTTACGCGATAATGCGCAGCATGGGACATTTTTCCGGTGATGAAAACGTAACAGGGAGTAGAAGAGAGGATGCACAAAGTAACGGTACCGTAGACCGGAAACGTTAGCGCTAAGTGAGAATGTGGTAGGCCGAGCATGAAGAAATGCTAATGAAATTTCCGATTTTAAGCATTTTATCTCTGTACGAAAATTCCACTATTACAATGACGAGGGTAATGTTTTACACCCAAAAACTTTCATTGGACAATTTATCATTACTCCTTACTGGCCTCTGATGTGCAAACTGGACTTAGTATGTTCACATATCGAGGGAACATCGGCCGAATGCATGCGGAACATTGCAAAAACGTGCAAGTCATACGAAGAGTTTTGAGACGCATTTTTAAACAAACACTGGTCCAAGGGGACACAGGACGGGATCAAACAGGAAATAATTATGAGCAGAGACTTGGAGAGTGCAGGGTTCCGTAGTTCGGTGAAAAATTCCGAAAACGTGACCAAGAAAATCAGTATTTGGACGACCCATGCACACCGGCTGAGATCATAAGATTGTGTTACATGAAGTTGGCAGTTTCCTGCGAGCAAACGCTCGTCGGCCGATGTGGAAGTAGAAGGATTCAAGGATATCCTAAGAGAGTTGGAGTTCGCTTTCAACGAGCAGCAGGCGCGAGAAAAACGTAGGCAGAGAGACGTGGAAAGTGAAAGAAGGGAGAACAAGGGAGGGAATAATTGGCGAAACAATTTAAATCGGCCGCCTCACCAAAACATAGACCATAGATATCGTAGTGGGAGCAAGATAAGAACTATGGCAGATAATATAGGCAACAAAATGAACGCAGATGGGAGCCACAAAATAATGGCGCATCATGGGTCGACAGTAGACAAACTCGTCAACGGTCTGACCCAGGATGGAGTGGAATGAATAACAACAGGAATCGGGAACAATAAGTTGAAATTAGACCACCTAATCCTGGAGGAGTACGCCAAAATGACATAGAAAGTAAAAAATGACTAGGCCAGACGACGGGCACTAGTGAAAATACGCCCGTAAACCTTCTCGGAAGTAATAACATAAATATTATAGAACATGAGGACATGAGGGATATATGACTTAAAGAAAAGGAAACGTTACCCTAACAGGAAATCTATCCGGTGGTAAAAGTACAAACTGGAGAAATTATGGGTACTGCTGTAATAGTGGAAGCGCACGCTCAGTTATTTCAGATAGGCTGTTCGCTATATGCAAGGATTCAGTTAATCCACCTATGCTCACAGTACAAAAAACAAAGGTACGAAGTGCGTTAGTTGGAAAGGATGTGGAAATATCGCAATAAATACGCCTAGATTTTGAATGCCAAGGACACCAGATGACTGCAGATCTACTCATAATACCGAAACTAACAGCTGATATAACAATCGGTGTAGATTTTCTTTCAGCGCAGAAAGCTATCACTGATCTAGGAAGAGGGTAGTTAATGTTAGGGAAACAGAATAAAATAAAAATCAGATTTGATGAGAAGGCAATAAAAGCTCAAATTCCGGCGAGCTGTTTAAAACTACAATTCGTGGACCAACGTGCAGTTCCAGTTTTTCCTTGTCTCTCTCCGATGATATTTTGTAATGAGTTGGAAACGTAATTAAGAATCTGCACTCGTATAATTTGTGAAAAGGATTGAAATCAGCGTCTCGTTACCATTATCTAGGTTTTTGTATCTGCACTAAATCAATTCCGACATACACCCTTCTGGCTCTCTCAAAATGTCACTGGACCGTTTCCAGCTCATCTTCGTCCAGAACAAGCCTGTAGTATCTAACACTTCGGCAAAAACTGGAAGATAAATTCTAACCCTTTTTATCTATCTAAGGAACGCTCATAAATTCACAAGATGCATAAGCATTTTCATCTCAGTCAGCGTTCAAACATTATTCACTATTTTACTTTTTTCCTTCTCATTTATGTTTTCACCTTCAAAACATAATCGTATTTCTTTATGGTGGCTGCATAAATTCGTAGACTATATGGTACAGGTGCTTCAATATTCTGAATCAAATTTATCTTTCCAGGTGAATCTTGTACGTTTTTTATTTGCTTTAAACAATGTAGGCGACAGTTCCGAAGTCAGTCTTAATATATGACCACGTGCCATTACAACGTTATTCCATAAAACGACCAATGCTTTTATACTGTATAATTATCTCCTTCACGATGGGACAAGTTGGAAACGCTTCTCCTAGATCATGTGAAGCTTACTTTTGCAACTTCTTCATTTTCATAAAAATGCACCCTCGATTTATCAGCTCATTATTTTCCAGAGGTTTGACGTTCACACAGCCATGTATTTCTCACGCTTTACATGGAAAGAAGGGACACTATCGAACGTTCAGGATGCACGCCAAAGCGTTATTGTTCACGGCTCAGTACCGTTGCCACTATTCAGTTTCACACTGAATTAAAAAATACACTGCGTCCATAAAGCCTAGGTACATAAGGAATCCTAATAAATTCTAATAATTATACTACATTCTATAAATATTGATAATTATTAACAAACAAATAAATAATAAATAAATTCTCATTATTGTAGTAAATTTTGTTTTTTCCAAAATGTATGATGGCTCTGTCTACAGAAGAACGAGTGGAGTTGGTACTCTTATGTGCACGAGAAGGATGGTCGAATCGCAAAACTACGGAAGAATTTAACTTTCGATACCCTCATCTTCAACCTATTTGTTTTACTGCCGTCACGAAATTAATCATCAAGGTTAGAAAAATAGGCAATGTGTTGGACAAACCCCGTTTCGGAAGAATAAAGACTACGGACAAAACGAAAGAGGCTGTCTTGACACAAAGTTTATGCTGTCCGCAGCTCGTGGTCGTGCGGTAGCGTTCTCGCTTCCCACGCCCGGGTTCGATTACCGGTGGGGTCAGGGATTTTCTCTGCCTCGTGATGACTGGGTGTTGTGTGATGTCCTTAGGTTAGTTAGGTTTAAGTAGTTCTAAGTTCTAGGGGACTGATGACCATAGATGTTAAGTCCCATAGTGCTCATAGCCATTTTTTAGTTTATGCTGCCCCAAAGAAATCGCTTCGTCGGACATTCACGGAGTTTGGTGTTCCGAGGTCAGCCATCCACAAAATCCTGGCAGAGAAGAGGTTTCATCCGTACAAGTTACAGATATTGCATTACTGAAACGAAGATGACCTCTACAGACGCTTGCAGGCGCATGAAAGGTTTGCGGGCAAATTGAAGGAAAATATTAGTTTTACTAAAACTGTGCGTTTGTTTGTGATGAAGCTGCGTTTTATGTCGATGTTGAAATGAACAGACAAAATCTTCGATGCTGGTTTCAAGTCATTTCAAGTCAATCCACACTGGATGATTCCATCTAAACAGCAGGGTTAACAAATGTGATGGTGTGATGTGGTTTGTGGAAAGGATCTTTCTTCTTTGATCAAAATGTAACGGGTGAGACTTATCAGAACATGCTGAGACAGAAATTGACGTCTCAGATTGAGCGTTTTGGTGGGAGACTTCCAGACTGGTTTCAGCAGGATGAGACCCTTGCCCATTTTGCTGCAGCTGTTAGAGTTTGTTTGAATGACAATTTTCCTCACTGGACGGGGAGAAGAGGTCAAACGGAGTGGTCCTCTCGTTCGCCAGATCTTTCTCCCCTTGATCTTTTTTTTCTGGCGTATACTGAAAAAAAAAGTTTACTCGATGAAGATTACAAATTTAAACCACCAGACAGAACGCATTGCTAGTCAGTGTGCTACAATCGACGTCAATTCAGATCTGTTCCATCGAGTTCATCTTATCCTTACAAAGCGCACCAAATTATGCATTGAAAAGTATGGGGATAATGTTGAAAATATTATTTATTAAGATTAAAGTGACTAAAACGTGCTTCATTATTATTTATTAGAATTCCCTATGTACCCAGACTTTATGGACAGCCTGTATAAGGGGATACTCGGGTTCTTTGATCGAGACGCCAGAATATATACATTTACATATTTACGATATGATCATAAACTTACTTGAAAATGAAACAGAAGAAACTGCATAAGAAACTGGACAAAGCCTTTGGATATACTTTACAGAATAATATTAGAGTTCACGGAAATGTGTAATAACCAAATAGCAATACACTTTACGACTAAAATATCTTCCTCTTGATGGTAAGGAGGTGCAATAACAATACCAATGGAAGGGAACTCCTTTCTGTGGAAGTGTATATTTTTGAAAGGACATACGCGTTACCTCACAAAGCAAGCACATTTTCATGGAATGCTGAATGCATCTTTCGATCACCATTATCTTAAATTTCGAAACACTACTGCTGACAGTCAGAACCTGATTATCGTCGGTAGACTATCAGATAATTTTATATTATAGCAGTCCCCATCACTCCACTCTTTGCCAAAGGCAGCTTTAGCAGACGTATGTCAGAGCATTTTTACTTTTACTTTTTCGTTTGGAAACATCTTTCTCATTCTCAAAGGTGATTCGATTGTTAGCAACAAAATTCATCACTTAATAATTGTATAGTAGAGCAGTAATTAATATTGCTACAAGATATACGTGACTGAGCTCTCTTTTGACAAAATATATTTTTTCTTAAGGTCATCAACGAAAGAAATTATGAAAAACATGTCTTCTTCCGCACTTTTCATCTGTAAAGTTGGGCATTATTTTAATGATAAAATCTAAATAAATTTTCTAACTAGTCTACCACAGGTATTCCCTGTTTACATTCCTATGACTATGCTCATCCATGAATTTCGTACTTTGTCCCCACTGGATCATATCTGGGTTGCAGCTTACATTAGTAAAAACTGGTGTATTTTATATAGGTATTATTAGTTCACTTGTACAGAAGCATCCTTCACAAAAATCATGTATTCTCTTTTCTTTCTATGCTGTTTGGCTCGGACTGGCCATAACACTGGTATCGCCTTGAAAAACGTCTTACTCTGTAGCCCAATTAACATCCAATGGTAGATCCTCTCAAAGAGAAAGAACGTAAATTTCTTCCCATGTAGAAATGTGGCATCTCCCTGTGAATTACAATGAAAATCGCAGATAACGAGAACTTAGACAGCCGTGTCTATGGAGAAAATACGCTTTAAACCAGAAATACATTGTACTGAGGGTCCTATAGGTGATACAGGATATACTAAATGGTTTAATGAAAACACAGACCAACATGACTACCACAAACAGCTAAGTCACATTCTACACCTCGCGCTTAAGTACGTCCTTTTCCATCCAGGTCTCTTAGAATACAAAAAGCATTTTTGGTCGTATGTAAAGGTTGTTAGTGGTACCACAGTTAGTGTCCAGAAACTCAAGGACGAGACAGGGACTGAAATTGAAGGTAGCAACGCAAAATCAGAAACGCTGAAGTCCGTTTTCAAATGTTCTTTTACAAATAAAAATCCAGAGATAGTACCGAAATTTTATTGTTGTGTTGTATTGCTGCCAAGATTAGCGTCAGTGGCGTTGGGAAACGGTTGATATCGTTCAAATTGAAGAAAACTCTGGACATCGATGGAATCCCTATCAGATTCTATACCGAATGTGCGTCTGTGTTATCCCCTTTCTTAACTATAAACTTCTATAGATCTCTTGAACAAAAAGCCAAGTCCAGCAGCTGAAAGAAAGCACAGGTCACATCTGTCTACGTGAAGGACAGCAAAAACGATCCACGACACTACCATTGAATATCCCTGACGTCCACTTGTTGTAGAATCTTAGAATATATTCTGAACGTAAACTCAATGTATTTCGAGCAGAATAACGTCCCTAATGGCAACCAACGTCGATTCCGAAAATACTGATCGCATGAAACAGAATTCGTGCTTTTTTCACGTGTCATACTGAAAGCCATGGATTACAGCAGTCAGACAGATGCAATATTTTTCGACTGAAAAGCATTTTCCTCAGTACCACATCAGCGCTTATTACTATCGTATCAGATATCAAGCGAAATATGTGCCTGGAATGAGGATATTTTTGGCATGGAGAACGCAGTAAGTTAACTTCGATGGAGAGTTTTTGACTTCAGGTGTGCCCCAGGGAAATGTTATGGGACCCTTTTCTGTCTGTGTTATATATTACTGACCAAGGAGACAATATTCATAGTTGAAACGTCCCCTTTGAACAATTATACATGACTGTGCTTAAACTGACACACAATATTTTTTTAGCGCAACGCAATCTGATTTTCAAAAATCCCTACAAAATAATAGCCCTGACTAACATTAACCTATACCTTTCACAAATCACTTACCTCACAAAAATCTTCGTTACTCGAACTACTGCAATACAGCGAGCGCCACTCTTGCCAGCTAAATAAAAGATTCAAACTACGGAAGGCACTAACTACTGATAGGCATAGTTAGCAAATGAAAGATTTTAATAGAGAACAAACAATGTATTTACCTTAATAGTGTTGAAAAATCATAATATACATAGCAGTTCATGACATCCAGTCTTACAAATTTCAAAACTCCGCCATTTTTCTCCCCACATCCACCACTGCTGGCGGCTCATCTCCAACAGCGCAACGCTACACGCTGTTAACAGCAACTGCCCAACGCTACAATGGCAGACAACAATGCAAACAACTAGCCACAGACTGCACACAGCACAGCCAGTCATTTTTCATACAGAGCGCTACGTGGCGTTACCAATAAGAAAACCTAAACAGCCTACTTACATAGCCCCCATGCTCCCCACAAAAAATTTTACAAATTGTTTTGGGCACTGGCCAATACAGATTTGAAAAAATTTTTCATAATTACAGTAAGAAAGATATCAAATGCACACACTTATTAATACAATGTTGGTCAAAAACTAAAATTTTCTCACAGTCCATAAAGACAGTCCTGATCATTCATCACAGTAAAATTGCAGTTTCTTTTCTCCAAGTCTGAGCAGTAAAAGACAATGCACAAGGATGTAGTGGATTTCCATGCAGTCTTGAAGAAGTAGTGTTGTCCTTCCAACAGAAACACAATGCTGACTCTTGACATGCAGACAGGTAATGGGTCACAACAGAGCAAACCCACAGCAGAGTCATTCGAAGCTTTGAAGAATATTGGTAGGTAGGTCATCACAGAGTAGACCCACTGTAGTCCTGGTAGAGATTACGGTATTTGTGGGCCACCAGAGTTGCAGACCCACTGCAGTCCTTGTAGAAATAATGGTGCTGGTGAGTCAGCAAAGGTGTAGACCCACTGTAGGCCTTGTAGAAATAATGGTATTGGTGGGTCATCAAAGATGCAGACCCACTGTAGTCCTTGTAGAGATGGTCAGCAGCCATCTGTTGTGACTGTGCAGGTGCACAATCACCATTGAAGAGTCTTGCGGATAATATAGCAAGTCCATAACCACCACTTGTGCACTCACAAAGTTTTTTGGAATTGTCCTTAGAACCAGCAATGCTGTTATCCAGTCCCTTGCTGAATTATTAACACACGTGCAAACACTAACAGTCCCTACTTCTCACATATTGTCCATATACTATGACCAACAGAAACGTTTTAACAAGATAATAATATGTTGTCGTCCCTTCCTCTATGAATAGATGATGAATGCAGCTAGCCGCTAACTTTGTGTAATGTCTTGTCTGTATAGACGAGTATCTGTTGCCTTTAAGATCCCTTCACCTTCACACATAAATCTATACAGTAAAGTAAGGGCCTCCCATTTGTTGGCTGACTTGCTGTAAGAGATCTTTACATTTATTATTACAGTTAAACACTGTATTCAGTCGGGAGAATCAATCTTGTGGACAATTTGTTCCTTTTACGAAAGATTGCGAATTCCATATGTGTACGAAGCCTTTTTGGACGATTTAACACAGACTCAGTGATTGCAGGCTCTCTTCGACACAGCTGAAACTTCCCCACTAATTACAGGGCCAACGTGATCATCAAATGGTTCAGAAAAAACTCATTCGTTCATTCACTCCGGAACAAAAAGTCACAAACCTTATTTATGAAGGAAATTGTGTATTAAATCCATCTCCGTTACATGTCCAGATCTCCGGTGATTCCACGTCTTAATTATTTTCCGTTTACACTCTCTTTCTATTCAAACAAACCGCTAGTGGCACAAAAGTTACTTCGCTCGATTTAGCGAGAAGAAAATCAGAATATGTATCTCTCAGAAACACGTCAATCCCTCAATCCATACTCCAGAAGCTGTCCTAGTTACTACTCTCTAACAACCATGGAGAATGCATATATGCATCTCTGTTATTTCAAAGAATAAACGCGCTAGAAAATACTTTGGCGTCGTCTAGCTGTCGCCGCATATGTTACGAGAAAATCAGATCAGATACTTTTCCAAAGTGAATGAATGTGGATGGTTTGATTGACAATGATTAATTGGTGCGTGGTATAGGGTATTTTCTGTGGGGACATTACAATGCCCCTCGCAGCGAGCGAAGTTTGTGAGCCTAATTTTGATTTACCGAACACACTTCGCGAGCTATCTATTATTGTGGGTAACCCGGAAGTGATGAGTGTCAGTCCTCCGACTGAGAAAGAAATAATTATGTTTAAAACAGACGAAGAAAATAAACATTGGAAACATAAGAAATGAAGAGACAGGTACCGCGGCTGTATTGCTTTTACGTGCATCAAGGTGTTATGTTTGCTGTGCACAACCAAGGAAGATGATCTTTCATGAGACTGTTATCAGGGTCTACCCATTCGGGAACTTTCTTAAGCAGGGAAACCTTGGAAAACCTCTTAAGCCCAGACCCCTTGCCTACGGTACATAGAAGATAGGAAAGCCTACAGAAGAGAAAAAATAATTTTGAAATTGATCTCTAAAGGAAAGATAGGGATCGTTATATATAACGATTTGGAGAAGAGTGATTTGTGCCTCTAGCAAAAAAAAAATTCACAATAAATAACTCGAGTTTCTTTTTTTTTTAAATCTTGTTCCCAGGACAATATCTTGCGATGCTGAAACTCCCCCGGATCTTGCATGTCCCCGACGTCCACATTTGTAGTCGGTCTTCTACGCGGCCCACAATGGGAAGAGTAGAAGGAACAGGGATACCATATTTCACATGCAACATTCATTCCAAAAGAATTAGCAATGACCGAAAGGGAAACTCTTCCTGTAAAAGAACTGGTTAGGTTCCACCGTCCAAGATGCTCCTTTTTGAAAACAAAATCCCTATGGCTTCATGTATCCTTTTTCTTACGATGTACTGCAAGGAATTTAGCCATTGACTTAAAGTTTCTGTTTATCCATTGACTAATGCTGTTGCCGAAAACATCATAATAATTACTCTAGTTTGAATTTTCTTTTGGACTTCGCATCACCATTTGTGCTTGTAAGTCCAAAAATTCTGACACATTTTCTGTCAATGATTTGTTCTTCGTAATTTAAAGGATTCATGCAACTTGCAGTAGATTTTGGATTCAAATCATCGAATAATGGAAAGTGTGGTTCATTTTATACAAAGACATAATCCATCATTTCCTTGAAAAGTCATATCATTTATCTATACTCATAAAAATTTTATCCTAAATACATATATTACTCCGCTTGATTGCTGTAATGTAAAAGTTATTAGTAGTGAGGAATGTGGATTCTCTTCTTTCATTTATTCTCTGATTCATCCGGCATTCATACATGCACATATATGGAAATGGATTTTCAAACAAAATTCCAAAGTGAACAAGACCCATTAAATAACTACTAATTCTATGAATATTACTTTCTTTTGACATTCAACAATAAATCAAGAACTCTTAACGTCTAATTATGACACTTTTTTGAAGTTCACCATCAATGTTTCCCCTCGCGTTTCATGCGAGTCTCTTACAAAGCATACCTGTGTCGTCTATATCGATTCTAACTCTCGCGCCGGCGTCAATTGTTGTGCGCGGGAAATTATCTTTGCGGTGTTAACCGTCACTCATGATTCACTGCCTAAACGCATCACTTCACACATTTACACATCTAAGCGTGCACTTGAAAGTATATATGAACATTCACTGGGAACCTCTTTTGATTATGCAGCGTCATTTTCGTGAAACATTTCTTTCTTCTTGAAGGTCATTCAGATTCTTTATAAATCTTGATGACATTAGCAATACTAAAGTTCCATGTTTACCCAAACACAGGTGAAACCTATCTCCACTGTCTTCTTTGCAGCACTCAATAGTAATAGTTGATCACTATTTCTACAATCTGTTTCTACAATCTGTGTCACTGATTAATTATTTCAGTTTAAAGTTTTCCTACACTAAACACACACAGTCTATTTTTATGTTTTTTCGAGCGTTCATCTCTGTCACTCGCAATACCATTCCTCCCTATCTTCTAATCTTCATTAAATTTTTTCAAGTCGTTATGGGAAAATAACCCTTTAATTTTGTTAGATCCCGGGTATGCTAACAGATAAGCCCCAGGGTTCGGAATTTGTAGAATGATGTATGGGCCAGTATATAATAACTCCCATTTCTTTATACTCTTCTTTATTAAGGATGATTTGGTATGTCTTTTGACTAGTACCTTCTCTCCGACGTGGTACGCCTGTACCCTTTTTATTAATTTGTCATATTGTTGTTTTCTCTGATCAGCCTTTTGTGTCATATTTATGATGGCTTGCCTTATTTTTTCTTCCCAAGGCATCTCAGTTTCCTGAGTTTTGGGCATATGTTCAGTCCAGAAGTTTTCTTCTCTCGGTTATCATCTGCATCTGTCTCATGATAATTACCAATGGATCTAATCCCTGCTGTATACTTGCTGTTACACCTCCAGCCGTATCTACAGTGCGTTCTATTGCGCTATCTGTAGCCATCGGTCCTACAACACTTATTACTACGTCATTATTATCAGTGCTAATAGCTGAAGGCTGTTGCGTGCTGCTTTACTCTGCCTGACTCATCCTAAACATTGCCCTTCCTCTATGAATAGATGATGAATGCAGCTAGCCGCTAACTTTGTGTAATGTCTTGTCTGTATAGACGAGTATCTGTTGCCTTTAAGATCCCTTCACCTTCACACATAAATCTATACAGTAAAGTAAGGGCCTCCCATTTGTTGGCTGACTTGCTGTAAGAGATCTTTACATTTATTATTACAGTTAAACACTGTATTCAGTCGGGAGAATCAATCTTGTGGACAATTTGTTCCTTTTACGAAAGATTGCGAATTCCAGATGTGTATGAAGCCTTTTTCGACGATTTAACACAGACTCAGTGATTGCAGGCTCTCTTCGACACAGCTGAAACTTCCCCACTAATTACAGGGCCAACATGATCATCAAATGGTTCAGAAAAAACTCATTCGTTCATTCACTTCGGAACAGAAAATCACAAACCTTATTTATGAAGGAAATTGTGTATTAAATCCATCTCCGTTACATGTCCAGATCTCCAGTGATTCCACGTCTTAATTATTTTCCGTTTACACTCTCTTTCTATTCAAACAAACCGCTAGTGGCACAAAAGTTACTTCGCTCGATTTAGCGAGAAGAAAATCAGAATATGTGTCTCTCAGAAACACGTCAATCCCTCAATCCATACTCCAGAAGCTGTCCCAGTTACTACTCTCTAACAACCATGGAGAATGCATATATGCATCTCTGTTATTTCAAAGAACAAACGCGCTAGAAAATACTTTGGCGTCGTCTAGCTGTCGCCGCATATGTTACGAGAAAATCAGATCAGATACTTTTCCAAAGTGAATGAATGTGGATGGTTTGATTGACAATGATTAATTGGTGCGTGGTATAGGGTATTTTCTGTGGGGACATTACAACGTGTACAGTGAAATGGAACTTACAAGTTAATAATATGATGAACTGGTGTCAATTACAATTTTATAACATAAGAATACAATCACAAAGGTACAAAATACATCATTAAAGAACATAACAATACAGATAACTCTGTAGTAGTACAGGCTTTACAAAAGAATAGAAATAAACAGATACATCAGTGTTACAGGAATTATGACATAAGTACATACATAAAGATCAGAATAACTTTTGAAACATCACCTTCACATATGAGCAACAAAACAGAATAAATAATGTCTAAACATCTTTTCAAAGTAAATGACATATTATCAGAAAAATTCTACAATGTAACTCTCATCAGATAAACACATAAAGACAGGAAGAACACAAATATACAAGAGTACACAAACACATAGCGGAATAACGGAAAGGGAAATGACAGGGTTTGTTTTACTGCAGTATCTTGCAAACAAAACTTTCTTTACTTCTTGGAGATCTCCCTTCGTTCTTCATTATTTCAAAAAGTGCTATCTGTACCTGCTTTCTGTACTTTTTTCGTAAAACTTCTCAATGCATTTCTAACAATTCATCGCAACTCATTCTCTTATATAGTCTACCCCCTCTTAAGCTAACTGAAATCTACTGAGCTCAGATGCTAAACTAAGGGACGAGGCAATGCAGCAGCATAAAACAATGAATACAAACAGCAATGAAAAAATGGAAATTGTCAAAGCAAGCTGCAATAAATCTATATTACCAAGCAATACAACATTACAACTAATATGAGCCAATGTGCAGCAACAAGAAAAATAAATCAGTAGTAAAACTAGCTTAACAGAGTAATACAAAGTGAAATTTAGTAGCACTATGCCTGGCAAACAGCAGCAGCAAATGCAATAACTTATCTAAACATGACAAAGCTCAATCAGAAAAAATATTACACTAAAGATGGCCATGTCTAATACCTATGTCACATCTTAATACTAGAGTGATGCATCACGATAAGTTACTGTAGCAGACAAGTTACCAAATCGTTTAAAAAATTATTTATGCAGTTCCTGTGAAGGGAAATGTCTATTTGTGCTCTCTTTTCTAAGAAAGTACATCATAAATGTATTCTTTCCTGGGTCTGTAGACAGAAAATAGTGATATTAGTATATCTATTAAATTTTATAATAACCAATGCCGCAGTGCAGCTAGAAACTGGATATTAAACGAAATGAGCAAATATATATAGCCTATATAGAGCAATGCATGAAATGTCATTCACTAGGCAAATGGCGTCTCCAAAGGCAAAAGAATCTCTCAACTAGATAGACAATAAATGTAAAATGTCTCTCGTCATTTCATTAGGCATTTCAGTAAATATCATAAATTAAGAGCTCCACAGTGTAATCATATGTTTTCAAGTTTGAGTGTGTCGTATTTGCGATGCTTTCTACAAAGAAATGTCAATAGCGATGATAATGGCCTCCCTTTTTTTTACCTGTGCCTCTGAAAAGGCACACACTATTGGCTTTTTCTCCAGGCGTCTGACACAGCTGGCCGCTCAAGACGCATTACGTCAAGGTCACTTGGCTTTCTTACCGAAATATTTACGACACCAGTTTGCACTACTGTGACAGTCTCATAAAAATTTCACAGATCGAGAATTTGCATTGCAAATCTGTAGAAACAAAAATTTATAAATATAACAGTGTCCAAAATATATTCGTCGGCCTTGTGATACATTCACGCATTTAGACACATTTCATAACTCTTAAAGTACGATTCTTGGTTTCCAACATACTTTTTCACAAGTCAGAGTCCCTAACCACTACTGATTATTCCTTACCTTATTACACATATACATATTCATCGACACTTCTTCAATATTTCATCATAATAAATATGTAGCATAATCAAATTCCTCATATAGCATCAGCTTATTGATCATAAACATACCGCAACAGCGTAATACACATCGTAATCATAAAATCATAAAACCTCAGCCAAATCTCAAAAAAGGCATAGCTTTCTGCAATAATGTCAAAAAATAAAAAAAATTCTCTGCTCATTTCAATAGTGTCATCTACCTCCAACGTACTTGAAAAATCATGACCCCATACCAAATGCATCATTCAAAGCTCTCATAGTATCACAATGGTTCTGAAAAAATATGAACAGTTCACAAAGTACAGACAAAATACAATTTCGTAAGTGTGAAATTATCCAATGGTGTAATTACGTAAACATCTGCCACTGATGTAGTAAAACAAATGTTTGTCTCTCTCAGTTAAATGATCAGGTAGCTGTTTATTTTGTGTTGGAGAAATATGGTACCGATGTGTAAAGTTGTATAAGAAAATACCATATTAGCTAGGGCTCCTTGTGCTTGCCACACACATGGTACACAAAGTAATCGTGTACCCCCCTGAGGATTAATGTAATTATACCCTCAGGTGTTACAGATTACAGAAATGGAATGAAATGTATCACGGAAAACCTTTGTATCATTGTACTTCAAATATCTTTAAAAATAAATGATTTGAGTACAAAATTAATCACTCAAATACGTGTACTGTGGCGCTAAACTGTGCATCTTGTTGTAAGATAATCTCTGTGGAAGTGTCGTAGTTATCGTCCTCCGAAAGCTAAGTTCTGCAGAAGTCAATGTACTTACCTCATGATACACAAAAGTGAAATGCTTTGCGTATAGATATCTTAGTTATTACGCTTATTGCCGTGATGAAGAAAGTGCTGTGCTGTAACGTATTGTTGTGCTATGGAAAAGGCTGTCTCATTGTAGCTATACCACAAAAGTTACTACTAAAACATGTTTTACTTTCCAGAATAATTCAGAAAAACTGTGCAGATATAAAACAGAAACACCGCAAAAGCAACATTGTAAATTGTCACTCATTAGTAGTGTCGTGATAAAATCGTGTAGCTGTCACATAAGCTAACCACTGTGTCATCTGGTATCTCACAGAAAGTACTTTAAATCCAGAATGTATTTTCAAGTAAACCAAAATGTTGCATTAAAATCTCATTAGCAGTACCAGTATATGTTCTAAGTATGTAAGCCTTATAGTTGTTACGTAATCGTGCAACTAACAAGCAAGAATGTACACACACAATAACACTGTGTCGTCTGTTCACTATAACAATGCATTCGTAATTTATGTTTAAATAAGTTCTCTTGGTACTCGACTGGATAGTTGCATGTTAACAGTTTCTAAGATTGAAAAAGAGTACTAGTAACGTGAAGTGAAAAATTTTATAGCAAAGACTAAGTTAAAAAGCAAATTATCTCTCAATAAATGGTTTTACATGTGAAATGTGGTGTAACCCTTTGCTCTTCCTAGTACGCAGAGTTTCAACTTTAAAGCAATTATCATGTGGTATACGTCGGTAAAGAATACTGAAATTTTTCTCAAGGTTAGCGTCTATGTTATTTTTCCCTGAGCCAGCGGGTGCACATGGCTGCCTGCGGTGCGAGTCACTGTCTGTTTCTTTGTTGGCGCACGTCGTTGCTGGGATTAGGAGACCTAACTTCTACAAATACACCTTGCCCAGAGGGCCCAGCCCTGTTTAAGTCCCGCCAGTTCTGAAGAAATTCAGGTCTGCCGTTATGATTATATCGTCTGTCGTCATGTCGGTAGTTCCCGTAGTTTCTTTCTTGTCGGTTCAGTGGTGGAGAATTTCTCCCTGAATTATCACTGCACGGTGGACCATTGCGTCTGAAGTTATTCTGTCTCCCGTGATAATAATAGTTCTGGTTGCCATATTGTCTGTTTCTATGATTGTCTGTGTCATATTCATTACTACGGAAATGTGATCTTTCTCTGTAATTATTACTACTCTGCCAACGGTTGTCATACGGGTGGTGTCTGTTTTGGTCACGATTTACGTTGTAAGAATAGCCTTGTCGTGTCCAGTTATTATTTTTCGCGGAATTGTGACGGATGTGACCTGTAATTGTTGTGCTCCTGTTTTCGCGTTCCGCGATTGTCAGTGTCAATTTTCAGTTGTTGTAACAGTCCCTGAAAAGCTTCAGTATCGTCTTTGCAACGTCCTGCTAAAATAGTATGTCGTAAATGTTCAGGCAATTTGATTAAGCAAATGCGGATGAGTTCTGAGGGGCTGTAAGGGTTTGACAGGTACTGATTCTTGTGCAACATGTCTTCAAAATATTTCACGAGACTGGAATATTCAGATTGTTCCAAATGTTTCATCATTATGATGCTGTGTTTTACTCGGTCTTGTGTAGCTTGAGACCATTACGCTGAGAGGAAGGCATGGTAAAATTCTCCTTCACTGTGGCAATCGTAAATGACCGATCGAATTCTTACAGCTGGTTCATTCTCTAAATAGCCACACATAAATTCTAATCTGTGCTCTAATGACCAGTTGGGAGGAAAACAATGAGAGAATTGATGGAGCCATGCTTGTGGATGAATGTCGTTGCCAGAATTCTTAAATGTTTTGAATTTACGTGTAGTCGGCGGTTCCATCTCAAAATTCGGTGTACCTTGCCAATTTCTTTCATAATTTCCGAAGTGCCCTGAGTTATTATTTTGTGGCTGTTCCGTATTTCTATGTCCCTCTTCCCGTATTGGAGCGCGAGTGACCTTTGAAATACGTAATTCTTGAATTACCTGTGTCAGCTGATCTTGTACTTCCCGGATTTCTCTTTGGTGTTGCGTATTAATTTCATTCTGATTTTGTTTGAATTTCCTAATTTGTTTGCAATCTTCTGTGTCATTAAAGACTACCGGTTTTGTGTCACTCAGATTATCATCTACCTTCGTAGATAAATTATTTAGCTGATCCGAAAGTTCAACTACTTTCTCTGATAATGAACTAATTTCCTCCATGTGTCTTTCTACTGTGTCCTTAAGTTTTCCTGAGTTTTTGCCAGTTGCATAACCGAATCGGTAGATGCAACTGAGTCAATTTTAGCTTGCAAGGTCTCATGATTTTCATGAACAATAATTTGCAGTTCTTTTATGGCTGCTTCGTGATTCTGTAATGCATTTTCATGCCGCGAAAAAATAGGTTGGAAATGCTCACAAATTTCTGTTTTACGTCGTTACAGACTTTTTGACATTTCGATTCGGTTTAGATGTAACTCAGTAGTTAAATCTTCACGTGCTTGTTCAAGCGTGGTGTGAAGATTTTGTTCCATTGCGTCTAACTGTTGCTGTGTATGTCTCTGGTGTTGTTCCATTGTGTCTCACTTTTGAAGATTTTGTTCCATTGTGTCTAACTTTTGAAGATTTTGTTCCATTGTGTCTAACTTTTGAAGCTTTTGCTATGTTTGTCCCATTTGTTGTATTAATTGTAATAACAATGCACTGGTGTCTGAAACAGGTTCCTCAGTGCTTTTCGGCAGTGAATTTGCACCGGCAACATTCACATTTTGACAAGCAGAAAATGTGTTTTGACTTATTTCAGAAAACGGTGAGGACCCAAACCCTGAATCTACAGTATTTGCGAGATTGTGTCCTGTCCTTTCGGATTCCTGAGGCAAGCTGTTGCCGACCGATCGATCGATAATGCTTCCCTGTTCACTAATTGTTTCACTGCCTACACCATTATTTGCAGCCCGCTCCATTTCCCTATGCACAATTACCAAATTACTACTTTGAACATTAGTTAATCATTGCACGGTGGCGCTAACACACTGCTTTCGTCTTCAATGTCATGTCTCAGTTTACTTTGGAGCCTAGTATTACGTTTTTCACACGCCATTATTGTCACAATATTTCACACGATAACACAGAAAAACACAATTTGAAGAGCAAAAATAAGAGAACACATTAACATAGCACTAAAAATAATATCTAGTTAATTGCAAGCGGAGCTGCGAAATACTTGGTGCAAATCTACATGCATGTCACAACAAAAAGCAACTACAAAGGAGATTCTCTCTACAATTACGCGCTAGCAATAAACAATAGCTACACTAATTACACAAACTACAAAAAAAAAAAAAAATCAGAAGATTCCAGTGAGGTGCCCTCGGCTAAGGGTCGACATATGAAACGCCCCCTTAGAACAATTATACATGACTGTGCTTAAACTGACACACAATATTTTTTTAGCGCAACGCAATCTGACTTTAAAAATCCCTACAAAATAATGGCCCTGACTAACATTAACCTATACCTTTCACAAATCACTTACCTCACAAAAATCTTCGTTACTCGAACTACTGCAATACAGCGAGCGCCACTACTGCCAGCTAAATAAAAGATTCTAACTACTGAAGGCACCAACTACTGATAGGCATAGTTAGCAAATGAAAGATTTTAATAGAGAACAAACAATGTATTTACCTTAATAGTGTTGAAAAATCATAATATACATAGCAGTTCATGAATCCAGTCTTACAAATTTCAAAACTCCGCCATTTTTCTCCCCACATCCACCACTGCTGGCGGCTCACCTCCAACTGCGCAACGCTACGCGCTGTTAGCAGCCAACTGCCCAACGCTACAATGGCAGACAACAATGCAAACTAGCCACAGACTGCACACAGCACAGCCAGTCATTTTTCATACAGAGCGCTACGTGGCGTTACCAATAAGAAAACCTAAACAGCCTACTTACATAGTGACCTCAGACTTTTCGCCGATGACGCAGTTATCTATAGTCAAATAATTTCCCAAAAAAGCTACACAAACTATCAGTCAGACGTTCATCAGATTTCAAAGTGGTGCAAAGATTGGAAACTTGGTTTAAATGTTCAAGAACGTAAAATTGCAGGCTTCACAAAGAAATGTAGTATCCCATGACCAAAGTATCAACAGATCACAGTTGCAATAGGTCAAATTAAACAAATACCTAGGTGTAACACTTTGTAGGGACATAGGCTCAGTTGTAGGTAAAGCAGGTGACAGACTTCGGTCTATTGGTAGAATACTAGGGATACACGATCCGTCTACAAAGGAGATTGCTTGCAAATCACTCGGTCAACCGATTATAGAATATTGCTCAAGTATGTGAACCATCCAAAAATATTGCTCAAGTGTGTGGAACCCATACCATATAGGACTAACAGCGGAACTGAGGTATACGTAGAAGAGCAGCACGAATGGTCAGAAGTTTGTTTGACCCATGGAAGGGTGTCACGGAGTTGCTGAAGAAACTGGCAGATACTTAGACGAAAACTATTCTGAAAAGTCTACTGAGAAATTCTGAAGAAGTAGCTCTAACCCTAAAACACTAAAGGGGGCAAAATTTCACATTGTCACTAAACCATCGGAAATTTTACTACCCCCATCTTTCATTCAAAGGAAATCATAATTTATAGCTTATGTACTAATTAATTACTGTTCCTGCTGTTGCCGAAGACTACCATCTACGGTTTACGACACGTCAAATTCCTGATCGTAGTCTGTTTACCAGAGTTTTCAGCATACCGCATGAATAGGTATTCTGGCAAGTTCCCATTTCTATTCTGCTCAAGTCATACATAGCTCAACAACCTATGCAGGAACAGCAACACGCCGTTGAAACGGTGTAGCGTAGTGCTACTGCCAGCACATAACGACTTTCTGCAGTTGCCAATGTCCCACGAGCATCTGTATGGCAAACATTACTTCGATTTCAATCATCAGATGATCAAATACAATTTCAAAATAATTGAGACAAGATATCTGTATGGTACAAAAAGTGACACTTGATTCTAAAAGATGAAAATTATTAAGTCATCCACATGAGTTATAAGACGAATCCGCTAAATTTCGGTTACATGTTAGGTCACTAAATCACACAAATTTGAAGGCTGTAAATTCGACTAAATACTTATAGATTGCAACTGCGAATAACTTAAATTGGTGAGATCACATAAATAATGTTGTGAGGAAAGTAGACCAGAGACTGCGATTTATTGGCAGAACGCTTAGAAAATGCATCATGTCTACTAAAGAGATTGCTAACACTACTCTTCTGGAATACTGCCTTATGGCGTGCAAACCACATCAGATTGAAATGACGGACGTCATCAAAAAAGTTCAAAGAAGGGCTGCTCATTCTGTATTACCGTGGAGCAGGGGAGAGTGTGCCAAGGATACGATACATGAATTGGGGTGTCAATAATTAAAACAAAACGTTTTACGTTGCGGCAGGATCTTCTCACGAAATTTCTGTCACCAAATTTCTCCTCAGAGTGTAAAAATGTTTTGTTGGGGCCCATCCACACAGAAAAAATTATACCTTTATGAGATAGCCATGTATGGATGTGAAACATGGACGATAAACAGTTTAGACAAGAAGAGAATATAAACTTTCGAAATGTGGTGCTACAGAAGAATGCTAAAGATTAGATGGGTAGATCACGTAACTAATGAGGAGGTACTGAATAGAACTGGTGCAACTTGACTAGAAGAAGGGATCAGTTGGTAGTTCTAGAGCATCAAGGGATCACCAATTTAGCCCTGGAGGGAAGCGTGGAGGGTAAAATTCGTACAGGAAGACAAGAGATGAATACAGTACGCAGATTCAGAAGGATGTAGGTTGCAGTAGGTACTGGGAGATGAAGAAGCTTGCACAGGATAGAGTAGCATGGAGAGCTGCATCAAACCAGTCTCAGGACTGAAGATTGGTTCAAATGGCTCTGAGCACTATGGGACTCAACTGCTGTGGTCATCAGTCCCCTAGAACTTAGAACTACTTAAACCTAACTAACCTAAGGACATCACACATATCCATGCCCGAGGCAGGATTCGAACCTGCGACCGTAGCAGTCGCACGGTTCCTGACTGCGCGCCTAGAACCGCGAGACCACCGCGGCCGGCCAGGACTGAAGACCACAACAACAATTAGAAAAGAGAAATCATAGCTCGCACGGAAAGATTTAAGCGTTTTCTTTCCGACGCGTGCTGTTAGAATGTGGAACGCTAGAGAAATATCTTAACGGTGGTCGATGAGATGTAGATGTAATGTTTCCTAACTATGCAGATCCACACATGTGTAAGTCTGGATGGATATTGAATAATATAGAAAATAAATAACAATGTACATTAAATGTGTTCTGCCTCGAAAACCATTCAGACTAGGAGGTATTTCCATGTGGAGTTTCTTGCTTCAAATGATCATTTCTGCCATATCCCTGAATAATGAGCATTCCCCCTGGGACACCCTATACTTCCTCTCTTCTAAGTCTGTGGAATGCACCAATGCAATTCAGACAACAAAGAATCCCTGTCCAAGTTTTATGTTCTCTGGTGTCTATCTAAATACTTAATTGTTTGATAATATTAAATTCGATTTTTGGGTTTTCATGTTCAGCATTCTAGAGTGTGAAAAGAAAAGGTAGTCGGATATGTTGAACAGGGACGACGACTGTGATAAACATCATATCTATCTTCATCTATGACATTCATTAAACTTTCGCTTAGCAGCAAAGAGCTTCTACATTACTGTTCAAAAACAATAAATCAAATTTTCCTCTCTCAAAATTTTCATAATAACTAGATACTTCACTAACGTTTTGTCTTGCGACTCACAAACAGCTTACAAGATTGTAATTCGTTCTTCCGATAACATTATTTTCCGTCTGTGAGGTGACAGCTTGAATGAATGTCAATTTCGCACCTTACATGAGATTTTATATCTTGTAACAAGCAGATGAAGATGTCACCTGACATACTTCGGCAATAATGAGCAGATTTGACTATCAAAATGTACAGTATGCAATGCAAAGGGATGACACTCGATTTGATGGTATTAACAGACCGAACCCAAATCCTGGATGTCAATGAGCAAAAGGTGAAAGTATCTGCTGGAAGATACGTTTTATTTTTGGGGCAGACGCGAGTTGCACCGTCACAGCCCGAGTACAACGGAACGCTTCTAAAAAGGATTTGTGACCTGCGGCGAGAGGGACAACGAACGAGTAGGGTGATACATCGAGGGGAGCAGGTAGCGGCGCAGTGCAGCGTATAACACAGAAATTCTTTAGAAAACTGCGTTGGGGAATTTCCAGATGGATAGAAACAGACCAGCGACGCAGTTGATCACGACAAATGCCCGTGGTGCGCTCATGATGTATGCGTGCAACTTTTAGGCGTCAGGAGTGGGCACAAAATGTCCGATTAGCTGAAATAAACTCAGAAGGAGTAGAAAGGGGCGATATTTCGACGCAGTTTAAAGGTAGGCCCTTCGCGATTGGCAGGGGTAGTTTCCACAAGATGAAAGGAACACTCCCATTGATCTGAAAAAGCTGTGACGTGAAGCACGATAGGACACAGGTGGGGGACAGTTTGCTACGAAAAAGACAAGACCGAAAACTTAGAGGACTCTCGTCTGAACCAGCGTCAAGTGCAGAACAGGATGCATCACGATCTGTACGACGCCAAAAGAGGAATTTTGTGTGAACATTGCGTTTACTTTGGCTGACATTCAGCTAGAAATTAGCTGAAGAGTTGTTGAGCTCCGATAGCAGTGAAACGAAACAGCCACATACTTAATTGTTCTTGTGAGAACTGAGAGGGAATTGAAGTATACTTGCTGCACCATCTGTGCACGTGTATATCGCCATATTTTCCAGACTAGGGATGAGTGCATGTTTTCTCGCCTAACGAGAAACATAGGGCAGTTTCAGCTGATAAAATCACTAAAGATTCTAATTAGTTTTTATAAGATTTTCAGATGGCGAGAGCAACCATGCAGTCCACAGCACATAACAGCTAAAAGGTAAATGCCACTGGTAGAGGCGTAAACGTTTTGGTTCACTGTGAACTCGAGCAAACTTGAGTAATCTTTTGCTCATCTTGTCACAAAAACTAACCATCCTCCACAGGTTTGATTGTCATCCTAAATAATACCGAACTTAGAACCGGAATCGGATGATTTGTCGTAATATTGGCCAACTTCACAGTGTATAAGTAAGAACACTTTTGTAGAGAATCTTCTATTTTAATTTGGTATTGTTGTGTTCAGTGTTGTTTCCGCTAAACAAGACGTAATGCGTTATATTACAATTGTCCTGTAAATGTCATGTCACAATCTATGTAAATTCGTGTACTTCTTTGACAATAATTCTGAAATTAAACAAATTGTGTACACCTAAATACCGATGTGCTCTGTCATAGAATATTGGTCCACTCCTAACCCCAGTCATTTATTCTAGTGACGGTAACGCACTCACAGGGTGTTTTTGCTGATGTCTGACACGCGTGAAAGTGAGTGGAGTGTCAGACGTCTCTTCCACAAAATTCAATATAGGTGAATACAGAACAACTTTTTCATTAGCTTTAATACTTTAATAAGTATGTGTTGATATTGAAAGCTTTGTGCATTAGAATTTACAAGCCAGTCTCAGAAAAACTTAACAAAAATCCTTTCAGTTCCCAATAAATTACAAAAGTTAACGATAAAATCACAGCTAGCGCATAAGTCACGACACTCCTGCTTATTTTCGTTATACACTGCGATAACAGCGCTGGAATCGAACAAATAGCTACGTCTCTGAATACGATACCGATTGAGTGCGAATAGTATCGTTTATATTGGTTTTTAACATAGACTTCGCAATCTGGAGCGCACGTAGCGCCAACGAAAGAGGCACTTATAACTACAAAACGAGTCCACATCTGTCTTTATTACTTTCTTATCTATCCTGGAAGGTATGAAGCGTTACATTACAGTACAGTTCATTTGTGGTTCTCCCGTAACATAGACATCTTTACTGAAGGATGTCGTCTTCTTTTAAGAACAAAAAATTGTTATTAAACACCAGAAAACCTTATCGTCTGTACAAAGACGTCGTATGTGTACTCAGTAAGGTGAAGTTTCCTTCTTTACACATCCAGTGAAGTTAGTGAATGTGGAACGTACGAAACTTGTATGGAATACAATACCTACATTGTTTAACATACCAAATAAGACGCCAAAACTGTAACCGAATGAAGAACAACATAGACGTGACAGCAAAAGGTCAATAAAAATAAAACTGGTTCCCAACACGGAAGAAACCAATTCCACAAATGTTGCTACATATGAGCCACAAACGGTAAGAAACTTTAACAGCTTTGCCTTTGTAGCAAAAGTAATTACGTTTAGAGAGATATTCGTGTATTAGAAAATCCAGTGAAGTGTAAGAAAGTGCGAATCATTAGATTCCATACAAAACTGTCGTGCCAGGGGAAGTATCTATCATAATAAGAACAGACGACAACAAAAATATATGCTTCTCATACATAACATATATGTTCTTATTCTCTTGCTTTAGACGGAGTTAGCTGATATTATTCTCATGTTCGAAAGTATTTCTTCATGAATAAGTGGTATCGTATGTCGCCGAAATCAGTGAGATTCGGCTGTTTTTATATTCATTTCATGATAATTCACGTCTCTTGAAAATTTACTAATGCTTGGAGCGCAAAAATATAACTATTCCGTTTCCAGAATGAGATTTTCACTCTGCAACGGAGTGTGCGCTGATATGAAAGTTGCTGGTAGATTAAAACTGTGTGCTGGACCGAGACTCGAACTCGCGACCTTTGCCTTTCGCGGGCAAGTGCTCTACCAACTCTTTTTTTTTTTTTTTTTTAATTTTGTTCGTTATGGTTGGTTGTATTTCGCCGTATCAGACGTCACATGACATCCGCGAAGCTCGTTGTTGATCTTTTCACTCAGTTTCTTTATTACAGAGGTCAGTCACCAACTGAGCTACCCAGGCACGACTCACGCCCCCTCCTCACAGCTTTACTTCTGCCAGTTCCTCGTCTATCTTCCATCCAAACTTTACTTTTCAACTATTCCGTTAATTAACTAGAAAAATAAGTTTAAAAATATTAAACTTACCTGCGTCTTTCTCACCGCTAGGGGCGCTAGTGACATTCGAACGGTCAGACGGCAACAATTTTCACACCATCGAGTATTGTGTCTGTGTATGTTAGACTGCCATAAAAGTCTCACGTAAAGAGCATAGAGTAAATATCTCTGGAGTGAGCACTCACATGCGCAGAACAGATTTTGTGTTGTCAACATACATTGCCGGCCTGGTCACGTGATCTCGGGACGTCGTGTGTTTGTTCGTATAGCGCCCTGTATATTTAGAATGTCACTACATCCCTAGTACAGACGGATTCTTTTCGTACGTGTCGTGGATTATTTATATATGTTGCGAAGACATTTTAACAGTATCCATTTGATACCGGGAATAACCTGCTACGTAACTTTTAAGGGCAAGTGATATTACATTCAGCTTCTTTGCGCTAGGTGTCATAGTTCAGATGCACTCGATTTTTGGTAGTTTTTGGTATGATACCGCACTTTATAGTATTACAGAGCCTGAAGTACATTTTTGCTGTAATAGTTCTGCAAAACGACTTGACAGTACTTTCGCAAGTGTCCGAAAAACACCGAATTTACCACACATTAGCGATTATATCCCTGCTTTTTTCTTGTATTTCTGCGTATTTATTTTCTCGTTTTTGCGACCTAAAGCACAATTTTTCTTACTGGTGGCACTTTGAGGAATTTATTTAACGCATTTTAAGTACTTGCTCCCAGTTCATTAAATAAATAGTAGACGGAGTAATCTATATACACAATTGACAAGTCACTGATAAATGCATGGAGGATAGTATTTGCTGAAACAACTAACCATTCCCTTTCCTGTGCCACTAGCAAATTTACGAGAGGAAGCGATTGTTTGTAAGCTTTTGTACGAGCCGTAATATCTATTATAAAATCGTAGAAAAATAGGTCTACAGAATCAAGCCTTAATTATAATGCGTCTCGAAATTTTTAAACATATACAGTGTCTCTTATTAATATGATAACTATAATTAGAGCTACATGGTATATACCCATGAAAACTTACTATCCCTCCATTCACATATTTTTCTTTGCATCCATAGCAACAACAGTAATTCACCATCGCTGTTACACTATCAACAAACGGTGAAACACAACAAAAACTCTTGGTATTATAAACTTCAAACGCTGCAGAAAGCACACAGGCACAGCGAAGTCCCGAGATCACGTGACAATCGTGGTTTAATGTTGACAACATTCGCAGAACGCAATGCTCACTCCAGAGATATTTACTCTATGGTAAAGAGTAAGGCCAGTATGTGATCTTTGTTCCGAAGGACCATGGCTTTCGACTCATTACGGCTTGTGACCAGGTATTCGACAGCGTAATCAACCGTTTACGCGAAAAGAGAAAAATACGCTTTGTGTAGTTAAATAACAAACACACATCTTAAGCTATAACCACAGTCTAATACATACAGTCGTTATACTCTCTATTGTGAAAATTGTTACCGTTTGACAGATGGAGAGATACTAGCGCTCCAAGCGGTGAGAAAGTGGACAGTGACGTGTGTTGTAAGGATAATGTATGTTTTTTTTTTATTTTGCGTTACATGCATTAACAAATTACCAAGAGACACGGTTATCGATAAATAAATGTAATACGGCAAAATGCAAAATGTCGCTGATTGGATGACATAAGCTACAATTATTCATGAAGAAAGTTTTTCGATTATCTGCACAATTGCAGCTTACCCGGCGGACTGTAAGGAAGCATATGTTTCACTTGTTATTATGACAGGCAAGTTCCTTGACACGTAAAACAATAAAAAATAAAAATTGAGTCTATTGGTTCGGCCATTCTTACACTTCATTCGACTTTATGAGGCACGAATATTTTTGTAAATGTTATTACTTTTGCTTGAAAAGCGAATATCTTGAAGATTTTTGCCGTTTATGGTTCATATGTAGCAACAATTATGGAATTGGTTTCTTCTCTATTGGGAAACAGTTGACGTTTTATTATGACCTATGTGCGGCTTCCCCTTCCGCTAAAGGTGTTGTGGCTTATTTAGTACGTTAAATAATGTAGGTATTACATTCCATACAAGATCCCTACGTTCCACATTCACTGATTTGGCTGGAAGTGTACCTGTAGCGAAGAAAACTTCGTACTGTTGGATATACACACGTCATCCTTCTGCGAAAGGGCAGGCCTTGTAGATTTTTTTGTGAAAGGAAAATGACATTCTTCACGTTAAAACTATGTTACAAATCAATATAAACGATAGAATTCTCACTCATCCGATACTGTGAACAGAAGTGTCGGTTCCTGGCCGCTTGGAGCGCTACTATCGCAGTGACTTGCAAAAACGTGACGGAATGTCGCGACTATTATGTCAGACAGCGGTATAACACAATTCGTAAAATGCCTTGTACTTGCATTGAGTCGCGATAAGAGGTAGCGAGTGTCGCTGACAATTTCGTGACACTACAGAATTCAACTTCATCTTTCATTTATCGTTAAACATGACGATATTCACATAAAAACTAATTTTTCATTTTTAGTTCAATATAACCATTTCAGTACGTCACCGTCAATGGCACGACAAAATCTGTGGACAACTAAAAGTGTAGATATCGCGTCATGAATCCCACCTTCGAAGGCTCTTCCCGCCGCCCCCCCCCCCGCCCCCCCTCCCCCAAGCGAAAGCCTGCAATGTAAAACTGGATTTCCCTCAACAGAATAATAAGTGGTATGTCCAAATGGAACTCTCTTGGGGACCCGTCAACTGTATTCGAATGTGGAGCCGAATAAACCACCAAGCACCTGTACAACTGTGCTCAGTGGCCAATTTCCTGCACGCTGGTGGTCCTGTACGGGCCACGAACAATGTCGTCGAGGTCGTTAATTTTTGGTCTGATTATATTTAGTGTTCATTATCTGTTTATGTATAATTATTACTAATATGGCTCTATTTGCCTCACATTGTGTCTCTATTTCCATTGTATGTTTAGTCTGTGTCTTTCCTTTTGTCTATTTAGTAAACAATGCTTTTGACACGAATAAATAAATTTGTACGTGACAAAAAAATGTCATATTATCCTTTCTAAACACCATGTATGTTATAATTTTTATGTATTTTCTCCTTCAGTATAAGCAATGTGTGTGCAAGTCACACGTCATTTTGTCTATGTTTGTGGCATTCAGTTGTCACCTGACGGTGGCCTAAGAAGCTGAGACCCGGTACGTGACTAAATAAATGGCATTTTGCAGGACGTTAAGGAAGTATTTCCTATTTAATACCAGTGCAATATGTTTTCATATATCCGAAAAGTTTACGATCACGTCCTTCACAATTGTTTTAGGGTATTCGGTGCTCTATTGTAGTTTCTTTTCGTGCCTAAGTGTAGGTTGTTTGGTGTAAGTTACTTCCGATATGTGGCGTAGCGAACCCGGCAGTGGCAGCTGGAGCAAGAAAAGTGGCACTGCCAATGAAATCCTTTGCAGCAGGGTGATAAATAAAAGATCAAGTGGAGCACGAATAAATTTAGCTCGAAATTTCTAAGAACTCTTAGTATGAGAGTTGAAAATTAGCCGCCGCAGCAACAAGTGTTCGCGGCGGGTGAATTTTTCATGATTCGCATCGCGAGGTGGACGTACCGTCACGCCGGAGATGATCCACGGCGCGCGGCCCTAGGGGTGAGCGGGCTGCTAGCTGGTGGCTGCGGTTCCGCCGAGGCGCTCCGGCCACCGAATTACATTAGGCGGATAAGCAGCGTGCCAAAATAAACGCGGCCGGCGCAAAGAGATCAGCGCAAAATGAATCTTTGCTGCCGAGTGAGAGATCTGAATATTTAACAGTATTTGAATTTCCGGGAGTGGTCTTGTAGACTTTTAAGCTCGTGTAGAGCGCGCGGAAGAGGGCCTAACGAGATTAAGAAGTTCTTTACGCTATTTATGCATCATGTTTCTTTCATGGGCTCGGTGAAAGAAAAATGCGAGAGAAATAGCCTATAAAAATCTTAACTTGCGTCCTTTAATTGGCGCTTACTTAGGAGTTAGCAAGTAATTACCGATAACATTTAGTAAGAGGTCTTTAATTCCCTGGCTACTTTCCATCTTTAATACGCTTTACGAGGCGGCAGATAAATCACGAACTCTGTCTTTCCTGTGTTAGATCGAAGGATTAGAGATCTACCTTCGCCGTTATGATTATCTTGCGGGAACCATAGTTTCTTTCTAACTATAAACTTGTCAAAAGACGTAATACCTTTAGTTTCGGTAGACTCTTCCTCAAATGTCCAGTAATTTAATGTGTGCCTCTCTTGTAATGAAGCCTGATACTGCCTCGTGGGTATCCCTTGTAATGCAACATAACCTCGGACGCCACAGACGTCACGTCACATTTTTATTAAGTTATTTTATTCATTTTTAATGAGTAAATTATGCCTTACTTTGCCCCTAAACTCAATGCCCCTTAGATTACATTCCTTAGTTATGAAGGTACCATGAAAAAAAAGGAATTGTTCAAAAAATTGTTGTGCTTAACAGACTAACATGTGAGAAAAGCATGCTGTGTTACAGTGAACCCTTGCGTGGTGGTGACGTGATCAAAGCGAGGCACGCATGTAGAGATAAATAGGCAAAATTCAATGTTCAGTGTTCGCCAACGTATCTAAAAATGGTTCAAATGGCTCTGAGCACTATGCGACTCAACTTCTGAGGTCATCAGTCGCCTAGAACTTAGAACTAATTAAACCTAACTAACCTAAGGACATCAAACACATCCATGCCCGAGGCAGGATTCGAACCTGCGACCGTAGCGGTCGCTCGGCTCCAGACTGTAGCGCCTAGAACCGCACGGCCACTCCGGCCGGCCCAGCGTATATAAAATGGTTGTCAAAGATGGTGCAGTCGATATGACCTCTGTTCATAAACAGTGTCGAGAATCTTAATGCTTAAAAGTAATTCGTTATTCTGAAACGAACACATCTGAGGGATTATTATCTAACATGCTCGCCTGCCCACAAATACAACGTTAAAGGTTTACAGCGGCGTTGCATGATGGTGGCGACGCATTCAACCATGGTCCCCCGTTGTTACCGTTAAAACAGAGCACTTCTCCGGAAATGGTCACTTCGAGAGAAAAAGACAGATCGCGGCACGCTTTCAGTACGAAGACAATTGGAATCAGTATTCGAGAATATACATTTCATGTCGCAAATTCTTTTATTAATATTAAGCAGACAGGTTATAGAAAAAATAAAGGCGTCGTGCAAGACAGTTTTAAATGATGATTTCGTGCATATAAAAAGTAAAAAATAGAATTTTGTTCTACTGTCTTAATACCTAACAGTAGCGCAATTAACTTATACTTCATATTAACAGAATCTTCCGTCGGTTCTTGGTAGAACAACATTATAATAATAAATGAAAAGCACCAGTTTGCTTTTGTTCTACAATATTATTTTTATTGCTAACCGGTTTTCGGCTTACAAGGCCATCTTCAGACATTTACTGAGTATGTCCAGTAAATGTCTGAAGATGGCCTTGTAAGCCGAACACCGGTTAGCAATAAAAATAATATTGTAGAACAAAAGCAAACTGGTGCTTTTCATTTATTATTAACTTATACTTGTCTCTCGGTGCCAAAATAAATCCAGTAACTTAGTTTCACTCATATTTTACAAGGCTTACAGTTTCCATCTTGTTGCAGTGAAATCAGTCTTATTATACCATTCAACACTTATTTTATTCGAGAGGATCGCGGTTCCAATCTATATCTGGTGTTCCTAATTCACATACTCCATAAGCTCTCCAATTTATTTCAAATAACTCATTTGACGAAGACAAAGCATATTTTCTTCTGAACAGTTCACTAACCAAGCAACGGCAACGTCTTTAACGATCTCGTTAAATATTAAATAATCTTGATTGCAATGAACAATAAAATTAGTTTGCAATTGTAGTATTGAACCAGAGTATTGCTATAAGTGGCGTTGTTGTATTGCTGTAGATTATATAGTAGCAATATGACTATTTCAGCTCTATGGCCATCTTCAGGCTATGTGCCGCTAACGAAATTTGTTAACAGTTGCAAAAATAAGACGGCGACAGCTCCATGACGCAATATGGACGTAGGTACCAAAACACAATCAAACAAAATTGTTATTAATTATAAGTTCGTAGTTCTTAAAAAAGCATATTTGTCTGCAGACAGCCTGAAGATGGCTATAGAGCTAAAGTAGACCTGATGCTACTGTACAACGTACAAAAATAAAACATCACTTGTAGCAGCATTCTGGTTCAATACTTCAATTGTATCTACATGTACATAGACACTCCACAATCCACATTGCGGCGCGTGGCGGAAGACATCCCGTACTACCATTAGTCATTTCCTCTCCCGTTCCACTCGGAAATAGAACGAGGTATAAACGACTATCTATATGCCTCCGATACGACTATCTACATGTCTCCGTAAGGGGCCCAGTTTCTCGTATCTTATATTCATGGTCCTTACGCGCAGTGTATGTTGGAGGCAACAGAATCATTCTGCAGTCAGCTTCAAATACCGGTTCTCTATATTTTCTCAAGTGTTCCTCGAAAAGAATGTCGCCTTCCTTCCAGGGATTCCCATTCGAATTCCCGAAGCATCGCCGTAACACTTGCGTGTTGTTCGGACCTACCAGTAAGAAATCTGGCTGTCTGACCCTGAATTGCTTCGATGTCGTTCTTTAATCCGAGCTGGTACGGATCCCAAACACTCGAGCAGTACTCGAAGAATAAGTCGCACCAGTATCCTATACGTGGTCTCCTTTATAGACGAACCACACTTCCTTATAATTCTCCCAATAAACCGAAGTCGACCATTCATGCTCGTTCCATTTCATATGGATTTACAGCATTAGGCACAGATATTTAAACGACCTGACTGTGTCAAGCAGGACACTAGTAATACTGCATCCGAACATTACGCGTATGTTTTTCCTACTCCCCGCATTAGCTCGCATTTTTTTACATTTAGAGCTGGCTGCGATTCATCACACAAAGTGGAAATTTTGTCTACGTAATCTTGCGTCCTCCCATAGTAACTCAACGATGACACATCACTGTATACGACAGTATCATCAGTGAAAAACGGCAGATTATTGACTCCCTGTCCGCCAAATCATTTATGTATATTGAGGATAATACTCGTAGCAGTTCTATCATACTTCCCTGGGGCACACCTGACGGTATCCTTGTCTCTGATGAAAATTCGCCTTCGAGGACAACATACCTGTGAATCTATTCCATATGCTTGTACCTTCTTTAACAGCCTGCAATGGGCACCGTGTTGAACGCTTTCTGGAAATATAATATACGCACCCTGCCTGTTGCCCTTCATCAATAGTTTGCAGTGTATCATGTGACAAAAGAACAAGCTGAGTTTTAAACGAGTTAAGCTTTCTAAAACCATGCTGATTCGTGGACATAAGCTTATCGGTTTCAAGACAATTTATTATATTCGTACTGACAATATGTTCAAGGATTCTGCAGCGAACCGATGTTAGGGATATTGGCTTGTCTGTCCGTTCTTTTGTCCTTCTTATACAAAGGAGTAAACTGCATTTTTTTCCATTTGCTAGGGACTTTGTACTGGGCGAGAGATTTGCGATAAATGCTGGCTAAGTAGGGGGCCAACACCGTTGCGTACTCTTTGGAAAACCGAACTGGGATTCCATCTGGACCTGGTGACTTATTTGTTTTGAACTCCTTCAGTTGTTACTCTACGCCACGGTTGGTTGTTACTACGTCGTCCATACGGAACTCTGTTCGATGGTCAAACACCGGTATGTTTGCACGATTCTCCTGTGTGAAAGATTTCTTCAATGTTGAATTTAAAACTTCGACTTTCGTTTTGTTATCTTCAACTGCCATACCATACACGTCAACAAGTGACTGGGTGGAAGCCTTAGACTCACTTAGCGATTTTACATAGGACCAGAATTTTCTCGGGTTCTCTGCCAGAATTTTTGCGAAGGCATGACAGTGGTCATAACTGTGTGCTTCGCCCACAGATCTTTTCACAGCCGCAAGAATCTCTGCTAACCTTCGCTTGTCGTCATTTGCGCATTCTCGTTTGAACCGAGAATGCAACAGCTTCTGCTTCCTCAGCAGTTTCCGAAACTCGTTATTAAACCATGGCGAGTCTTTTGCGTCCTTAATCCACTTACTAGACACACAGTTCTTTGGACCACGATTTACAGTCTCCTTAAACATTGCCCACAATTCCTGTACGTACATCTTCCTGGAAGTAAGTGATGTCAGTTCACTGCCTAATTGAGATGCTAACAACTATTTATCTGCTCTTTCTAGGAGAAATCCTCCCCTCGCCTTGTTAACTGACTTATTAATTTTCGTAACTATAGTTGCCACTCTCTTTCAAATTCTTAAGGTGGCAGGGGTAAAATACAAGGAGCGAAAGGCTATTTACAGTTTGTACAAAAACCAGATGGCAACTATAAGAGTAGAGGGACATGAAAGAGAAGCAGTGGTTGGGAAGGGAGTGAGACAGGGTTGTAGCCTCTCCCCGATGTTATTCAATCTGTATATTGAGCATGCAGTGAAGGAAACAAAAGAAAAATTCGGAGCAGGTATTAAAATCCATGGAGAGGAAATAAAAACTGTAAGGTTCACTGATGATATTGTAATTCTGTCAGAGGCAGCAAAGGACTTGGAAGAGCAGTTGAACGGAATAGACATGGTCTTAAAAGGAGGATATAAGATGAACATCAACAAAAGCAAAACTAGGATAATGGAATCCAGTCGAGTTAACTCGGGTGATACTGAGGGAATTAGATTAGGAAATGAGACACTTAAAGTAGTAAAGGAGTTTTGCTATTTGGGAGCAAAATAACTGATGATGGTTGAAGTAGAGAGGATATAAAATGTAGACTGGCAACAGCAAGGAAAGCGTTTCTGAAGAAGAGAAATTTGTTAACATCGAGAATAGTTTTAAGTGTCAGGAAGTCGTTTCTGAAAGTATTTGTATGGAGCGTAGACATGTATGGAAGTGAAACATGGACGATAACTAGTTTGGGCAAGAAGAGAATAGCAGCTTTTGAAATGTTGTGCTACAGAAGAATGCTGAAGATTAGATGGGTAGATCACATAACTAATGAGGAGGTATTGAATAGAACTGGGGAGAAGAGGAGTTTGTGGCACAACTTGAAGAAGGGATCGGTTGGTAGAAAATGTTCTGAGGCATCAAGGGATCACCAATTTAGTATTGGAGGGCAGCGTGGAGGGTAAAAATCGTAGAGGGAGACCAAGAGATGAATACACTAAGCAGATTCAGAAGGATGTAGGCTGCAGTATGTACTTAGAGATGAAGCAGCTTGCACAGGATAGAGTAGCATGGAGAGCTGCATCAAACCAGTCTCAGGACTGAAGACCACAACAACATACAGATGCTATAATGACGTCATGATGATTAATCCCCATGTCTATACTGACGTTATCGATAAGTTTCAACCTACTTGTAGCTTCTGGGTCTAAGATATTCCCATTGAGTGTGGGCTGCCTAACTAGCTGCTCAAGACACTTTTCAGCGAACGAGTTCAAAAGTACTTCGCATGACTGTTTGTCTGTACCCCCTGCAATGAATCCATAGACATCCCAGTCCGTCTCGGTAGGTTACAGTCGCCTCCAACTAGCAATGTATGATTTGATTACGATGTCATTACAAGGCATCTACCATGCTACAGGTCCGAGAGAAGATATCTAAAATCAGAATTTTCTGATTGGCTGTTTTGGTTGATTAACAAGCATCTTCAGCTGGGTTTGAACGTTAAAAACATGCTTTGACCAACTTTTTACTATTGATGTGCAACACTTAGTAACGACGATGCGACAGTACCATATTTAGGTATAGATTCATCAGTTAGCATGTTTACTGTTTTTATGTTTTAATACTCTTATAAATACTGTATGTTCTTATAGACTATTAAGATTTCACGTGAAATCAAAGCAATTTTCCATTTACTTCTATAAATCTGAGTTACACTTAGCAACACTGGTGCTATGGTCAACAGTGTACTTAAGTACTGATGCTTTATTAAGCATGGTACAATTTTTACTCTTTTTACGTCTTAATACTTTTTGAAACAATGTACGTTTTATGTTTTTTACGTACGTTATGGTTTTTCTTGTTGTTCTTGCTGGGAGGGTGATAAAACCTAAGACTAATTTGATGCAGTTCTTAATTCCTGTTACTTTGAGAGCTAGCATCCTCATTTCATCAGAACTGATGTATCCTGCTTCATCAACGTTCTCTTTGATACGGGCTGAACCCGATCATCATTGACAAAATTTCGGAGTTATTCAGTGTTATTTCGTGACTGTTTTAGTATTGAGAAAGCATAGTCTCCCGTAGCTTGTTGCAGAGTGATTGAATTTCGTTTGGTTTTTCTTTGAATTTGTGTCTCACGAAAAATATCTGTGCAGTAGTTAAGACGTCGACGGCACGTGTTGTGTGCGTTGACTGGAAACAAACTTGTTCCATTCACTCATGTTATTTGGTGACAACAACAAGAA
The DNA here is from genome assembly GCF_023898315.1 of Schistocerca nitens. Lineage (NCBI taxonomy): Eukaryota > Metazoa > Arthropoda > Insecta > Orthoptera > Acrididae > Schistocerca > Schistocerca nitens. The sequence continues at coordinate 498,677,131 of NC_064618.1, forward strand.
TGCTCGCTTTACTGTTAACTGTAACATTTGGGACAGGTTTATTAATGAAGATTTTTGCCGCACTGTACGAGTACAATGTACCTTGACATAAAAGACTGAACACACTGTAATAAATGTTGTAGGTTTTTCATTTGAGGGTTGGTGCATTACCCAGGTTTCTTTTTGTGTGTGTGCGCGCTTGTGTGTGTGTGTGTGTGTGTGTGTGTGTGTGCCGATGATACAAGTATAGCTATCACACCCGACAGACAAGAATTAACTGGTGAAATTGTAAACGATGTTTTTCAGAAAATCATTAAGTGGTTCTCTGCAATGGGCCCTCATTAAACTTTGACAAAATACAGTATATACAGTTCCACACAGTAAATGGAATGACGCGATTAATAAATATAGACTTCGATCAGAAATCGGTAGCTAAGGTAGAATATTCAAAATTTCTAGGTGCATGCAATGATGAGGGGTTGAACTGGAAAAAACACACTGAGGATCTGCTGAAACGTTTGAGTTCAGCTACTTATGCTATCAGGGTCATTGCAAATTTTGGCGATAGACATCTGAGTAAATTGGCTTACCACGCCTATTTTCATTCTCTGCTTTCGTATGGCATCATATTCTGGGGTAATCGTCATTGAGTAAAAGAGTGTTCATTGCACAAAAGCGTGTAACCAGAATAATTACTGGAGCTCAACCAAGATCATCCTGCAGACGCTTATTTAAAGAGCTAGAAATCTTCACTGTAGCCTCACAACATATATATTCACTTATGAAATTTGTTATTAACAATCCGAACGAATTCAAAAGTAATAGCAGTGTTCATGGCTACAACACTAGGAGAAAGGATGATCTTCACTACTCAAGATAAAATCTAGCTTTGGCTCAGAAGGGGGTAAATTATGCTGTCACAAAAGTCTTTGGTCACTTACCTGGTAGCATCAAAAGTCTGACAGATAGCCATATAGCATTTAAAAGGAAATTAAAAGAATTTCTTAATGGCAACTCCTTCTACTCATTAGATGAATTTTTGGATATATTAAGTGGGTAATTTCCCAACCTCCAAAAAAAAAAAATAATTGAGTGTCATGTAATATTTTTTCTAATGTAATATCTTGTATCGACACCTTTTATTAACCTGACACGTTCCACATCATTACGAAGTGTCGTATTCGTGATCTATGGAACAAGTACTAATCTAATCTAATCTCTGTGTGTGTGTGTGTGTGTGTGTGTGTGTGTGTGTGTGTTGTACGTACTGGCGATTGGACATTACAGTCATGTTCACTGTTGTGAAGGTATTTTACCGAAAACAAAGATAAATGGGTAACAAAATGCATAGGTCGTTGTCATTTTATCCATTTTTCCTATGCTTCAAAATTCATGAAGGCTGCAACTAAATGAAAGGCAGTTTGTTATTTCTGAAGCATCTTTAGTGGCTTTCAATAGGTGTTTGTTTCATATGTATATTACTGTAAGTATCAGATGTTTGGTAAATCCTAGAATTTACCTGTGACACCTAACATTTACCAATGCGGTGTGACAATAGTACGAAATTTCTTATTATATGAACAGATTCCAAACGTCTCCCAAAAGATGGTCTTGAAACTTAGGCTTTACAGATGCAGACTGGTAAAGCAGTATTGATTTAAAAGTCTCCTGTGCACTTATTGAAATAGTTTGTATTGACAGTAAAATTACATATTTAGACAATCTTGCATTGCAACGTGATTATAAAGAAAAATATTTCATATTAAAATCAGTGAAAACTGTCATAGTTATACAAAAATATTATTAAAATATTACCTTGTAAATCTCAATTTTTGTTACAACAATGGTGACTGTAATGACATTAAGAATTACACAACGTGGAAGACGATTTGCACTTTTTGAACCCTTGTCCTCCAACGAAAGATAGTTTGGCAACCACTTCCTGTACACTTACTTCTTGTCTTCGTACTTCTTCGATGCTGATAAAATTTTCCTTGCACAATGTGAACTCGTTCCTAGTGTGCAATGACTTCAGTTTTCTGGCTTTGATACCAAGCTGATAAAATTCGTCATCCTGAATATTTATCGCCACTGCTATTATTAATTTTATGTCAATTTTTTCCTGGTCTACACCCAGTACGTGGTTTCTCACATTCTGTACAACTGAAAGTTTTGGAATTTGTTGCATGTGGCTACTTTAATTTTCTTTTCTTGCATCTGAAGATCTTCTTTGGCAACCTCTCGGACCCGCTTCTCTTTACTAACACTGTTGGAAGCTGTCAGCACCTCGTCACAACCATCAGTTGATGCTGGTTCAAATGGTTCAAATGGCTCTGAGCACTATGGGACTCAACTGCTGAGGTCATTAGTCCCCTAGAACTTAGAACTAGTTAAACCTAACTAACCTAAGGACATCACAAACATCCATGCCCGAGGCAGGATTCGAACCTGCGACCGTAGCGGTCTCGCGGTTCCAGACTGCAGCGCCTTTAACCGCACGGCCACTTCGGCCGGCAGTTGATGCTGGTGTCTCAGAGTTAACAGTTGTTAAATCCTATGTCTCTGGTGCTTCTCCACCTGCTGTAACCGCACTTTCTACCTGTGTTTCTTCCGTTCCAGTATTTAATTCATTGGAATCAATTCCTCGTCCGATAACTTCCCTTTCTTGTGAGTCAGTTGTTGTAGTGTTTGACATTGTTCCCAAATCTTATTCAATGTTTACTTTTTTATTAAATCGCATAGAATTACTGAGCTGGCAATGCCCATTTTCATTGGATCACCAAACGTGGCTTTATATGGTGAATATATGATCCCTCCATGATAAGTCCAATTTTTCATTGCTTGCACAAACTTTAACCATTCAGACCAAATGGTCTTCAACAGTCTTCAAACACTTCAGTTCGAAAACTTCAAAACTGAAGTTTTATTTGGTTCCATCCACGCTGAAAACATAATTTTAGTGTCTCGACTTGCTCTTTCGACACATCTCTGAGACTGACTTTCCATCGGCTTCCCATGGACTATCTTTACATCATTCCACAACCCACATAAACTTTGGTTGACTTGGTTACAAAATCCTCTACCATTATAGAATGAAGGAGATTTGGGGCACCGTATGTGGTGAAAATACCCAAAAGATGAAAAGCTACATCATGAGCCCTTTTAAAAGTTAGTGCTCAGACAATAACATATTTTCTGAAATGATCCTGGCATACAATTATGTACTTCGACTTATTGTCTGGGTTTTCCTGTATGTCTATCAAGTCAATTTGGCTTCGTGAATTCATTTCACCATGTATGATAGGTTCAGTACAACACCCCTTTTCAACGCGATTTTCCTCTGACATGATTCACATAACCACAAGTAAGTAACGATTGATTCAACAGTCACGTTCTTGTACTTGCTCGTACAATTCAATTTCATTACGATCCGAGTTCGGCCACCATGGCCTATTGCATTGTATTACGTTAATCCGTACATTCAAACAAATGTAATAACGACTTTCGTCTTTTCAGCAGGCGATGCAGCTATGAGTTTCTCTTCACCTTCGATGTTGCGAACATCATAACGTTTCAAACGTCTGTAATGAACAGATTTTTAATTGGAAACGGTTTTTGCATGTTTCACTTCAGTTAACAGAATATTGTATTGCTCAGTAGTTACATAAAAATTGTTACCCTGTGTCTTATTCACTGGTTCATTAAAAGTTCATAACATCTGTTTCGCATAACATCGTTGATTCTGATGCAAATCAGCACAGGAAACAACACCACTAAAACACGACACTCGACACAGACTGAAGCTACGCAGCGGTAAGAGGACTGATAACAGAAAACTGCCAATAAAGAAACATGTATGAACATGCAAGGCGGAAGTGGATATCTTCGATCCACATGTCACCGGTTCGCATTGGTAAATCCTAAGATTTAGTGAAGTCTCTTGCTAAAAGCTCGAAACGTAAGCATACAATTAGAAATTTTGGACTGATACCACACAACTATGGTAGATGTTAGGTTTTAGCAGTAAATTCTAGGATTTCGCAGTCATGTTACTTTTAAAGTAACATGTATGATAAATACGAGCAGTTCCAATACGTTACTACTTCACGTTTTCTCTTGTTATTCTCCTATTTTTCAGGTTAGAAGGAACTATTGCAGTACAAGTTTCGAGAGGTGAAATTATCATGTGGTATTGCCTACTATTTATGATGTTGTTAACCCATGTGCATCCTCCTGGAGATCCATTTAGTCGGTCTACCTGCTCCAGAAGGCCGATTTTCACTTACATTTATTCCAACACTTCCCTTCCGCTATTCACTATGTATTGAATGTGTGTGTTTACAGTGTGCAGTGTTACCATTTGCTGTTGTGTGTTTATCCTTCTTGTTTTTTGTGTGGTGTTGTCTATGTGTAATTAGTTATTTGTTGAGTTGTTAAATGTGTGCTTGTGTTGTGTGTGTGTGATGCTGTGTTGTGACTACATTATTCTTTGTATAAGTGGGTAGGAATTTCTGCGCTCGCGTGCGCGCACGTGTGTATGTGTGTGTGTGTGTGTGTGTGTGTGTGTGTGTGTGTGCGAGAGAGAGTGAGAGAGTGAGAAGGGGAGAGAGAAACAGAGAGAGAGGGGGACCGATGGAGCGAGGGAGGGAGGGAGAGAGAAAGAGGGAAGAGAGAGCAGATGTATACCAGTTAGAATACCAGTTAGAATGTAAACAATATGAATCAGCGTATCTGGGAGTGACAGGCAGAAATTTCAAAATTGTGTATATTTTAAAAATAGCCTCGTGGTGTACCACTGAAATTCGTGTCGGGATGAACTGAAAGAAATGAAGTCATTTCGCGCCACAACTAAGAGTCGGTAGTGACTGTAACGTAGAGTCGAAGAGCAGTATTTCTTCTCTAACGCATCGTTCCTGAAGGCTAACCAACTTTGATGTAAACAGTGCGGACTACTGCGACAAAACCCCTGGAAGAGAAAAAAGTAGCATTGCAGAGATGTACAAAGAAAGAGGACTGCAAACTGCAATATCAGAAAGCAACGTGCATTCAGAGCGTCAAACGATGGTAATATATGCCTGTTTCCATCTCATGCGATGATGGCACATTCAGTTTCCCTTGACTTCACATTAGGACAAGTTTCTTTACGAAGTGTGACCTTAACAAACTAAACTGCATTCCCATTGCTCAATAGTGTCATCCAATGGATCACTAAGGTCCTAGATCACTTCCTGTGGAATTTTCGTCTATATTTCCTGTACAGATAGAAACGGTAGTTCTGTAGTTTCAACAGAAAATAAGGAAAATTAAGGTTCAATTTCCTGATAAGGACTAGTTCGTTGGAGACAGAACATAACTTTGAAGTCTTGAAGGCTTGGAAAGAAGTAAGACGTGTCCCCGTCAAAAGAAATCATCCCGGAATTTGCCTTAAGTCATTTAGGGAAATCGTGGAAACTTAATATATTGTTGACCGGACGGGTACATGAACCACCATCCTCCCAAATACGGCCGGCCGCGGTGGTCTCGCGGTTCTAGGCGCGCAGTCCGGAGCCGTGCGACTGCTACGGTCGCAGGTTCGAATCCTGCCTCGGGCATGGATGTGTGTGATGTCCTTAGGTTAGTTAGGTTTAAGTAGTTCTAAGTTCTAGGGGACTGATGACCACAGCAGTTGAGTCCCATAGTGCTCAGAGCCAACCTCCCAAATACGAGTGTAGTCCGTTATAGCTGCATCGTCGTGCTAGGTACACAGGGTGGTTTGGCTGATGGACCGATAGTCGGAAACAGTGTCTGAGAAAAAACATTTGATACGTTGCGCTATTTCCGAGTTATTTAGCATTGAATTTAGCCAAACACTTCGTTGGGCGCGCAGACTCAAGCAATTGCACGCACTAACATGCGGTAATGCACTGACGTCTGTAATTTCATGAGTTAGCATTTGTTAAAATTCTCATTACCACTTAAAATATGCCGTTTTCAGAAGCGATAAACTTAAGATAGGTGAGCAAAAGCTTCGTTTATTCCGTTAGAAGAAACGCGACACGGCCGCGCCGGTGGCAGGCTACTTGATTGTGCTCGCACGACGATCTGATCGACAAACTTCAGGGCTAAGTACTCGTAACTTGGAAACGGCAGAAGTTATCCATTTTTTCTTAACAGTTATATCTCAGCACAACCTCCCCTGCATGAGCCCTCAAGCTTTGCAGACTGTTTCTGACCACCCTACTTGTTACTAACGAGATAAGCGACTATTTCGCAACCCGGAACCGAGTATCAGTTGCAGGTTGCTTCCAGGGGCGAAAAAATTTGATTTTCAATACTTCGCGTAAGTCATTTACCGAATTTAAAATGATGTATTAATCTGTTCTTTAAGGGATGTACTCCTAAGTTAAAAATATAACACAATAAGACAAATACTACAGTCGGGAAATGTGTGTTTGCCTTCAGGCAGCTTAAGTGACAGTGAGGCAATACCCGGAGTTTGTTCATCCAGTAGTTGAGAATGAAAGCACGGAGGGACTTCCAACAAACTTCACACCTTTACGAAACTACTTCTCGCTGACACACCCCACAAAATGATGAAAGAAGAAAGGTTTATCACTTACTACATGATCGCTGTTCACGCAGTAAAACTACATCATTAAGCATGTCGATTTATTTGATTGATGAAAATTATATCATTGTGCGACGAGTAGTTCAGGAGGTACAGCCACATAAAGACTGAGATGAATGAAAAACCAATTGTGATTAAAATAGAGCGAAAACAGTTAGCGGCTTCCAACAAACTTTTAGCCTAATTTCAAACCTTTTCCAAACCATTCCTCTTACGACCTTAACTCTTTGACCCGTTTGTAAAGTAATCAGAGATCTGGATGTTTTGTACATGAGAGTTGGATTTCTAATGAATCGGGGACTTTTACTGGTAGTCTTGTCATATTCGGCAGGCCTTAGGTCTGCGAAACCACGCACGTCAATGTAAAAACGATATGTCTTGGACAACTTTCAGTGGAACGGCTCTGTGATTTATGAATAGGTTGTATTTAAAGCAAGCCAATGGCCTTGCCGCATTGGTAACACCGCTTCCCGTCAGATCACCGAAGTAAACCGATGTCGGGCTGGGCTAGCACTCGGATGGGTGACCGTCCGGTCTGCCGCGCGCTTTTGGCAAGCGGGGTGCACTCAGCCCTTGTGAGGCAAACTGAGGAGCTACGTGAGTTGAGAAGTAGCGGCTCCGGTCTCGGAAACTGACATACGGCCGAGAGACCGGTGTGCTCACCACATGCCCCTCCATATCCGCATCCTGTGACGCCTATGGTCTGAGGATGACACGGCAGCCTGTCGGTACCTTTGGTCCTTCATGGCCTGTTCGGGAGGAGTACTTAAAGCAAGTAATGCACTACTAAAGTTATTTATAGATCGTAAGACGTAACAGATGCTTTAAATGCTACACACAACAGTATGGCCCTACAACAAACAGTCCTCGCTACTGGTCTACCTACAAAATAAATTCTGCTGTGCAGACGGATGCTTTGAAGTTTATTTCACCGCCAAGTAGACCAAAAATTCACTGTAACACCAATCGTAGTGATTACGAGCTATGTTAGTTGTCTGATTGTCAGCGAGGACATTACCTAACACTACAAACGAAACATGAAAGAATTTCCTTCCAAAATACGTAAGCATTTAATTTAGAAACAGTTAAAGACATAAATTATTAATCTATCACGGAGCACTTGATTATGACACTCAATAGCAACCCAGCCAGATCACACAACGCAGCTACACCATATTACTTCGAAAGCTGTGAATGGAAAGATATTAAACACATTCTCGCACAAAAGCGTAACAGCACATCTGCACTGCATTCAGGAACCACACCTAAATCATACCTCACAGCCGTAGTAACAATGATAGCTCTGCCACAACTGAGGCACAAGAGCTTCAAGTCAAATAATATTGTGCAATGCAACACGAAACATTGTTAACAAAACTGCCTTTTATGCAAGGAAGTGGTAGTAAGTCATTTCAACGTTTATCTAATTTACCGTTGCAGAGGAAATGATTTTAACGAACAGGAAGTAGTAACAACAGCGAATACACAGTTTTAACTGAACAGCAAACTATACTCCGACGGGCGGAACCGAACAAACCGTGCAGGACGCTCCAGACCGCTCGGGTACCCAGCGCGGCCGGAGGGGAAGTAAGGAATATTGTACTTGGTTATAAATGTCTATCACCAACGGATTAGTTACTTCCGAAATATAATATGAGAAAGCAAGCCTAACTCAGTCCAATGTATTTCGTTCCTTTTAAGGGCAAATGGTCACTAGCTAAATGGTCGCTATCAAGTACGTAGCAATGTATTCCTTAATGGACGTACGAGTAACGAATTGAACTAAGTATTGAATCACGAAGTCTCGCAGATAAGTGAGAACTGATGTGAAACAACATAAAACAGTATAAAAATGATCGATGAATCTTGAATATTAGCATAGGCGTTCATGCGAATACCTGTGATGACCTTGTTGTCGACAAGACGCTAACCTTAGTCTTCCCTCCTTCGACCACTGTATGAACTCGTACACTCAGCCTGTGATGTGGGATCTTCACTTTACATATACGACCCGAGATGGATATGAACATGGTATCAACCACTGCCGCCAAAAAGTAATTGTTCTGTGTGAGAAAACATTTTCTCCGAGTACTCCAGCAACCTGATTTGCATTACCTACCGCAGAACGTTTACAACACAACAGTTACGTATAAAATTAGTGATACCTGCTCGAAGACCAGGTGCATAATAGTCCTGGTGGAAAACAATGCAATGAGCAGCGTAACACTGATCTACTGCAAGAACTATAGCAGCTACTGTACAGTATGTAACATCCAACACGTCGTTTGCCTGCGAGTGGTGTAACGATCACTGCACCGGAGCATTCGTTCCACTTGACTCACAAGACCGACGTGTGGGACTTGTCTCGTTTCGGATAAGCTGATTCTGAGCCAGTGCTTCACCTACGCAGCCGGCCGAGGTGGCCGAGCGGTTCTAGGCGCTACAATCTGGAACCGCGCGACCGGTACGGTCGCAGATTCGAATCCTGCCTCGGGCATGGGTGTGTGTGATGTCCTTAGGTTAGTTAGGTTTAAGTAGTTCTAAGTTCTAGGGGACTGATGACCTCAGAAGTTAAGTCCCATAGTGCTCAGAGCCATTTGAACCAGTCAGCTACGCAACATTATCTGTTGTAAGTGTATCCGTGCCCCACTTCACGTTTTGTGATTTGGAGACCTACTAGCTATAGTGAGCAATAGCAATTAATATTTGTTAATTAGGGATGGGCGATATTTGACGTAACTATTAAAATAATAGTGAAAACACGCTCTAGATGCTTAATTGGAACTTCATTCAGACCACATCCGACCTGTTTTGGCTTTTATTTTTGGCATTATCAAGTGTCTCTGAAGCTGCCAAATACACACATCAAAAGAAGTTTTGCACCACCTCGGTTCCGAGAGTTCCGGAACCTGTACAGAAAATCGGAATAGAGATCAGCATAAACATCACTTTTGCCCTTTTTATTGCTCATGAAAACCACACAATGTACCACCATACAGCGAGACCATCAGGGGGGTGGTCCAGATTGCTGTACTGCTGTACACACCGGTACCTCTAATACCCAATAGCACGTCCTCTTGCATTGATGCACGCCTGTATTCGTCGTGGCATACTACCCACGAGTTCATCAAGGCACTGTTGGTTCAGATTGTTCCACTCCTCAACGGCGATTCGGCGTAGATCCCTCAGAGTGGTTGGTGGGTCACGTCGTCCATAAACAGCCCTTTTCAGTCTATCCCAGGCATGTATGATAGGATTCATGACTGGAGAACATGCTGGCCACTCTAGCCGAGCGATGTCGTTAATCTGAAGGAAGCCATTCACAAGCTGTGCACGATGGGGGTGCGAATCGTCGTCCATGAAGGCGAATGCCTCGCCAATATGCTGCCGATATGGTTTCACTATCGGTCGAAGGATGGCATTCACGTATCGTATAGCCGTTACGGCGCCTTCCATGACCACCAGCGGGGTACGTCGGTCCCACATAATCCCATCCCAAAACTGCAGGGAACCTTCACCTTGCTGCATTCGTTCAGCTTGACCGAGTTGCCTCCAAACACGTCTACGATGATTGTCTGGACGAAGGCATATGCGACACTCATCGGTGAAGAGAACGTGATGCTAATCGTGAGCGGCTCATTCGACATTTTGTTGGGCCCATCTGTACCGCGCTGCATGGTGTCGTGGTTGCAAAGATGGGCCTCGCCATGGATGTCGGGAGTTGCGCATAATGCAGCCTGTTGCGCACAGTTTTAGTCGTAACACGACGTCCTGTGGCTGCACGAAAAGCATTATTGAACATGGTGGCGGTGCTGTCAGGATTCCTCAGAGCCATAATCCGTAGGCAGCGGTCATCCACTGCAGTAGTAGCCCTTGGGCGCCCTGAGAGAGGCATGTCACCTACAGTTCCTGTATCTCTGTATCTCCTCCATGTCCGAACAACTCCGAGACGCCTGGACGCTTCCCTTGCTGAGAACCCTTCCTGGCACAAAGTAACAATGCGGACGCGATCGAAACGCGAAATTGACCGTCAAGGCATGGTTGAACTACAGAGCCGTCTACCTCGTTCCCGGTGGAATGACTGGAACTCGTCAGCTGTCGGACCCCGTCCGTCTAATAGGCGCTGCTCGTGCATGGTTGTTTACATCTTTGGGCAAGTTTAGTGACATCTCTGAACAGTCAAAGGGACTATGTCTGTGATACAATATCTTCAGGATTTCTGGGAACCGGGGTAATGCATAATTTTTTTATGTATGTATAATACCATGCGCAAATAATCTTTTATATAACGGGAGATGAGAGACAATGCTTGTGCACGGTGGTCTGAAACAGTCTGAAAAACTTGTAAGGGTGTTGCAGAGTAGACTGTGCTGAGAAATAATTAGTATTAAAATAATTCGATACGTTACGCCGTTTCCGAGTTTATTAGCACTGAAGTTAGCCAATCAGGCCGTTGCGCGCGAAAATTCATACGGCCCTCCATAGACAATGTTGTCAAACCTGTTGTTCGTTTGAGTTCCTAAAACTGAACAAGAGAACAAAACGAAAACAGGACATGGGATGGCAGTAAGGATCGAACCAGAGTCAAAGGCTGAGCAGTCTCGTGCGCCGTTGTCTACGCTACGAGAACAGCGGGCTGCTTGAATTTGCGCTTGCAACGACCTGATTGGCCAACTTCAGTGCTAATTAACGCGGAAATGGCGGAAGATAACGAATTGTTTCCTTGACAACTATTTCTCAGCACAGTCTATCCTGCACCACCAGCTTTCCAGACTGTTTCTGATCAACTTATATATGTATAGTACAAATGCAGAAAGAATATTCTAATTACGTTACACTGCAGATGCCAAAGTCAAATGACAAAGTCAAGTGGATTAAAAAAAATGTTTCTCATCCAGCAATGTCATGGGGAAACGGGAGTGCCGTAACTATAAAAACTGTGCACTCCAATACCTTAAAACTGTTAACATGATTTAGCTGAAATAGAGCTACCTGACATGTTTAAAAATTAGACTACATGTTTTTCAGATAAAATGCTAATAATAAACGGTAAAACAGTAACAGTCAAGTAGATTTAAAATAATTCGAGCCCACTGGTGACATGAAAAAATGGGCGTGTCGCAATTGTAAAAACTATACAGTTCGACACATTACAGTTGTCTACATGCTTTAGCTTAAAAATGTAATTTTCTGACATATTTCAGTATTACATTTGAATGTTTCAAATGAAATGCTGGAAGTAATTGTATGGAAAGATCATTTCGAAGTTTTCCACCTCGGCTGTTTTTCGCAAGTATTCAATTTATTATAGGTTACCTTGTACGGTTGGCCAAATTCGGCCTTACTGGCTATTTTGAAGCGCAGTCTGCAAAGAAACAGATCAAAGAAAATCGTAATGGTGTGAAATAGTAGCAATGAACAAGATGTCCATGTCGATGGTAGGGGTACGACTTTTAACGGGTAAAATTTGCGCCGTTCGACCTGATGAGAGCTGTAGCATATCATAGCTCCAGCATAACATCGTCGATTGCTTACAGTAGTATGTTTACAAACAACTAGCTACAGGTGCGAACTTGCAGAACAGCTTTAAACAGCTTTAAAGGAATTTGTCAGTAACTGAGCAGCAGATATCAAAGAAATTGTTTCTCCTTTATGTGTGTTATTTGTTAAGCCTCTTTTTCTTGGCCTTTTTCAAGTGATTGTGAATTTCTGTCTCTTCATAAGTGTCTATAAAGTACTCCTTTTTCATTGTATGAAGTATTACAACCTATACTGTGTGCCTTGTGGCTGTCTTGTATAAAGTGAGCTGCGAATGTGGAATCAGTATCAACCAAACATGAAGGAACTAATATTAAAATAACACTGCTGCAGAATCCTTCCTGATAAGAAAATAACAGGCCTATGTTTCACACTCCTACAAATTTTTGTAATAGGTTATGATTCGCCAAAAGAAAATTCAGTTTCCACTGTTCACCTCGGTCTGGATACTGCTGAGATAGCTACTCACTTTTTATAACACTAATTTTCTTATTTCCCTTTAAAGTTAGATAACTGAAAACAAATTAGTTCCCTTGGTGTCTTGATGCTGCAATAGACAGCCTCAGAGTCCCGTCCCGCAACACATTACGAACACGCGACAGGGTGTGTCCTGCAACGTATTCGTTCCTTCAGAAGCAGTTACCTCTGGCAGGCATGAAATTTTCACCCTGCAACGGAGTTTGCGCTGATATGAAACTTTCTGGCAGATTAAAACTGTGAGTTGGACCGAGATTCGAACTCGGGACTTTTGCTTTTCGCGAGCAAGTGCCCTACGGGCGAAAGTACAGCTGTGCGGACGGGTTCTGACAAGGGAGGCTCCCCATAGCACGCCTCTCAGACTTACAATTAGTGGTAACAAGGCCCAGTGGACAGCTCGACAAAAACTGAACGCAGATCAAGCATGAAAACAGGAAGCTGTACTGAACTGTGAAGAAGAGCAAAACGGAAACCGTGGACGGTCCCAGAACAAACAGTGCAATATAGAGGAGCCGAGTGGTTAAATGGAGTCGTGGTTAAGTGTTCACGGCACGGTAGCCCGGAGTGTACGGTCAGAGGTTTATCTGCCCTATGTAATAAAAAAAAAAACAAATAAAGATAAAATAAAACCCTCAATGAATTGATCAACGATGAACTCGAACGGGTGTCATGGGGCGTCCGCCCCGAACAAATGCAATGAACAGTAACGAACAGTATGAGCTAAAAAAGTAGTTACAGTGTTAGACTGCTAGGCGGGCGAGCCGTGTTCAAACCTTTCTTGTGCCATTTATTTATTTATTTTTTTTTTTTTTTTGCTTTCCACGTTATTGAAATTTATGTCTCTGTCGTAGTGTAATATCCGTTTGTAACAACGATATGTGTGGTACGGTCCTATAATGACAGTTTATTCTGCACAACTACAGGCGACACCTGAAGTGTCGTACATGGCAGTAGTGACAGTACGTGTGTCATATGACAGGAATCTCTTATCGACGCACCTAATTTGTACTGCTGGTAAGTGAGTGAGATGTGCCCCAAGGAAATGATGAAAACAATAGTTTGTCACATAAGCTGCAAAAAATTAAACAAACAGTTTCTCTGTGTTCTGTCAAAACTTATGTTTCTAACATTATTCGTTATTGTATTCCTTGGTTGCAACTTATTTCACATCCGTTTATTTGTTGTTTTCATTTCTGTGAGACCTCTATGTGGTGTCTCGCCTTCTCCCACTGTTCATCACATTTACTTGCGACGGTAAAGTATTCTTACCACATGACTCTCAGTATACAACCAGTGTATTGTATGACAACTGCCAAGACCACAGAAAGAGAACAAACATTTCAATGACCGGACGGACAGTTCATAATGTTGTGGAAAAAAAATTAATGGCACGAAGGAGTTTCGAACTGTTGGCCGTCCAACACCATGGCCACATTTTTTTTCCGCTGTTGGGAGATATGGAAGGGAGGGCGGGGAGAGCAGAGTGGGCAGGAGTCGTAACCCGAGGCCTGGCCACAGTGTGCCCCTCGCCTGCCAGGGTATCAGGGATAGTGCTCAGAATAAACAAAACACCGAGGTAATGTATATGGGGAAACGAAGAATGTGCTTCGTACACGATGCAGAAGGGTGTGCCGGTACTCTCCTTACGCTTCATCATCCAGGTACGTCTTCATGCATGTCAGTTGGACATGATCTTTTCAGTTCAGTCAATGGGTATCTTCTTCTATATTGATGATCCAGCTGCATGGAGGGTCGCGTAGGGCACTCCCTAAGTAATTAGAAAAATATTGTCCATATAGGTTCCGTACAATCTTGCAATGACGTTCTTGTAGTTGGTTCCAAAAGTCCTGTGCATCCTTAGGTACATCGTGAAATAAGTATTGTACAGCATGCCCACGGACCCTTGTGACTGCGTTGGTGCGCGGGAAATACTGTTCATCCAGAAATAGTAGAAGCCGAGTGTGATGTGTTCCGGAGTCAGTCGTAGAAAATATGACAAAATTTATCGCACCAAGCGCCATACGTCTTCTGCCGCACCACATGTAAGACGGTGCTCGTCCGTGTCTGGTACTCCGCAGTCTGCACATAGAGGCGAGTCCGCCATATTTATCTTGTGGAGGTGTGATCGGATGATTTGTTTACCGTTGACTGTGATGTAACATGTGGATCGCATGTCTGTATCCAGTGTAATGGTGTGTATTGTCCCGCCACACCACCTTCCAAATAACCTGAGGGTTTTTGGCCTCCACGATGTTTGGTGGGCGCCTGTGCTGTCCTCGGGAAGCGACAACGCGACAGCGAGACAACGAGCTGCGGACTGCTTCTACACAATAAACTTAGAACTACGACTGACACTTGTAACGTAAAGAGAACATTCTTCCCGTGCCGTAGGCGGTCAAATACAACAGCACAACCTGCAGACTCGGCTAGCATCTACATTTATGTTGGAGCATGCATTTCTCGCTGCGTTTCTATTTTTTTCTTTTTTTTTTCTAATCCCTGTACATCTACATACATACTCTGGAAGTGTAGTGCATGGAGGAGGGTATCTTGTAGGGCTACTAGTCATTCCGTTTCCTGTTCTGCTAGTAGATGGGCTGTATATATGCTTCCGTACGAGAGCTAATTTGTGTTATCTTGTCTTCACTGTCCGTACGTCGGCGGCTGCAGTCAGCAACAGATGCCAGTTCTCTAAAATTTATCAGTAGTGTTTCGCCAAAAGAATGTCATCGTCCTACCAGGGATTCGCATTTAGTTTCAGCAGGTGTTCACGCAATTCCCGCGGCGGACTTACGAACCTACTGGTAACTAATCTACCAGCACACCTCTGAACTGATCCGGCGTGGTAGGGATCCCGAACACTCTACCATTTCTCAAGAATGAGTCGGACTACTGTTCCATATTTTATCTCTTTCATAGATGAGTTACACTTTGATGTACACTACAGCTTCGTCAGCAAAGATCAGTAGGCTGCTGCTCACCTTATGCATCAGATCTTTTATGCGTACGGAGAACGAGAGTGGTCCTATCACATTTCGCTGAGGCACTCTTGATGGCGCTTTTGTCGAAAAAGCGGCGACGTTTCTCACAACTTAACTTTCAATGCTGTAGGTGTGCATTCTTCGAGAAATCTCGTGAATAGGGCTATCTAAATAGTCCGGTTTGCCTAAAACCAGTCTCTGTTACGTACAGTTCTAGCAACATTGCGTAAATCCAGAACCATTTCGTGAATGATCTCCAAATTCTACTATCGCTGGTATTTCCAGACAATGAGAGGACAGCAGAGTTTTTGTAGAGCCTCTGCACGTAGACACGCAGCAGCAGTTGCCGGCAAGCGCAGCGCTCGCTCGCGGATCTGCATAGCGCAGCCTCCGCCGCCAGCGCCGCCCCTCCCTGGTACCTCCCGCGTCCGTCCCCAGGGAGGCGCCGGCTCGCGCTGCTCCCCCCGCGACGTTCGCGGGAACGTGCCGGGGGCTGTAAGCTCTGAAACGATGAGACTCCTCCTCTCTGTTCGGATTTCCCGTCGCTTCTGCCCTCTCTTTAGAGGATAAAGCGCCACTCAGTGTTGTACATTGTGTGCGGACGCTGTCAATACTTACTTTGTCCGAATGGTCCTTACCATTGTCCTCCATACACTGACAAATCCATTACTTCAATATGTGTGTTTCATGTAACGTGATCGTCCAATGGTATTGTGTATACCACTTGCTGATCCACACCGTCAGTCCCGGCGTACGTGTGTACATCTACGTCTACAAAACTACTCTGCAAATCACAGTGAAGTTCCGGGCAGAAGGTTCATCTAACCACCATCAGGCTGTTTCCCTACCGTTCGGAAGGACGATGGTTCAATCCCGCGTACGGCTATCCTGATTTAGGTTTTCCGTGATTTCCCTAAATCGCTCCGGGTAAATGCCGGGATGGTTCCTTTGAAAGGGCACGGCCGACTTCCTTCCCCATCCTTCCCTAATCCGATGAGACCGATGACGTCGCAGTTTGGTCTCTTCCCCCAAACAACTAAACGAACCCTACCGTCCCATTATCGAACAGCGCTTGGAAAAAACTAAAACTTGAATCTTTCAGTGCGACCTCTGATTTCTTTAATTTTATTACGATGATCATTTCTCCCTGTGTAGGTTGGCGCCAATAAAATATGAAGTGTATCACAAATACGTAACCGTATATCATTTGAGATACGTGCGTGGACAACGTGCTTTTGGAAAGAGCAAACGCTCGAGTTTTACATGGTTCCCGCGAAATAGCAGCAGTGTGGACCTACTTCAGTTCTTGTAAAAATGGGGACAACAGAAAGCGTTTTGTGTTCTTGGTTTTTTGCAGTGTGGAACAGTAATAATCGTTCAGCGTGAATTTCGTACCACCTGTGGTGTGGATCCTCCTACAGTCCAGAGTATTTGACGATGGCATGAACGATTCCAAGAAACAGGCAAATCGCCGGGCCGTCCCCGAGTGCCTGACCCAGACGTCGAACGCATCCGCCATAGTTTCACGAGGAGTCCGCAGAAATCCATTCGCCGTATTGCTCGAAAGCTATGTCCGTACGGCTTGTGTTGGGTCGACGTTTACACGTGAAACCATACAAAATTCAGTTACTCCAAGCTCTTCGTGAAGGTGACAGACAACAATGTGTGGAATTCTGTAATTTCGTTCTTGGCAAGATGAAGTATGACAGTTTTCTTCCACGATTAATGTTTAGTCTCGAGGCACATTCCACTTAAATTGAAAGGTGAATCGTCATAATGTGAGAATATAGGGGAAGGAACAACCACATGAAACTGTAATTTTGGACTCTCCAAAATTTAATTTGTGTTGTGTACAGTTTCACGGGAAAAGGTGTATGGTCCATTTTTCTTCGCCGAGAACGCTGTTAAAAGATGAACATATCTCAATATGCTTGAGAACTTTCTTTCCCCTTTTCTTGGAAACTACCGAACGACTTCATTTACCAACAGGATGGAGCACCGCCACGCTGGCATCTGGAAGTGCGTAAAATTTTAAATCAAAGGGCTACTGAACTAAGGATCGGTCGCATTGGTTCAAATGATTCAGCCTTATATTACTGGCCTCCGAGATCACCGGATCTGACTGTATGTAATTATTTCTTGTGGGGTTTATAAAAACTGTTTATGTGCCTCCGTTGCCAACAACAATGTATGAACTGATACTTCGCATAACAGCAGCTCTGGCAGCTGTAACTCAAGACATGCTCGCTGCAGAGTGGAAACAACTTGAATACCGCTTTGACATATGCCATGCGTTTCAAGGGGGGCATATTGAATACCTATGAAAAGGTACGAAAAAAAAAACCTTTTTCAGTTTTCCGTTCATAAGAAAACAAAATTCATTGTATGTGTTCATTAGTTTCAGAAATATAAACGTACCAAATCGGATGATTCTTTTTGACACATCCTGTATGTATTTTCACATTTAGAGGAGAAAGTTGGTGATTGAAATTTCGTGAAAAGATTTCTTCGCAACGAAAAACTCCTTTGATTTAATGTTTGCCACCTCAACTCGCGTCTGTGACATTCTCTCCGCTATTTCACGATAATACAAAACGAGCTGTCCTCCTTTCGACTTTTTGATGACCTCCATCAGTCCTATCTGACAAAGAACCCATATCACAAAAAAAAAATGGTTTAAATGCCTCTGAGCACTATGGGACTCAACTGCTCAGGTCATAAGTCCCCTAGAACTTAGAACTACTTAAACCTAACTAACTTAAGGACAACACACACATCCATGCCCGAGGTAGGACTCGAACCTGCGACCGTAGCGGTCGCGCGGTTCCAGACTGTAGCGCCAGAACCGCTCGGCCACCAGCCCATATCACACAGCAATACTCTAGCAGAGGACGAACAAGCGCATATAGGAGTTATCTTTAGTAGACTTGTCGCATCTTTTGACAATAAAACACGCTCTTTGGTTTGTCTTCACTACATTATCTATGTGATCACTCCAGTTTAAGTTATTCGCAGTTGTAAATCCTAAGCACTTAGTTGAATTTACAGCCTTTAGACCTATGTGATTTATCACGTAACCGAAATTTAACGGACTTCTTTTACTACTCATGTGGATACCCTCAAACCTTTCCTTATTTGGAATCAACTACCATTTTCCGCACCATACAGAATTCGTGTCTAAATCATTTGGCGAACAGTTTTGATCTTCTTTGCTGGGCAGTAAATGACAGCATCATCTGCAAACAGCTTAACAGTGCTGCTCAGATTGTCTCCTACATCGTCTACATACGAGGGTTGGCACTTAAATAGTGGCAACTATTTATTCACAATCGATGCAAAAGAGTTACATGTTTGCACCTGTTACTGTCCTTCAAAGAAGTCACCAGCGTTGAGTAGAACCCGTTGCCAGCGATGTGGAAGGCATAGTATACCGTTAGCAGAGCCTGTTTTGTTGATGATGGGAATCGAGTGGTCTACTACCTGTCGAATGTCTACAACAGTTCTGAAGCAAATGCCACGAAGTAGTTCCTTCATCTTCGGAATCAAATCAAAGTCACAAGGACTTAAGTCCTGGGAGTATGGTGGATGGTACAGTACGTCCCAGTCCCATCGACCTAACAGAGCAGCCACAGCTTGTGCTAAATGCGTCCACGCATTGTCGTGCAAAATGATGGGTGGGTTGCGCAGAAAGTGTCGCCGCTTCTTTCGCAAAGCTGGTCGCAGGTAATGCTCCAGAGCCCCAGTATGTCGAAAGTTGTGATGATTCTCGTGTACGACTGTGATGGTGTTATCCTAACGCATTACGTTCCTCCACGGCAGACAGTCAATGCACAGTATTACTATTCGTTTTTGGAGCATCACCTGCGACCAGCTTCGTGAAAGAAGCGGCGACACTTTCTGCTCAACCCACCCACCATTTTGCACGACAATGCGCAGGCGCATAAAGCGCAGGCTGTGGGTGCTCTACTCGGTCGATGGGACTCGGATGTACTGTACCATCCACCATACTCCCCGGACTTAAGTCCTTGTGATTTGATTCCGAAGATGAAAGAACCACTTAGTGGCATTCGCTTCAGAGCTGTTCCAGAGATTCGACAGGCAGCAGACAGCTCCATTCGCACCATCAACAGAACAGGATCTGCTAACGATATACTACGCCTTCCACATCGCTGGCAAAGGGTTCTGCAAAGCGCCGGTGACTACTTTGATGGACAATAACAGGTTCAAACATGCAACTCTTTTGTGTGGTTGTGAATAAATAGTTGCCACTATTTAAGTTCTAACCCTCGTACATTAGGAACAGCATAGGGCTTATAACACTTCTCCTGGGAACGCCAGATATCTTTTCTGGTAAGAAATCGGGAGTTCAGTAGCACAACTGAGACGATACTCCATGGACACGTAATTTCATTAGAAGTCTCATATGAGGTACGGTGTCAAAAGCCTCCTGGAAGTCCAGAAATATGGAACCAATTTTAGATTATTTCGTGCAAATAGAGCCTTCCACAAGACCGATGATTTCTGAATCAGTGTCAACTATATGTCCATAGGCAACATCGCATTAAGTAGGGTGGTAGCTTGAACAAACAAGAGACGTGCATTCAACAAGTTAGTCGTTAGCAGGCAGTGTTACGCAGTGGATGTGCAGTGCCAGCGCTGGTGTGTCACAGATCGCAATGAAGCAACCGCTCTAAATCAAGTGATCAACACAGTTTCCAGAATGTTTTGAAGAAGAGAAAAGTGTGGTGAAATGTACGTCTCGTACATCTTCACTCCCGAAAAGAAACAACGACGCGTGGTCGTCTGCCACGACCTGACAGAAATACGAAACGCGGACAGTTCCTTTCTGGAAAAATACCATCATGGGTGACGAGACTTGGTGTTATCAGTGCGAAGCTACCATAAAGCGACAAAGCGCAGAATTTTTTTTTTTGAAGACTCAATTTTTACGACATAGCTTACAGTCACGCTAATGTGAAGCGCTATTTGAGCAGCCCTAAGAAGAACTTTCCAGATAGTTTCACATGGTTGTATGGACGTCCTAGGCTATGTAGAACATCTCAAGCATTAAAACCACCATATCAACTTCTCTATATTTCTCTATAAATTCCGGTCTCGAAAGTTTTTGAACTCATGAGGAAATTATTATAAGACCGTTCCATTTCGAAATAGAAGCACACGTTTGAAATATTCTGTATTTACGATTGAACAATATTGGAAAGGGAGTTCGATGTTAGTTCAGTTTGGGTTGCACTCCTATTCCATATAAACCGCCCAACAAAAAAAGCAGAGCACCCGGAAATGGAGTAGGAAATGACATGAAGTTACACGAATTGAGAGGATCTGTGATGTTATTTCGTTGATTAAAAAATCCGATCAAATTAACAAGAACTTGTCAGTATGTGGCGACTTGTGAAGAGTTGCGCTCCTCTGGCCGGGTTGCATGCACAGATTTATTGGCATGGGCGTCATAAAGCTGTTGTATACTCCCCTGAGACTACCTCGCCTACAACAGTTGTAATTGGTTTTTGATTCCTCGATAATGGCACCAGGACTGAGTTGACGTCTGAGCTGTTACCACAAATACTCCATCGTGAACAGATCTGGGGCACATGCTGGCGATAGAAGTACTTCAGCATCACGCAGACAAGTCATAGAGACACGTGCCATGTGTGGAAGAGCATTATCCTTTTGAAAAATGGCACCATGATACTGTCCTATGTTGTTGTTGTGGTCTTCAGTCCTGAGACTGGTTTGATGCAGCTCTCCATGCTACTCTATCCTGTGCAAACTTCTTCATCTCCCAGTATCTACTGCAACCTACATCCTTCTGAATCTGCTTAGTGTATTCATCTCTGGGTCTCCCTCTACGATTTTTACCCTCCACGCTTCGCTCCAATACTAAATTGGTGATTCCTTGATGCCTCAGAACATGTCCTACCAACCGATCCCTTCTTCTAGTCAAGTTGTGCCACAAACTTCTCTTCTCCCCAATCCTATTCAATAGTTCCTCATATGTGATCTACCCATCTAATCTTCAGCATTCTTCTGTAGCACAACATTTCAAAAGCTTCTATTCTCTTGTTGTCCAAACTATTTATCGTCCATGTTTCACTTCCATACAGGACTACACTCCATACAAATACTTTCAGAAATGACTTCCTGACACTTAAATCTATACTCGATGTCAACAAATTTCTCTTCTTCAAAAACACTTTCCTTTCCATTGCCAGTCTACATTTTATATCCTCTCTACTTCGACCATCATCAGTTATTTTGCTCCCCAAATAGCAAAATTCCTTTACTTCTTTAAGTGTCTCATTTCCTAATCTAATTCCCTCAGCGTCACCCGACTTTCGACTACATTCCATTATCCTCGTTTTGCTTTTGTTGATATGCGTCTTATACCCTCCTTTCAAGACACTATCCATTCCATTCAACTGCTCTTCCAAGTCCTTTGCTGTCTCTGACAGAATTCCAATGTCATCGGAGAACCTCAAAGTTTTTATTTCTTCTCTATGGATTTTAATACCTACTCGGAATTTTTCTTTTGTTTCCTTCACTGCTTGCTCAATATACAGATTGAATAACATCGGGGAGAGACTACAACCCTGTCTCACTCCCTTCCCAACCACTGCTTCCCTTTCATGTCCCTCGACTCTTATAACTGCCATCTGCTTTCTGTACAAATTGTAAATAGCCTTTCGCTCCCTGTATTTTACCCCTGCCACCTTCAGAATTTGAAAGAGCGTTTTCCAGTCAACATTGTGAAAAGCTTTCTCTAAGTCTACAAATGCTAGAAACGTAGGTTTGCCTTTCCTTAATCTAGCTTCTAAGATAAGTCGTAGGGTCAGTATTGCCTCACGTGATCCAACATTTCTACGGAATCCGATCTTCCCCCAGGGTCGTCTTCTACTAGTTTTTCCATTCATCTGTAAAGAATCTGCGTTAGTATTTTGCAGCCGTGACTTATTAAACTGATAGTTCCGTAATTTTCACATTTGTCCATACCTGCTTTCTTTGGGATTGGAATTATTATATTCTTCTTGAAGTCTGAGGGTATTTCGCCTGTTTCATACATCTTGCTCACCAGATGGTAGAGTTTCTTCAGGACTGGCTCTCCCAAGGCCGTCAGTAGTTCTAATGGAATGTTGTCTACTCCCGGGGCCTTGTTTCAACTAAGGTCTTTCAATGCTCTGTCAAACTCTTCACGCAGTATTATATCTCCCATTTCATCTTCATCAACATCGTCTTCCATTTCCATAATATTGTCCTCAAGTACATCGCCCTTGTATAGACCCTCTATATACTCCTTCCACCTTTCTGCTTTCCCTTCTTTGCTTAGAACTGGGTTTCCATCTGAGCTTTTGATATTCATACAAGTGGTTCCCTTTTTTTCTGAAGGTCTCTTTAATTTCCCTGTCGGCTGTATCTATCTTACCCCTACTGAGATAAGCCTCTACATCCTTACATTTGTCCTCTAGCCATGCCTGCTTAGCGATTTTACGCTTCCTGTCGATCTCATTTTTGAGACATTTGTATTCCTTTTTGCCTGCTTCATTAACTGCATTTTTATATTTTCTCCTTTCATCAGTTAAATTCAGTATTTCTTCTGTCACCCAAGGATTTCTACTAGCCCTCCTCTTTTTACCTACTTGATCCTCTGCTGCCTTCACTACTTCATTCCTCAAAGGTACCCATTCTTCTTCTACTGTATTTCTTTCCCCCATTCCTGTCAACTGTTCCCTTATGCTCCCCCTGAAACTCTCTACAACCTCTGGTTTAGTCAGTTTATCCAGGTCCCATCTCCTTAAATTCCCACCTTTTTGCAGTTTCTTCAGTTTTAATCTACAGGTCATAACCAATAGATTGTTGTCAGAATCCACATCTGCCCCTGGTAATGTCTTACAATTTATAACCTGATTCCTAAATCTCTGTCTTACCATTATATAATCTATCTGATACCATCTAGTATCTGCAGGATTCTTCCATGTATACAACCTTCTTTCATGATTCTTGAACCAAGTGTTAGCTATGATTAAGTTGTACTCTGTGCAAAACTCTTCCAGGCGGCTTCCTCTTTCATTTCTTATCTCCAATCCATATTCGCCTACTATGTTTCTTTCTCTCCCTTTTCCTACTCTCGAATTCCAGTCACCCATGACTATTAAATTTTCGTCTCTATTCACTAACTGAATAATTTCTTTTATTTCATCATACATTTCTTCAATTTCTTCGTCATCTGCAGAGCTTGTTGGCATATAAACTTATACTACTGTAGTAGGCGTGGGCTTCGTATCTATCTTGGTCACAATAATGCGTTCACTATGCTGTTTATAGTAGCTTACCCGCATTCCTATTTTCCTATTCATTAATTAAACCTACTCCTGTATTACCCCTATTTGATTTTGTGTTTATAACCCTGTAGTCACCTGACCAGAAGTCTTGTTCCTCCTTCCACCGAACTTCACTAATTCCCACTATATCTATCTTTAACCTATCCATTTCCATTTTCAAATTTTCTAAATACCAGCCCGATTAAGGGATCTGACATTCCACGCTCCGATCCGTAAAACGCCAGTTTTCTTTCTCCTGATAATGACATCCTCTTGAGTAGTCCCCGCCCGGAGATCCGAATGGGGGACTATTTTACCTCCGGAATATTTTACCCAATAGGACGCCATCATCATTTAACCATACAGTAAAGCTGCACTATTGATAGGTAACAAATTACGACGCACAATGGTCGTGACATTTGGTTGTGCTGTCAGAGTTCCCTCAGTCATTACCAGCTGTTACTGACGTCATATCCGATGTTTCCCCACACTATTATGCCAGAGGTAAAACCGCTGTGCCTTCCTACAAAATTAGGAAAATGGGACCTCTCTTCAGGTTGCCACCGTATGTGGCGATGGTGGCCATCTGGGGTAGTGCAAAACAACGATTCACCACTGAACAAATCGCGACGACATTCAACATCAATCCATATTTTCCAGTCGTGGCACCTCTCCAAATGCAGTCTTTTGTTTTGTGGTGTTAATGGCAGCTTATGCATGGGACAGTAATTGCCTAGTCCATATGTAAATCTCCAGCCAAATGGTACGGGGAAGACACAATGTTGCAGGAAGCCCATTACTTCTTGTCAGGTGGCAGGCACAGATGTGAAGGGATTACGACGTTCTTGGTGCGCAATGCGATGATCCTCCCTTGTGGTGGTCAGACGCGGTTGACCAGAAACTTGATGATGAGTCTGTCAGCCTCAAGTTACCATGGTGTCCAACAATGAGCCTCTATCACATCTGAATGCCCCACAAATCTGTATGTTGCATGATTAATCCAGCCCAGCAAACGGAGACCCACAATGAGGCCTCTTTCAAACTCTGTCAGATGCTGATAACGCTGTCTTACACGAGTACACAGCATCTCACTATCCTTCACGGTGATCCCTCAACATCTGACGCTGATCACACACGGTATATACCATACCATGCCTAAAAACGAACAACAACAATTTTCTACAGTGACCGTTCTATCTGTAACAGACATGCTGTGTATGTTGTTGTATGTTCGACCTTTGTCTCTGGTACAGTGAGTGTACTTATGTGTGCAAACTTAGCTTACCCCTTAGCATGCAAATGTACAAAACATATAAATTGTCTTCTCAAGCCCAGGGTGTCCAGTAGACATTCTAAATAAATATGACCCTAGCCCTGTAACAGAGCTAATATCAGGTGCGGATCGTAACAAAAATCATTAGAAAGGCTGCTGTCACGTACCTAGAATGCCTGAATTACTGAACGTGAATTTTGGGGTCTATTCTACATATCATTTATCAAATGTGCTGTCAGGGGTCAAGTGATACACACCATTCATGTTCAGTTAGTTTTGACACTCAATAACAAAATTTTTAGTTCTTGGACATTGTGAAATGACGATTATTAAAATCGATATCATAAAACATGAAAATTTTTTATCACTGGAAAGAATGATTTTTAAAATTCCTCCTCAGCTCATTTAAATCTAACCTGTCATAGCTGGTCAATGCACTGAGTTCGTGGAGAATAATTTTATTTTTTGAACTAATGAAAAACCTCTAGTGTACTCAATGTGAGGGTACGTTAGTATCCTAGCTTTTGATATTCGATGGTCAAAGCATATGCAAGTTGGAGTGAGCAAAATCTAGACTCAACATTTACTGTGGCCTAATGCACGATGGCACTTTGTCAAGCGGCATCTGCAATGGCGTTGTCACCATGCTGGTATGAAACGCTAATTTCCTGCTCTGGCCTTGCCTGAATTTACTCAGTCGCAACTTTCCTGTGTTCTGTAGAACGTTAAACTTTCCCTAGTTGAAATAATGGCTATTGCAGACTCGCTATGGGTTGGAGTGACATTCACAATTTCTTTGCCCACAAAAATTCCTGCAGGAATAATTAACTACCCCTTTTGATATCTGTCACCATGATACATGAAATATATCGTCATCACTTTGCAGAAATCAAAGCTGTCAATGCCATTGCTTATGTTTTCCACACACACGCATGGTCCGCTGCAAGATGAGAGAGAGGAAGATAGACATTTTAGGTCCCAAAATGCTTTTATATAATGGGGATCTCCCCACCGTGTCATGTCTGCGTCGCCAAGTATGGCTTCAGCCAATCACCATCTCGTTAAGGGTGAATAAACATTTTTTTTCTTGCTGGGTCGCAGCCTAGCCCACTGAATAACATGCAGCCACTTACCCTCGGTTCTGGCCTTATTTACGTTAAAAGGAATAATGTATTGTTCTGGCCTTATCCCTTTCTGCGCTAAAGTTCACCATTCTCTTGCTAAATAGGAGTTTTATGACATCATTAACCACCTGCTCGGTTCGTCTCGAAAATGTGTTCCACTTTAACTTGTTTCTTCCATGCCATTGTCCATATTGGTAGAGATTGTTATGTTAGTTTTCAGTACATGAGATTAACTGCAATCGCCTTTTGTTGATATAATATAATTATTATTTTCTGAGGATCTCATACTGTATCGTCCTCCTGTTATGGAACAAGCTCATGTAAAGTCCATAAAATCCGCATGCTTTACGAGGTCTATGAAGTTACATGAACACCTGAGGGTGTCACCTGGGCGTCTCATTTATTCTGTCAGGCACTGTATGTACGTGTGACATTCCACATACCGTATATCAATAATGATTACTTTTTGCAGATGATGCATGTTAGAGAGAAAATAACAGAAGAAATTGTCAACAATGTTTTTCAAATAATTTTTAAGCTATTTAGAAACAACATCTTAAAATCGGAAAAACATGTTGTACTTCAATTAATATTAATGTCTGATTTCAATCTTAATTCACCATCAGATAGCTATGTATTACCAACATAACATGTGGAACGGATCTAATAAATAATGTTTGTCTAATTTCTACAAACTGTACTATTTTCTAACATTATGATGCTCGGCACAGTGGACTCATGCATTTTATAGGGTATGACCATTTACTAGGGTATAACCCCCCCCCCCCCCGCCCAACACACACACACATACACACTATGCAGTGTGTTCAACTCCTCACAACAAATATAATAACACTAAAAGTTAAAAGTTAATATATCAGATGACCACTTAGGCTATACTCCTCCAAGCGCTTAACTTTGGTGATCTGATGTGAACTGGTATTACCACTGCGGCAAGGCGATTAGCAAATTTTTAGGTATACTGATGTAAAAATGAAATCTAGAAAAACATTTGTAACCTACGCGAAGCACTAAGTTCAGCAGTTTTTACTATAAGCGTGTTAGTGAGCTTTCAAGTAGCTTGATTGGTTTGCTTAAATATAATAAAAATATTAAAAACCGAAGTAATAATAATAAACACTACAAGGAATGTCGTTTATGCAACTGGCCTGTGTTATTACATACTCGTACATCATAAAAAGGAAGGAATCCTGGAAAGCTACTTATCAGTTACATAAAAAATCTAGACAAAGGGAATAATTATGTAAATTGCAAATTAAATCAGTAGTGTATCGAGCTAATATCAGTACATTCCAGCCCTCCGATTATATCTCGTTCATAAACAAAACATATCGTGTAGGTTAGCTGCTCTGGCACTTTTGGATTCGAACGTTATAAAAAACTGGATCAGTATTTACTCTCGGGTTGGTGCAGTGGGACTTGGTTGACCAGCAAAACAGCGAAATTTGTTGTAACGTTTGTTGTATATGGAACATCAACACATAATTCGATATTGGATACAAAAAACAAGAAACATAAACTGCTGTAACAAGCCACTCACGTAAAAAGCCTTGTTCTTCTTTTCCGAGTGCCTTCTTTCCACGTTGGTACAGGGTCAGCATGATTATTAACGGATTTGGCATCGTTAGGTTAGGTGCGGTTCGATGACTTTTCTGTCGCCACCCCACTACCACCCAGGACAGAATATCTGTACTTCACCTGTCTGCCATGTAGTTTTAGACACGTCGCATAAAAGTGAATAAAGTTTTCCATATGTTCGAGAATTTTGTAGCTGAGGCAGGATGTGGCTATCAGCCTGGTATTCACATAGCGATGTGTGGGAAACCAAATAAAAACCACATCCAAGCCAGCCGGTATATCAACACATTAATCATCTAGGCAGGTTCGATCCCTTACCGGCGCACATCTCTACACTGACTTGCAGAATCATACCATCAATACTAAGTCAGAGGTAAAGAAAACATTGTATTAGTAATAAGGGAAAAATAAACGCTTTAGACGTGGCAGTCCTTAAATACTTGGCTTTGATTGGAGATTTGACTTGTTATAGGACCACTGTTGTAGAGAAGCATTCCAGACAAAAAGCTTTGCACACACAAGAGATACGTTGATCCAACATAAGCCGAGATAGCACAGGGTTGCATTTAAATTTGAAATTACTGCACCCCTGAACTTTCACGTGGTAAAAGCTTGTGTATTTTCGGACAGAGTAAGCAAACCACATCCGTAATATTTTTTACATAGTGAAATAAACACTAAGACCTTGTCGAATTCTAATTAAGCTACGACGATGTGGTTCAGTACACAAAAAAGTATCAGCAAACCTAACAATTAAATAGGCAATTTTCAACCAAGATAGTAATAGAAACATTTCTGTAACATTTTCAAGAGTAAAGAAGCACTACGAAAGCACTGACACTATTTGTGGCGCATATAAGTGACCTACGAGATCATGGTTAAATGCACCAAAAGTATCGGGAAATCGAACAATTAAACCAAAAATTTATAGCAAAACAGTAAGCAAACACTTGTGTAACATTTTTAAGAGTGAAGGAAGCGTAATTAAGATACTCAACTGGTGGCGTATCTAAATGACGTACAATCACCTGGTGCAGTACACAAAGGAAGTATCAGGAACTCGAACAATGTAGTCCACAATTTACATGAAATAATAAGCAAAAACACTCCTGTAGTTCATGACGAAAAATAACATCCCATTAAAGCATTTAGTCAACGTCCCAAAATGCCTGAAGGAAACGTAACACCTTGTAACGGATCAGACCAATTATACCTAAGTAGTCGGAGTGCCTAAGCGCCCGCCTCCGTTCTTTCTCAAAAAACAAGTGTTTCCCTTGTCTGAGTGCAGGTTCCTCTCCCAGAGAGTTAAACACTTACAATTATTTATTTATTTACACGTCTAGTTCCGTAGGACAAAATTGGGGAGCAAATCTCCAAGGTCATGGAATGTGTCAGTACAGGAAATTACAACAGAAGAGTTATAACAGATAAAATAAAATATTTATGAATAAAAAAAAATCAAGTCATAAGTTTAGCGAACGCAATCAACAATATAACATAAGAATAAGCTTAATTTTTCAAGGAACTCCTCAGCAGAATAGATGGAGTGACCCATGAGGAAACTCTTCAGTTTGGATTTGAAAGCGCGTAGATTACTGATAAGATTTTTGAGTTCTTGTGGTAGTTTATTTGAAAATGGATGCAGCAGTATACTGCACACCTTTCTGCACAAAAGTTATGGAAGTCCGACCCAAATGCAGATTTGATTTCTACCGAGTATTAACTGTGTGAACGTTGCTAATTCTTGGGAATAAGCTGATATTGTTAACAAATGGCTCTGAGCACTATGGGACTTAACATCTGAGGTCATCAGTCCCCTAGAACTCAGAACTACTTAAACCTAACATAAGGACACAACACACATCCATGCCCGAGGCAGGATTCGAACCTGCGACTGTCGTGCCTAGACTGAAGCGCCTAGAACCGCTCGGCCACCGCGGCTGGCTATTGTTAACAAGAAATGACAATAAAGAATATATATATTGAGAGTCCATTGTCAAAACACCCAGAGTAGTGAACAGGGGTCGACAAGAGGTTTGCGAAATTACACCACTTACTGCGCGAACTGTCTTTTCCTGAGCCAAAAATATCCTTTTAGAAGGGGAAGAGTTACCCCAAAATATAATACCATATGACAAAAGCGAATGAAAATAATCAAACTACACTAATTGTCGTCGAACGATCACTTACTTCAGATACCGTTCGAATAGTGAAAATGGCAGCATTAAGCCTTTGAACAATATCCTGAACATGGCGTCTCCAGTTTACTATCTATCTGAATACCTACAAATTTGAACTGTTCAGTTTCACTAATCATATGCCCATTCTATAAATTGTTGAATTGTATGCTAGAAATTGTAAAAACTGAATCTTACTGTGATTTAGTGTTGGCGATTTTCTACAAGGCATGAACTTACGTCATGAACTGCACTATTTGAAACAGATCCAATGTTGCACACAACATCCTTTACCATGAAGCTAGTGTCATCAGCAAACAGAAATGTTTTAGAATTCCCCATAGTACTAAAGGACATATCATTTATATAAATAAGGAACAGGAGTGGCCCCAAGACTGATCCCTGGGGCATCCTCCATTTGACCATACCCCACTCAGACCCCACATCAAAGCCATACTCAACACTGTGAATAATGACCTTTTGATGTCTACTGTTACAGTAAAAGGTGATCCAATTGTGAGCTACTCCATGTATTCCGTAATGGTCCAACTTCTGGAGCAATATTATGTGACCAACACAATCAAACACCTTAGTTAAATCAAAAAATATGCCTAGCGTTCGAAACCTTTTGTTTAATCCATCCGGTATCTCACAGAGAGAAGAGAATATAGAATTTTCAATTGGTAAAGGACTTCTAAGGCCGACCTGTACATTTGACAGCAAATTATGTGATATAAAATTATCAATTATCCTTACATACACATCCTTTTCAATAACTTTAGCAAACACTGACGGCAGAGACATAGGTCTAAAATTGTCTACATTATCCCTTTCTCCCTTTTTTTAAAGTGGCTTTACTGCTGAGTACTTTAATTGTTCAGGAAACTGACCATTCTTAAAGGAAACGTTACAAATATGGCTAATTACAGGGCTAACATATGCATCATAGTACTTCAATATTCTGTTAGGCACTCCATCATATCCATGAGAGTCCTTAGCCTTTAGTGATTTAATTATCGACTCAATCTCTCCCTTGTCAGTACCACAGAGGAATATTTCAGACATCAATGTCGGATAGGCATTTTGCAAGAGAGCTATATGATTTCCATATAAATTAAGTTTTTATTTAATTTACCAGCAATTCTCAGAAAATGGTTGTTAGATACTGACTTATCAGTAACAGAAATATTTTTACTATGAACTGTCTTTCTATCGTTGAACTTGTGCTGCTGACCGGACACTTACTTCACAACTGACCACATGATTTTAATTTTATCCTGTGAATTAGTTTTTCTATTTGTTTACCACATAATTATATGTGACATTTGTTTGAGCACAAAAGCCTTTTAGTGTTAGAACTTGAGCATCATGGTCTGAAAGGCCATTACCCTTTCTACTAACAGAATGCCCCTCTAGTAATGAAGAATGAATAAAAATATTGTCTATGGCTGTGCTACTGTTCCCCTGCACCCTACTTGGAAGAAACACAATCTGCATCAGATCATAAGAGTTTAGGAGATCTACTAATATCCTTTTACTTGCACAGTCATATGCAAAATTAATGTTGAAGTCACCACATATAACTAATTTTTGGTACTTCCAATAAAGTGAACCCTGTATGGCTTGAGCAGAAATGCTCTGAAATCAGAGTTAGGGAACCTATAAACAATAACAATTAGAAGATTGGTTTCAGTAAATTCAACTGCCCCCGCACGACTTTCAAACATCTGTTCAGTGCAGTGTCGTGATACGTCTATGGTCTCAATCGGAATACTGTTTCTTACATACATGGGCACTCTCCCACTCCACAAGGAACTCCTTGAAAACCAGTTGGCTAATCTGTATCCTGGTAAAGGAAGCCTCTGAATTGTGATATACCATTAATGTCAGCGTCAACATCCATAAGCAGTTCACTAACTTTTTCTCTAATACCTCTTATATTTTGATAAAATATGCTAATTCCTTCTTTACTTGGATACCTGACCTCCTCTGAAGGTGATTCCTTAGTTAGAGGGACTTCCTTTAAACAGGTATACCTATCAGCTTACTTCAATCTAAAAGAGGTGCAGCTGTAACACCAACTACAACAGGATTTTTTCCTTGAGTGATCCCACCACTACACACTACATAGCTGTGCGAGCCTGCCCACCCCATACCTACTGAGGGGCAGACCTCAGCTGAATGGTGCCTCACAAAGTTTTTTGCCCGAAGTCTTGTGCGTGCAAACACAGAACCAAAACTATATTACTCAGTTCCTCTGAAAGTACGACGTGATTACTGAAGAAAGTTAAGTGAGGCCCTCAGCTACAGTTACCAGTTTGGTTAAGGAAGAAAGTCGTGAATGATGTCTTAAGTCCAAAATTACTAGTTATTTCTACAGTTACATAATTTATTTCGTCTTTATAATGTGCAGGTGCTCAGTCTAACTCGAGTTATGAAATCTGTCGGCATTCTAATAGTGGATGCGTTTCCGATTCAGGAACAAAAGATTCAACATTTAACATTATTTGTATATTCCCACTCATTGATGTCTTGAGGCACAGTTTTCTTGGGTAAATCATCACTTAGAAAGAGCGTACTGATGGCACGAAGTGAATACACTAAATGATATGTACGTTCATCTGCAAACATGTTGGTAGACATTCTGGAAGGGGTTAGGCATTTTAACGCTCGTTTGCAATATGCCTATTTCCTAACAAAATTAGTCATAAAGAAATTTGACTCAGTCGACAGAAAAAGTATTAAAAAAGAACTAGTGAATTTGGAGTTAAAACCAAATTAACAAATATCTGTTAAATACTAACAAATTCAGTAACTAATGTAAAATATCTGGCAGATAATAGCTCAGCTATTTGAAACTAAAACTGCTATCTGACAGTTATTGTTTAACTGCGTACATGAAAACATTCCAGTAAAAAGTAATGTGTTCAATCGAGTGGTTAGTCTCAACACAACAATGTTTCACTACGCTTGATATTATTGGTACTAATGTGCCTTTGCTTTCATATGATATTTTAAGTGACAGGTCCAGTTAATTATTGCGGGACCCACAGCTTAGCAGGGACCCCAATCCACGGTACAGCTTGGAATTTTTCACATTAGAAAACCACTGATAGAGCGAAAGAAGCGATAAGTGACACAAAAAGTCCTATAAACTAGTAGGATTCATCCTTGAGTTTCTGCACTGGTAGTCTGTCACTGAGCCCCCGAATTGGAGGATATGAAGTTCAGAAACCACTACATTAAGCCACTCATTCCAGAAAGAAGGTAAACTACGTAGCGCTCCTGGATAGTCTGTGATATTTTCGCAAAATCTTGCAGATGCTGTCACTCAATTAGAAATTCCTGCATCTTGTAACATGGTCGTCCCGATTTGCTATTTAATTATCCAGATTAATCAGCTGTTGAGACCGTGAGCCTATCACTGTGTTAGAACGCAGTTCTGGAATATTACTTTTGCGTGTTTGTGGAATTTTGAAATCAAAATTTTAAAACGAGAAAAAGTGATTCCTGTTGACTTGATAAATAGAAGTAACACAAAGGCTACACTATACTAAAAGATACTGCACAAGTGCTGAAAACTACTATGTAACTTAAATATTTTGGTAATATTATTAGAAGTTTTAGATGATGATAAACGTACTGAGTTTCTACGTAAAATGTTGTTGTAAGACTACTTTGGTGCAGCTCTCCATGCTACTCTATCCTGTACAAGCCTCTTCATTCCCGAACAACTACTGCAACCTACATCCTTCTGAATTTACTTGCAGTATTTATCTCTTGATCCCCCGCTGTGATATTTACCCATCAAACTTCCCTCCCGTACTAAACGGGTGATCCCTTGTTCAAGACACTGTCCATTCCGTTCAACTGCTCTTCCAAGCTCTTTACTGTCTCTAATAGAATTACAATGTCATCAGCAAATCTCAAAGTTTTTATTTCCTCTCCCCCCCCCTCCCCCCTCTCTTTGTCAATCTGCTCCTCCTCATCCCTTTGTCTATCCATCACCTCCACCCTCTCTATCCATTCTTTTCCCTCTCTATGTATCCGTGTACTCCCCTATCGCTGTCTGTCCATATCCTTCCATATCCTCTTCCTCCTCTCTCTGAGCTTGAGGAGTTTTTTCTTGTTATTGCAATGAAACTTTAAGAACTGAAGTTACTTTAAATGAATTAGTATATCAACTGGGGTCATTGGAATATCGAGTATGTCAGACCTTTCTTGCTGACATATCTGTGAGGCCAACAACTTCAATGACAGTATTTCGCATAGTTTTAACCTGCAAACAGGCAGCATTGCAAAGTACCGGACGATTCAGAATAATAAGCAAATAGTGAGCCGATAAGCCTTGATATAGCTTTTCCGTCTTCTATTACAAACGAGCGCGAGGAAGAAAACAAAACAGCACATAGATATATAAACAGCTTTGTTTAAAATTATATTAAATGTCAAGAATGTGTATGGGAGAAACAATTTGTCTAACATCATTTTGTTTCTCGCAGTCGGTTTTAACAAAAAATCTGTACAGTTTTGTTTCAAAAAAATATAGCTTATGTTTCTCTGTATTTTTATTAGAGTATAGCGTAAAATTATGGATTAAGCTGGTCAAGAACTTTCCGAGATTTTTGCTAACAATTTTTCCCTGTTATATATATATTTACATATAATCTACATTTAAATACATATATAGCATGTGTCCATCCAAATGGTCAGTAGAATATCGTGTAAGACTTCCGAGGAAATTGGTCAAGAACTTTTAGAGATTTTGGCTGATAATGTTTACACATGCGCTTTTGTACTCTTGCGTCTGCGGTGGAGCACCAACGAAGAAGGGTCGTGTGGACGTAAATTATAAGTTACTGCTCGAGACAGCATCGTGTGGTAATAATAATAATAATAATACTTTTAAAAATATAATTCAAGAAGAAATAAACTATACCACAAGTTGAAGAATGAGATTTTCACTCTGCAGCGGAGTGTGCGCTGATATGAAACTTCCTGGCAGATTAAAAGTGTGTGCCCGACCGAGTTTGGAAGGTAGGAGACGAGATACTGGCAGAAGTAAAGCTGTGAGTACCGGGCGTGAGTCGTGCTTCGGTAGCTCAGTTGGTAGAGCACTTGCCCGCGAAAGGCAAAGGTCCCGACTTCGAGTCTCGGTCGGGCACACAGTTTTAATCTGCCAGGAAGTTTTACACCACAAGTTGTTTAACCCGTCAAGCGTATTGATAAATATATATACTATTGTACTCCAGTACTGTTCATTGTTTCATTTACTACAAACAATCGATCTCATTGGTATAAATATACCGACAATACTTCTTCTGATAACCATTCTTATGTTTCTAAATTAGATATCAGTGAACAAGTGAGTAATGGCATGAATATTTACCGACGGTCTTTGAGGCATTTGTCATGAGACTGGTTTTGTTTTCAGTTAATATTTGTCAACTGTGGATTTACTCTTCTGATATAAAATATGGTAAGTTCAATTCACAGTAACATTTCCCACATTATAAAATATAAAATCAATACGGGAGTCGTTTGTAAACGCATTTGCAGCCAGTTTTCTTCTGCACCGTCGACATAACAAATAGTTTGTCGTGAGTTAAGCGCCTATTACATAAAATTTTACTGTTTATGTGCTGCGAAGTGCTTCTGCAAGTAAAGAATGAATATTGATGACAATATTGTGTCACAAATTATGTCAAGAAACGTTCGTTATTCCCTCTGAAATGCGTATGTAGGATGTTTACTGAAAATTATAAATATGATGGAAACAATGTATGCACATATTTGAATGTGATAGTAATATCGTTTACTCGTTTTTTATTTTATTGGGATTATAGGGGTGATACTAACATTCAACAATAGTTCATTCACTTCTGTGAGAATGACGTCATGGAGCTCGGATAGTTCCATAGAAGATGATATTCTGGTTGATCACATGATGAACTGCTGGGAAGAGGTTACAGAAGAGCAGCAGAAGTTTCAGAATTTGGAAGAGACTTTGATACAGATGATGTAGTTACCACTTTTACAGTTTCCTACACAACTGCAATAACTAATGGTAGTCTGGGTAACGCACTGTCAAGTGGAACAGTGTGCGTAGCGTCTGGCACAGATTCAGCAGGTAGGATGGACGCTTCAAATGAACTTGATTAAGCATTTGATGAAAGTCGTCAAACTGACTCTGATGTTGAAGTAGCTGCAAATGCAGATTTGAAAGCATGGTCTTCAGTTGGTTGTAATTCCCACCCCTTTAGGGAATGTCTTCTTCCTGAGGGCACATGTTTACCACGAGAAGATGACGTTGGTGAATTCCCCCAGATTTTTTCAAACTTACCACTGATACAACCACAAATAACTTCGTGGTTGTTGTGTCGATTCCCTAAGGTCTCGACACAATGAGTGGCTAGGTGCACGCGAAACTAACGCAGACGGGCGTAAATTCTGAAACAGGAGACTGGATGAAAACTATAAAGAAAAGAAGAGAGATTGTCATCTACTTAACTTTTAATGATGTTCTTCTTGTTGAAATACATCTCTTGCATAGTAGTAAGCAATTAGCAATGATACACATGGCGCCTTGCTAGGTAGTAGCGATGGACTAGCTGAAGGCTATTTAATCTGTCTCTCGGCAAATGAGAGGAAGACGTGATACGTCTTGTCGCAAGCTATGTCGTCCGTACAACTGGGCCGAGGTCATGTCCGTGTCTTGTGACCTGCCATGTGGTGGCGCTACGTTTGCGAATACACAGTGGCGACACGCGGGTCCGACATGTACTACAGGACCGCGGCCGATTTAAGTTACCACCTAGCAAGTGTGGTGTCTAGCGGTGACACCACAGTGGTCTTGATTCATTGGTATGAATATCTATTAGCCCATAGCTCATGCTGACTATTTCTTCTTCTTCTTAGATCTTCAACCTTTAGGTCGGTTAGCAGCAGTTCGCCAAGCATTTCTGTCTTCGTCTTGAGAGCGCTATACATGGTACAGTTGGTATCCTCCATGATCTGATCGATGTATTCTAGTTTCGGTCTGCCTCTTGTATTTTTCCCTTCTACAGTTCATTCAGTTGAACTTTTAATGATACCATCACGTATGAGCAGATGGCCGACCCATGTGTCCTTCCTGTGTTAGCTAATCTTCAGGAGACAAGGCTTCTCTTCCGCCACTCTATGGAGCACCTCTTCGTTTTATATCTTCTCTACCCAGGAAATCCTGAGCATTCTGCGGTAGCACCACATCTCGAGGGTTGTTATTTTAAGTTTTTCTGCTTCTCCGAGTGCCGTTGTTTCACTTCCGCACAGTAGCACACTCCAACTCCTTATGAAGATTTTCCTGAGATGTTTGTCTATGCTGCTGGACGTGAAAAGGTTTCTTCTCCTTTTAAAATCAGATTTTGCCTGGTGGATTCCGCTTGCAGTATCCTTCCTTGATTTTCTGTCTGATTTAATTTTACTCCATAGGTAGGTAAAGGATTCGACAGTCTCCAATCGCTCATTATTAAGTGAGTATTGAGCGGCGGTGTTTTGTCCGCTCACCATACGATTTTTGTTTTCCCTTTATTAATTTTCCTATTATAGGAAGAGCTTAGGGTGGTTTCCATCTGGGCCAGCACCGCTTCTAATTCTTTTGTATCTTCACTTAACACTGCGATATCAGCAGCACATCTCCGAATGTCTGTTTTCTTTCCGTAAATTGTAATTCGCCCTACAGCTTCATCTATTGCTGGGGTTTAGAAATACATAATAATTCAAAAGTTTTATTGATTTCTGTTCCCAAAGAGCACATTCTGAGACGTATTTCGCTGATGTGAGGGATAAAACATTC
Source organism: Schistocerca nitens (assembly GCF_023898315.1). Lineage (NCBI taxonomy): Eukaryota > Metazoa > Arthropoda > Insecta > Orthoptera > Acrididae > Schistocerca > Schistocerca nitens. The sequence continues at coordinate 498,715,056 of NC_064618.1, forward strand.
TGCACTTATGGGAGCATTGTATGTCCTATGAAGCCAATGTTAAACTATCGAATTTTGTGATCCATTATCTTTGAAACTTTTTAAGACACCAACTTACAATTTTCCATTGTTACTGAACGCGTCTTTCTAGATACACCAAACTATAATTATAGCTAAAATAGTACTGTGGGGCATGTTATCTTTTTTTTCTTCTCACTCAATTTTTGACAGACTTTTATAAATAAATGAACATAAAAACAAAACAACTCACGATATTTGAATTATTCTAGTTACATAGGTGTTCACTCACACACTTGGGATGCTGTGAAAATATCATGTCTCCGCCATCAGTACTTTTTTAGAAAACGGGTCATTTATTGCAAAAAAATTAGTTTAGAGGTATAGAGGTTTAATACTTTTTAATTACAAATTCTTATTCAGACTTACATTTCTGCGTCTGTTATGCACTAGAATTGCCCTGGCCCATAGTCTGCGTCTTATTCAGTGTCACACAGCCCAGTGCTTGCCTCCTTTACTTTCTTGCTTCTTTTGTCATTTGCTGAGCAGATAACTTTGCTTCACGTACATGAAGGTCATCCAATTCCCGTAGACCTTTAGCTATGATCTGTCCAAATATTACCCCTAACATCTCCAGAACCTTAAGTCTTTCATATTTCTCACCATTAAAAGTTATTACAGCATCAGACACTGCTAACTTTAAAGTCATAAGGCCAAGAAATACATTTTTAGGCACACGGCATCACACAACATTATTGAAGAACTCATTCACATTCTGGGGTCTTCCCATGTAAACATTTCTTTAATTGCTCAGGATTTGCCAAATCTCTGTAAATAGGTTTGATTGCCTCCACTACTGCCTAAGGAAGAGAATGTTTATGTGTTAATTCATGCAGGGTCCAGAAAATTCAGCTTGCCTATATTTATTTACACCATGCGTTTGGTGGAGGTGGACACAAAGTATGACATGACTTTTCATCGTGTTTTCAAGTACTTCAGAAGAAAATGCAGGTCTCATGTATCTGTTACCCGGAAATTTGGGTTTCTTAAAGTTGCTTTTACGACTAGTAATTTTATTTACGTCTAAAAAGCAATAGAACATAGCTTACTACAAAAATAGTCGATAAGCACACTACTTTCAACGAAAACTAGTATCAGAAACAAAGGACTGATTTGTTTGCTCGTAATGCCAACTTCTTAGACGTAGCAGTAGGCACAAAACGAAGCAATTCACAGCCTTCTAGACCGTGTAGCTCCCAACATATGACTGCTCAACTGTAACAGTATATGCGTAGCCGCGAAATTTGACAGTCACACGTCAACATTCAAAATATTATTTGAAGGTCTCACAGTTGTCTGATTTTAATGTATCATATAACAAAATGTTCAGGAAAGTCCAAAGTACATTATGGATTAGTTCTTGAGTTCGTGGTAGAATTGCTGCATCCTTGATGACCAGGCCGTTGACTGAACGCTGTGCACCGCCGACGCTTCGCAACCCTGCAGCAATGCACGGACGCGACCCGTCGCAGACAAATGAAGACGCCAGGCAGCGCTGCACCGTGCGCCCTGATCAGTTTAGCAGAGCCGGCTGCTGGCTTCGCCTGCTGTCTTGCTCTCTCGTGACGGCGCGCTCCCCCCGCACGCCTGGCCGGGGGAGGAGGGGAGAATTAGCCTCCCCGATCCCATCCAGACCCCTCTGGGACGCTCAAATGTGGATTTATTTTCTCTATATTAGATTACATAACCCTAGACGCGTGATCCCGCCAGCCGTCCATAAGTCGCGCGCCCGCCTCCCGGTAGCGGCAGTTCCAGCCGGGCTGGCGCCAATAAATACCGGCTGGCGCCAGTGGGCCGGCCCGCTCCGGCGCCAATGCCGGCGCCGGCGCGCACCTGAATTAGGTTTTCCTCGCTGGCGCCCGCCTCCGCTTAATATAGTCGCCGACTTTATCCCTGCAGCGCCGCCTGACAGCGGCGAAATCAACGCCGTCCGTCTCGGCCGGCGAATTTGCTGCCCGTGCAGCAGTTGCCCTCCCTGCGCAGCAGCCTGCAGCTCCGCACCTGACCCACTGCCGCCGCACAGTGTCCGCGTAGCATTCGTACACATTTTATCGGTACACATATGTTGTGCACCATACAGCCCTCTATTTAGCTACAACGCCTCTCTCTCGTCATCAAAAATATTGGTTTCCGTGCAAGGACTAACCGAAACAATACGAATGCGTACAGGATATGCAGGTTATTTCAAATAAATTCATCCGGTGTCATGAGACTATATAAATTATTAACTCACACCTGTATACACTCATATTCAGAAAAAATAGACCACCTTGAACGACTAGAGGTAGGACGTTCATATTCACAGAACATGTACATTAGTATGCTCTGCAGAAATGATTAGTGTTTGAATCATGTTGGCCCGCGGTTCAAGGTTAACATTGATATCGCGGCGCAACACCACCTACCGGTAAAATGTGTGTACGGCTTTTAAGTAGGCTGTTTAGGTTTTTATGTTGGTAACACCACGTAGCGCTCTGAATGAAAATCACTGACTGTGCTGTGTGCAGTCTGTGGCTGGTTGGCATTGTTGCAATATTCGCTATTGTAGTGTTGGGCAGTTGGATGTGAACAGCACGTAGCGTTGTGCAGTTGGAGGTGGGCCGCCGACAGTGGTGGATGTGGGGAGAGAGATGGCAGAATAGAGCGGACGATCTGGACGTGTGTCTGCCAGAAAGAGTAAATTTGTAATACTGGATATCATGAACTGATGTATATATTATGACTTTTGAACACTATTAAGGTAAATACATTGTTTGTTCTCTATGCCTATCAGTAGTTAGTGCCTTCAGTAGTTAGAATCTTTTATTTAGCTGATAGCAGTTGGCTCTGAGCACTATGGGACTCAACTGCTGAGGTCATTAGTCCCCTAGAACTTAGAACTAGTTAAACCTAACTAACCTAAGGACATCACAAACATCCATGCCCGAGGCAGGATTCGAACCTGCGACCGTAGCGGTCTTGCGGTTCCAGACTGCAGCGCCTTTAACCGCACGGCCACTTCGGCCGGCCTTAGCTGATAGCAGTGGCGCTCGCTGTATTGCAGTAGTTCGAGTAACGAAGATTTTTGTGAGGTAAGTGATTGATGAAAGGTATAGGTTATTGTTAGTCAGGGCCATTCTTTTGTAGGGATTTTTGAAAGTCAGACTGCGTTGCGCTAAATATATTGTGTGTCAGTTTAGTGTTGATCAGAATAAGTAAGGAGAGTAATGTCTGAATACGGTCAGTTTTGCTCAGCTGTTTGAAAATCAATTAACGTAGAGGTTTATGAGCACAGTAATTCATAAATTTTTCTAAGGGGACGTTTCAGGCTCTCATTGTCGCTATGGAAATGGAAATGCCCTGTGGCTAGGCCTATCCGTCGGGTAGACCGTTCGCCTGGTGCAAGTCTTTGGGGTTGTAGCCACTTAGGCGACTTGCGTGTCGATGGAAATGAAATGATAATGATAAGGACCACACAACACCCAATCCCTGAGCGGAGAAAAATTTCCGACCCAGCCTGGAATCGAACCATGGCCGTTAGGAATGACCTTCCGCACGCTGACCACTCAGCTACCAGGGCGGACGTTTCGGTATAAAGCGAAGTTAGTGGATCAATGTGACTTGAGCAGACGAGTAGGATGCACTTATGCTCGAACCGTACCTTCAAATCAGTGAGTTTGAAAGGGGGCGCATGATTGGCATGAGAGAATGTGATGCATCTATCCGGGAAACTGCTGCTCCTGTGGGTCGTAGTGTTTCGGTAATGCAACTGGTGTATGCAGACTGAAGGCCATAGAACACGACGAGATGGTTTAGGTCGCGCCGCCCAGCCCACCATCCGAGAAGATGGACACCTCATAAGAATGCTATTGTAGGACATATCTGCGCCTCCTTGGCTCTGGCGTAACAGTGTAACACATCGTACACTCTCAGGGGTGAAATTTCGTCGCCGTTTATTACGGTACGGGTTACGTGCGCGTCGCCCAATTCTCCGCCTTCATTTGGCGAATGTGCAGAAACATGATAGACGGCAACTGTGTAGTGAACGACGTCACTGAGGACAGGAATAGCATCATAGTGTGTTTTCGGAACCCAGGTTCTGTTTGTTTGAAAATAATGTACGCATTTTGGTTCGCCACAGACAGCGGGAGCGACATCACAGTTACTGCATTCGCACAGGACATAGAGCATCAACTCAAGGCATTATGGTGTGGGGTACCATTGGGCACAACCACAAATCGCTGTCTGTGGCTGTCCACGGCACTTTAACCAGTGTGACCTACGTGAATGTATCCTGCGACCCGCAGCCATACCCTTTCTGCACAACACGCCATACACGTTCAGCAAGACAATGCACGACCACATGTTGCTGCACAAACACGTGCCTTGTTGGTGTTACAGTATGTCAGCCTTCTGCCCTGGCCCAATGGGTCTCTAGACTTGTCACTAATCGAAAATGTGTGAGGCTATGGTGAAACGATAAGTGCAGCACTGTGACCCAAAGCCACCGCAGATGAACTTTGAACTTTGGAACCGGATGAATGTAGCATGAATGGTTCTACCATAGGACTCCATTCGCGCCTCATACGTGTCTATGTCATAAATCATCGAGCAAGATACCTGGGCTCATTCCGGACCCTGTGCCGGCTAGGCAACGGGACACATGCAGAACCGAGGTGACTGAAATCTTAGGTAGTTCTGCAGAACATACTAATGTGCATGTCCTGTGAATATGAGCGTCCTATCTCTAGCCATTCAAGCTGTTCGTCTTTTCTGGACATGAGCTTATTTAAAGAAATTAGCACCATGTAGCCATATTTACAAGCAATTTTTTATATTTTATTTTAAAACTACTCGTCCCACATGATAAATATTTACTGTGAAAATGAGGCACTGAACATGAGAGCACCTAAAATTTATACGTCCTCGACCGTAGCTCACCAGTGCCGGCGTGGTAACCCAGCGCGCCCGCTAGCGGGGCTGGCCGCCTTTTGTGTTTGAAAAATAAACTGAGTGAAGTTTTCAATGTAAGACTTTGAGATACGTCATGCAATGAGCGCAGAAAAGCACTCTCCCGTACAAAAGAAAGAAAAGAAAACAATAACAATGAACAAACAGCCTATTGGTGTCAATTAATTGACATACTGGTTGAATGGCAGGTATCGGCCCCCAGGTGTGTTTATTTTCTAGCTGAGTACCCAGCGTTGCTCTGGTATGTATTTATTGCAATCTTCTATTAGTCTCTCTCCCTCTTCCCCCTCTTTCTACCCCTCTCCTCCTTCACCACCTCTCTGTCCATCTCTTCCACCCCCTCTCTCTGACCATCTCCTCCTCCCATTCTCCCTGTCAATCTGCTCATGCCCCCCTAATTCCATCTCTTCCTCTCCCTTTCTTTATTCATCTCCATCTCACCTCTCTCTGTCCATCTTCTCCTCCTCCTCTATCTTTCCAACTCCTCCTCCCCCATCTGTATGTTCATCTCCTCGTCCTCCCATCTCCGTGCTCGTCTTCTCAGATTCCCTTTCTGTGTCCATCCTATCCTTTCCTCTCCTCTCCTCTCTGTTCATGTTCCCCCTTCCCCTCTCTATGTCCCTTTCCCTCCACGTCTCTATCCATCTCCTCCTCACTTGCTGCCTGCCCATCTCTCCTCGCATTTCTCTGTACACTTTATCAGGCTCACATAATACGAGGGTGGTAGTTCCTAACTCTCCAGTATTTCTTTCCAGATTGTAATTAATATGTGCACCGTTCCAGGAGTTTAGGATGACCTTTTTACCCGTGGCTTTGCCTATGTACGCACATGTCATGGAAATGAAATGAGCGTATGGCATAGCTGGCCGGGAGGCCCCTATTCGGGTAAGTTCGGCCGCCAAGTGCAAATCTTATTTCATTCGACGCCACATTGGGCGACTTGCGCGCCGGTGATGAGGATGAAGTGATGATGAGGACAACACAACACCCAGTCCATGAGCGGAGAAAACCTCCAACCCGGCCGGGAATTGAACCCGGGCCCGCTTGCATGGGAGGCGAGCACGGTATCACCCAGCTAAGCAGGCGGACGACGCACATATGTATTTTACAAGTATTTAACATATTTCATAAGTATTTGTACAGAAAAAAAATGAAATGATTGTATGGCATGGATGGACTCCGACTAGCAAATCTTTTCAGTTGACGCCACAGTTGGAGAGTTCCGTGTCGACGATGATAAGTGTTGTGAATTGGCAGGAGCCAATTCACGGGGTTTGGAGGAAGCCGAAAGGCACGCGTTCAAGCTCACGCAGGCTGTCGTGAGGTCTGGAACAGGTAAAGTAATTATACTATCAAGAAAAGTACGTAGCTGCTGGAATACTTAACTTTAATCCATAATTGGTGAACATCGGTCTGACTGTACATGCATCCCAAGATAAATAACAAAAGATAATGGCGCCTTGCTAGGTCGTAGCAAATGACGTAGCTGAAGGCTATGCTAACTATCGTCTCGGCAAATGAGAGCGTAATTTGTCAGTGAACCATCGCTAGCAAAGTCGGCTGTACAACTGGGGCGAGTGCTAGGAAGTGTCTCTAGACCTGCCGTGTGGCGGCGCTCGGTCTGCAATCACTGACAGTGGCGACACGCGGGTCCGACGTATACTAACGGACCGCGGCAGATTTAAAGGCTACCACCTAGCAAGTGTGGCGTCTGGCGATGACACCACAATAAGGACAACACAACACCCAGTCCCTAAGCGGAAAAATCTACCACTCGGCCAGGAAACGAAGCCAGGCCCGCTGCATGGCAATCAGACGAGCTGACCACTCATCTAAGGTGACGAACTTTTGTACACATACGAGTTTTTGTACCTACATCTCCTGCTAATTTCACCTTGCAGTTTCATTGTCAGCAGCTCAATGCTTATGACGTCATATCTTCTGAACTACGTGGTGTAAAATAATATAATTTTCCAGGTAAATCCAGTGGTATATATGCTTCTGTCTGATAAATGTGTTATGAATAGAATTATAAGAAAAGAAATAAGACATTGAAACGTCCCGCACGGTGTGGCAGTTTTTTACGCATCTCATTGTTTACGAGGACATCCCTCCTGAACTCTGGATCATACATTGATATGTTTTTGTAGGTACATTCAGGGACATATTTGGATACTATCTGTGAGATGAGTGGCGAATAGTGTCAGTAGTAAAGAAATAATAAATTAAAATGTAATTCACCCATCTCAGTATTTGATTTCATGTCTCGTAAACCATGTGTCGTAGTCGTATAGTGACATATTTTTGTAGGTGTTTGCAGCGAGATATGTGGATACTATCTACGTTGTATGTTGCGAACAGGGTTAGCAGTAAACAAGTAATAAGTTAAAATGTTACGCACGATGCAGCAAATTTTTACTGATCTCAGTATTTGACGTCAGATCTCCTGAATTAAGTGACGTACAATGATATATTTTTGTAAGAACACTCAGCGGAAAATGTAGATGTCTGCGAAAAGTGTTGCTAATAGAGTTATTAGCAACGAAGTAATAAATTTAAAGGTCTTGCGTGATGTGAAAGTTTCTCATGCGTCTTACCTTTCATGACAGGATATCTCCTGAACTACGTGTCGCACAATAATATAGTATTTCTGATAGATTCAGTCGTATATGCGAATACTGTCTGCAAAATGTGTCGCGAATACAGTTAGTAGTAAAGAAGTTATAAATCAAAACGTCGTGCACCATGCAGCAAATGCACTGCCATGAACAGTTAAAATGTAGGAAACAGTAAACTTTTTTCGGTGCATGATTTTGTGGGGTTTGTCAGCGAGAAGAAGTTTTGTGAAGGTTCGAAATTATGAGTAAAGTGTGTTGCAAGTCTCCCAGCGCTCTCACTCTCAAATACTGGATGACTTAATGATGGGTACTCGAGAGCCGTGCCCTACACTGCTTTCTCACCCTCACACCTCTAATAGGTAGCTGCTCCTTATTCAGAAAGCGATCATTTCCACACGTTATGTAATGTGCGTTGCAGATTTGGTTGAAGTCGGTCATTGGTTTAGGAGGAGACGTGGAACGTATATACATATATCTTTATTACATTTGTGAATTCTTTTTCATTTTCTTGATAACAACAACGCCGTATTGCAGATTAAATTGTGTTATGTAAATTACAGTGAAACATTTTGCGAGTTTTTTTGTCTGTTCGCCGAAATTTGAACTAAATTTAAAATTTCTAGCGCACCGCTTTTTATTACTTCTATTTCTTTTTGCTACTATTATTCTAAGATGTTGATGACTAACCTTACATTATTCTACTACATGTAGTTCCCCTACAGCACCTTCTTTCAACTTCAGTTGGGTGTTTCTTGCCTGTCAGAGAAAAGAGTGAAAGTTTTTCCATATTACAAACTTTTTTAATTAATTTAACGAAAGTGGTGACCCAATGTTCCTTCACACTGCTTCCAAATTACCCCATTGACAGAAGATGACACAGCAGCCTCCACGTCCAGATTGGCCCATCTGGTTCAGATCGCGAAGATGAATTTCATTTACATGCATCCACATACGCTGGTGTGCAAAACTCAAGAACGAATGTAACTTCCGCATAACGTTTCACTCCCAAGTAACATAGCTCTGTGGATCTTAGGCCATACATGGAAGGAAGTGCTACAATATAGCACAGAAGGTAACTAAGAGAAATAAGCAATGAGACGAACGGAAATGACACTGTTATTGAAAGACATTAATTATACTGAAGTCACCCCTGGACATAACAAAAGGAGATTCTTAGGAGGGTATGTAAACACCACAGTCGGTAATGCATACTTCGACGTGCTCCCTTGCTGCCAACAAGATTAGTTCAATGGTTCAAATGGCTCTGAGCACTATGGGACTTAACTTCTGAGTTCATCAGTCCTCTAGAACTTAGAACTACTTAAACCTAACTAACCTAAGGACAGCACACACATCCATGCCCGAGGAAGAATTCGAACCTGCGATCGTAGCGGTCGCGCGGTTCCAGACTGTAGCGCCTAGAACCGCTCGGCCACCCCGGCCGGCAACAAGATTAGTAAGGAATTAGAATTTATATATCAATACCTTCAGCTGCTGACGGGCGTTGATATACAGGGTGAGTCACCTAACATTACCGTTGGATATATTGAAAGGTGGCTGCACTGAGCCACAGCGCCAGAGATCGTGCTAGAGAGTATTGTTCCGCCGCCTCCACTGGCAGTGATTCTTGAGATGTCGTGGTAGGCAGAGCTTGTTTAGAACTGGTAGTAGGCAGTGATTATTGAGATGTCGTAGTGGGCAGTGCTTGGGGAGAGCTCGTGGTAGTCAGTGCTTGTTAAGAACTCGTAGCAGAGAGTGTTCGTTGAGATGTGCTAGTAGGGAGTGCTTGCTGAGATGTGATACTGAAAAGTTCTTGTTGAGATGTGGTAATAGCGAGTCGGTGTGGAGATATATTGTAATGATTAGAGTGATTTTGGTCAATATATGAAGGTAACGAAACTTTATTTATTTTTCATTATTTAATGTCGTAAATAATGCTTCATTACAGGTTCAGTCAACAAAGCATCTGGCTTGTGTTCTGGGATTAGAGTGTAATTCTGGTTTTCTTGAGTAATTATGGTATTTCTATTTTCTTTAATTAATTCAGTATAAATGATATTTAAAATTTCTTGTGTTGTTGAAGAAGAACCGTGCCAGATGCGTACGTTGAGTCATACTCCCACACACAGAACAGTTACACTTGTGCTTTGGTTTCGTAGGTTTTATAGTTGCTGGGGACTTAATTAATTAATTGTGTTAATGAAAATTTCCATTTCATTCTTTGTTGTTGTTCTATGCAGTCAGACAGCGTAATAATACTAGTCAGGGCCAACCGTTTACGAGACTTCGTAATCGGACAGACAGCTACTAAATCAAAAATTAAAATTATTTGCATTATATATTAAATAAGCCCCCATGCACGTGGCGACCGCTGTTTCGGATCGTCCCTTGGAATCTTCTGATTGTAAAAATAGTAGACAGTAGTATTGTTGTAGTAATTTGTAGTTTAGTAATTGTAGTCTATTTTGCATGTGTAGATTTGGTAATTGTCATTCTTCTAATGGTATTTTTTTTTTTTTTTGCAAAATTTCATTTCTGTTGTCTTGTCTACGGGTTTGACAATTAGTGCAATTATTTCAATTGTTCGATTAATCGTGTTTGAGGGAAACATTTCGTGTGAATGGTATTGTTGGAGATAAAGAGTCATTGTGTGTAATTTTCGTACAGTGACGAGTTCTGTACGTTTTGTAAATGATTACGCGATCGATGAAAAGGAAAAAAATGATGAATAGTCGGAATAACGAAATTGTTAACATGGCGAACTCGCCAACAGAGGAAAACAGTATCATGAATAATGAAGTGGAAAACAATTTAATAAGTCGGGAAAATAGTCTGGAACCAATTCAAAATTTTTCTCAATCAGAAAATTCACAGAATACGAGATTAACGATAGAAGATTCTGAAATAGTATCGAACACAGATAGCTTTACAGCCATGACGAAAGAAGTTGGTTTCGCGGGAAATGTTAGGGGCGAAAAGAATTTCGAACCGGCTATTATGGAGCAGTTGATGGGTGCAATATTAAATTTGGGATCTGAATTAAAAACAGTGACAACACGGTTAGATTTACAAAGGGGAACAATGGAAACACGGTTAGACTCACTGGGATCACAGTTGGGATCACAAATAGGAACAATTAAAACAGAGATAGGAACAATTAAAACCGAGATGGGAACTTTGGGATCTGAATTAAAAACTGATATGGGAACTTTACGATCTGAATTAAAAACTGATATGGGAACAATGGAAACACGGTTTGGATCTGAATTAAAGACTGAGATGAAAGCAATGACAACACGGTTATGCTCACGAATAGGGACATGTTTCAAAAATACGAATGATGAATCAAACAAAGAAATTAGAGAAGAAGCACAACCGATTTTGAATGCTCACAATAATAGTTTAATTTCAACAGAAATCAGACAAGAGGAACAGGACAGAGAACGGGAAGAAAAAGATCGCGTCATAGTACAAAAATTTTCAGAGTTAAATTTACAACGTGCACACGATAAGGAAGAAGTATTTGAAAGAATCGAGGAATCCGTACCAAATGACTTAACGCAACAGTATGAACAGTCAACTACTAAATGTGACAATACCGAAACCCGAGTCGCGACACTTACGGAAGACGTAAACTTATTGGAAAGAGATGAGGAGATTTCAGATAAACTGACAAGTCTTAGTTTAAATGGGGAGAGAGATTCAGATGATACAGCTCCATTACCATTTGCAGAAACCGAAACGTACCAGAACATAAATAAGCATGTGGAAAATCAAGGAAAATTTAATGAACGCGTCAAAAGGGAATTTGAGGCATTACTAAAGCAAGACAAACATATTGAAAGCGAAATCGTAGGAAAAGACAGCAAAAGAAATTTGGAATCACAGTTAGCGGAGGGGTTTGAAGAAAATAATTTGTTTCATTTACGGGATGCAACAAGAGAGCGCCAGGCGCGCGAACTTGACAATAATCGACATTGGGACTGGGACAGACGCGGTAGGTCTTTGTCGCCACGAGGCGAAAACTTTGACTATAAACACTTTTTGACTGTTCGGAAATTTAAAATCTTCCGTAATTCTAAGAATGAGATACATCCATGTTCATGGTTAGATCAATTTACGTACGCACTTACGCCAAATTTGCCACTAAGTCACAAACTGAAAATTTATGTGCAGTTATTAATGTCCTCAGGGGATTCACTACACTAAGTGAATATGTGCCGTAGCGATCACAGGGCCCCGAGCTGTAGTGGTGCTATTTCCCTTTTAGTTTTCTGCACCGCTGCCTACTCTTTCACTATTCTTTGCATCTATAAAAAACAATTCTTCTACTATCCATCTATCTAGGCAGTAGGTAAAGATTAACCGGATATGACGATTTTACCCAAAAGTGACTTTGGAAATTACCGTTTGGACTTACTATATTTTCTGCAGCATTCATTCGTAGCTTAAATGAAATTTTACCTGTTTATCTTCGTGACAATATTACTTCTTATGTTGACGATATTCTTATTGCTAAACGTTCTTGGAGTGAGCATAACAAAATTTTGGATTCATTATTACGTATTTTTGCAAGAGTTGGCATTACAGTGAACTTAGAAAAATCTGAATTTGGTCGTTCTCAGGTGAAATTTCTCGGTCACATTATTTCTATAGACGGTATTCTTCCTGATCCAGAGAAACTTGACGCTATTCGTAATTATGCTGTTCCTACCACAAAACGTGATGTTCGTAGTTTCCTTGGTGTCTGTAATTTTCTTAGACGCTTTGTTAGATTGGATGATTTGGCCACACCTCGTTTACACATTTCAGTTATGCGCACTTTGGTCCCAGAAAATGCTTTCATAAATTACGGGAAAATTGCTATTTCAGTAATATGGAAAAACGTATTCGATTTGTTCTTGCCAAATGCAAATTATGTCAAAAGGCTAAGCCGCCAACAATTTCTCACAGAGCACCGTTGTTTCCTATCATTCCAGCGAAATTAAAGGACATGGCTGCAGTCGATTTGTTCGGTCCAGTGGTTCGTTCTACTAATGGTTTTGCGTACATTTTCGTAGCAGTGGAATTGACATCAAAATATGTGTGTTTTACACCTTTACGCAAAGCAACAGCTCGTTCAGTATCTAATGCTTTCATCAAACGTTTTCTTAAAGAAGTTGGTCATGTTGATAAGGTTATATCAGATAATGGATCACAGTTTCGCTCTAAAATTTGGCTTCGTACTCTATGGCGTCGGAAGATTAAACCAATTTTTATTTCACTTTTTCACCCTCAATCTAATGCTTCAGAGAGATGGATGAAGGAAATCAATAAATTGTGCCGTCTTTATTGTCATCAGAATCACAGAACTTGGGATCAGTATCTTCATACTTTTCAAAACATTCTGAATGAACTCCCTAATGATTCAACTTCTTTACCGCCTCTATTGATATTAAAAAATAAAGCACCGTCAAATCGCATTTCTGAAATAGTTCCTTTTCCGCCTTCACGGAAACTGCGGCATTCTGAAGTTGTGAACCTGGCTCTGCAAAATATTGCATCTGCGGCTGCTAGAAGAGAGAAATCAGCTAAACGTCCTGGTCGTTTAAAAATTTTGTCAGTTGATCAAAAGGTGTTAATTAAGTCTCATCGTTTGTCTCACAAAGGAAAAGGCTTGTGTCGCAAATTTTTTCTGCTTTATAACGGTCCATATAGAGTTCGCAAAATCATTCATGATAACACTGTTGAAGTAGAAACTCTTAAATCACGACGCTCTAAAGGAATACATCATATATCAAACGTTAAAATTTTTGTGGAATGACATACTTTAGAGAAACTAACAGCTACATGTAAACATGCGGAGAATACAAGGATACCGCGCTGTGTTTTGGCGGCGGCACATACTCAAAGCAACAGTCAGTCTGCGCGCCGCACAAGGCAGTCGTTGACCGCAAACAATCACTTTCTACGCCACGCGTCGACAGCTGATCGAGCGCTCAGTGCGAATGCACTGACAGCCGTAAACAAATACACAGTCTAATTTCTCCGACTAAATTCTGTATAAAGCTATGGTGACTTTATAAATTATGATATTAACGTTCAGTATTTTTCAGGATATGGTTGTGTAAAGTATTTAAGACCTTCAGGTAAATTCTGTGTGTGTCCGACGTTACGAGGACTTGCTATGGAGAAAATTCAGGAAGAATGTAATTTCGAAAAAAAAAAAAGAAGTAAAAAACCAAAAAGGTAACGATTAATTGAGTTTATTTTTCAGGTAACATATTTCCATTCAGGTACGTACTTTAGACGTACTTTGCTGCTCCCGATTACGTAACTCATACTTTGTGCTAAATTTCATGTTCTATGAATTTACTTGTGAAGCGACGTGCTTGCGCACATTAACTGATTTTGACAATGGTTGATTAATGAATAGGGTTGTTACTTGTGTATATTATGCATCGCTTGGCTGCACTGCTTTTTCACTGATGTTATATTTTTTTATTATGTGCCTGCTGTGCTTATTTATTTAAATTGTAATTGTCAACTGATTAATTGTGCTGACTGTGGTTATGTATGTAGGTTACACTTTGTGATTTATCTGCTTGCGCCTTCATGTTTACTTATTAAGATTACGTATGAACATTTATTTGCTTATGCTGATATGATGATAGTGACCTGTTTATTATGTAAGATACATATTTGCTGCTTTGCGTATGGATTGCATATTAACACATTTCCTTTTGTTGTCATAACTACTCTTTAATTTGGTATATAGAATACTGATATGCGGTGTACGAACATGGAGTTTAGGTCACTCTATGGTATTAATTGTAGATTGTTCGCTTGGCAGAGCCTCGTTATAGGGATTGTGTTGCATCCACTTGTTGACATTCTGTTCTCTACTGGTATATTTACTCGCTATTGCATGTTTTGCTTACGCTCAGTGCCTTATATGTTTAAGATAAGAAAATGAACTGCTATAATTCGACGAACGACATTAGTACGAGAAACTTCATAGAAGCCACATGAGCTGGAGGTTTTATGGAAGCTGTATAAATTTATGCTAATAGGAAGGAAGCTAACGACATGACATACCAACACTAGGGTTAGACCATTGACAGTTATTACCCGGCATTCTTCGTGAGCAATTGAAATAGTAAGTGACACTTGACACAAGAAATATTCCACATGTTTGCTTCTGTTTTTGTTATAATTCTTGAGGTGGTGTACACACTGAAATATCACGATTATTCACACTTCGTAATCGTACTTACTTACTGACAGTTATTCGAACTAAGTCTGTTAGAGGTCATGTACGCATTTCTTTTATTCAATGATGGACAAGGTAAACAAAATGTATCTTATAATTTATGATGAGTAGCAGATTTGGATCAGATGGATTACACGAGAGGTTGTGTGTTGACATTGTGTCTTCGGATTGTATGAGATGATGAATTGAGGTTTGCATTAGGATTTTGTCTGCACTTGTTCGAGGAGACTGACTAGAGGAAAGAGTTGTTATGGAAGTGAAATGATATTGGCAATGAGGTTATATATATCGACGTATTGAAGAGGTATGATTGAGGTATTGAGATTATGTGAAGTTGATGATTATTGGAGTTTTCGTGGACAAGAGGTAAGGTAAATGATATTGATGATCGACGTATTGAAGAGGTATTATTGAAGTATTGAGATTATGTGATGCTGATGATTATTGGAGTTTTGGTGGATAAGAGGTGAAGTAAGTGAGGAGCATATTTTTTTTTTTGTTGCTCTATATGGAACAAGGAGGATAAAGATGGCAGACTAGAACACTCAAGTAGAAGGAAGATTGTCTACACACACACTTTGTTAAATCACTAAGCAGTATATACTTTTTTTGAAGAGAGGAAGTATTTGCATATCTTGGCTCACTGACAGTTGTTCAGCAACCGTACATTTTGATCTGGCTTGGCAAACATTGGTCTTGACATGATGACTATGACGTTGACTAACTATTATTGACTGTTATACATTGCTGCCACTACTACTTGATACACATGATGAACATAAAATTTTGACAGAATTGCATTTACACAGTTAACACTATTCAATTACACAGTAGCACTAATGTGGATGAAAGATGAGTGAGTGTGTTTTGTGTGTTTTCCTTTTCCTATCCCAAATTGGTACCAACCTATCTCCTAAATATTATTTTACTTGTTTGTTGTGGCTTGCACTGACACCCATAAATATTATAGGTTTACTGGTATTTGTGTATTGTAATAGTTAATAGGACAATTATCTGATATCATTTGTGTGTTTGTTATGATTTGTATGTTTAGTGTAAAAGCATTGTATGTGTATTCAAACTATTGTTCATGCCTGAACTGTCTGATTAGTGATGGTGCTGCACTTTTCAACATGATGTGTGACATTTAGTCATGTTTAATTTCTGCTGATGAACAGTGTGATTAGTGAAAGTGAATATTATGGACTGCGGTCTGCACCTGTTCAACATTGCTGGTGCCACTAATGGAACTGCTTATACTGAAATGGTGTTACTTGTTGGTGTCTGCACCTATTCAACATTACTGGGTGCCACTGATGGACTGCTTCTACTGAAAAGATGTCACCTGTTGATATCTGCACCTGTTCAACATTCCTGATGCCACTGATGGAACTGCTTATACTGAAACGGTGTTACTTGTTGATGTCTGCACCTGCTCAACATTGCTGGGTGCCACTGATGGACTGCTTCTACCGAAATGATGTCACTTGTTGGTGTCGGCACCTGCTCAACATTGCTGGGTGCCACTGATGGACTGCTTCTACTGAAAAGATGTCACCTGTTGCTGTGTGCACCTGCTCAACATTGCTGGTGCAACTAATGGAACTGCTTATACTGAAATGGTGTTACTTGTTTGTGTCTGCACCTATTCAACATTACTGGGTGCCACTGATGGACTGTTTCTACTGAAAAAAATGTCACTTGTTGGTTTTTGCACCTGTTGACCATTGCTGGGTGCTACTGCTGGATCTGTCAACTGCTTATTCTTGAGCTATGGAAAGCGTTTATGTGAATATTTGTATAAACTGATTTTTTGTGTATTACTGTTTGTGAAAAGTTATGAGACTCTTACCTGCACATATTCGTCATTGCTGACGCTATTGATTGAACTGTTTAACCACATAATACTTGTGTAAACTGTTATGTAAAGTCACATGTATGAAGGAATTTGTATTGCTTACTGTATTTTATATAATAGGTTATTGAAAGGTCAGTGCAAAGCCAAAATTTTATCTAGTATGTGATATTTACGTATTAATATTATCTTTTATTTTTGTCTGTATTTTTTTGACGAATTTGGTGGTATTTTCACCACCAATGCTGGCAAAAATACCATCAAATTCTAGCTCGTGGAGGAAGGGCATATGAAAGGTGGCTACACTGAGCCACAGCGCCAGAGATCGCGCTAGAGAGTATTGTTCCGCCGCCTCCACTGGCAGTGATTCTTGAGATGTCGTGGTAGGCAGAGCTTGTTTAGAACTGGTAGTAGGCAGTGATTATTGAGATGTCGTAGTGGGCAGTGCTTGGGGAGAGCTCGTGGTAGTCAGTGCTTGTTAAGAACTCGTAGCAGAGAGTGTTCGTTGAGATGTGCTAGTAGGGAGTGCTTGCTGAGATGTGATACTGAAAAGTTCTTGTTGAGATGTGGTAATAGCGAGTCGGTGTGGAGATATATTGTAATGATTAGAGTGATTTTGGTCAATATATGAAGGTAACGAAACTTTATTTATTTTTCATTATTTAATGTCGTAAATAATGCTTCATTACAGGTTCAGTCAACAAAGCATCTGGCTTGTGTTCTGGGATTAGAGTGTAATTCTGGTTTTCTTGAGTAATTATGGTATTTCTATTTTCTTTAATTAATTCAGTATAAATGATATTTAAAATTTCTTGTGTTGTTGAAGAAGAACCGTGCCAGATGCGTACGTTGAGTCATACTCCCACACACTGAACAGTTACACTTGTGCTTTGGTTTCGTAGGTTTTATAGTTGCTGGGGACTTAATTAATTAATTGTGATAATGAAAATTTCCATTTCATTCTTTGTTGTTGTTCTATGCAGTCAGATAGCGTAATAATACTAGTCAGGGCCAACCGTTTACGAGACTTCGTAATCGGACAGACAGCTACTAAAGCAAAAATTAAAATTATTTGCATTTCATATCTATTTAATTAAGCCCCCATGCAATATTTCGTAAACAACATCAAATACTGACGAATCGATTCGACAGACCGAACGTGAGGAGAGGGGCTAGTGCAATTGGTTAATACAAACCATAAAAAATGCACGGAAGTATGTTTTTTAACACAAACCTACGTTTTTTTAAATGGAACCACGTTAGTTTTGTTAGCACATCTGAACATATAAACAAATACGTAATCAGTGCCGTCCCTTGCATTGCAAAATGTTAATTACATCCGGAGATATTGTAACCTAAAGTTGACGCTTGAGTACCACTCCTCCGCTGTTCGATCGTGTGTATCGGAGAGCACCGAATTACGTAGGGATCCAAAGGGAACGGTGATGGACCTTAGGTACAGAAGAGACTGGAACAGCACATTACGTCCACATGCTAACACCTTTTTATTGGTCTTTTTCACTGACGCACATGTACATTACCATGAGGGGTGAGGTACACGTACACACGTGGTTTCCGTTTTCAATTACAGAGTGGAATAGAGTGTGTCCCGACATGTCAGGCCAATAGATGTTCAATGTGGTGGCCATCATTTGCTGCACACAACTGCAATCTCTGGCGTAATGAATGCCGTACACGCCGCAGTACATCTGGTGTAATGTCGCCGCAGGCTACCACAATACTTTGTTTCATATCCTCTGGGGTTGTAGGCACATCACGGTACACGGTACACATTCTCCATTAACGTACCCCACAGAAAGAAGTCCAGGAGAACGGGATGGCCAATTTATGCGTCCTCCACGTCCTATGAAACACCCGTCGAACATCCTATCAAGGGTCAGCGTAGTGTTAATTGCGGAATGTGCAGGTGCACCATCATGCTGATACCACATACGTCGACGCGTTTCCAGTGGGACATTTTCGAGCAACGTTGGCAGATCATTCTGTAGAAACGCGATGTATGTTGCAGCTGTTTTGGCCCCTGCAATGAAGTGAGGACCAATGAGGTGGTCGCCAATGATTCCGCACCAAACATTTACAGTCCACGGTCGCTGTCGCTCTACCTGTCTGAGCCAGCGAGGATTGTCCACGGACCATTAATGCATGTTCCGTAGATTCACTGCCCCGTGGTTTGTGAAACCCGCAACTGAAAGTCGGAGGTTTCAAGCGTCAACTTTAGGTTACAATATCTCTGGATGTAATTAACATTTTACAATGCAACAAACGGCACTGATTATGTATTTGTTTATATGTTCAGATGTGCTAGCAAAACTAACGTGGTTCCATTTAAAAAACGTAGGTTTGTGTTAAAAAATATACTTCCGTGCATTTTTGTATGATTTTTATTAAACAATTACACTAACCCCTCTTCTCACGTTCGGTCTGTGGAATCGGTTCGTCAGTATTTGATGTTGTTTACGAAATATATCCAGCGGTAACGTTAGGTGACTCACCCTGTATATCAACTGGGATAGCTGAAAATGTGTGCCCCGAGCGGGACTCGAACCCGAGATCTCCTGCTTACATGGCAGACGTTCTATCCAGCTGAGCCACCGAGAGCACAGAAGATAGTGTAACAGCAGGGACTATCTCGCGCACGCCTCCCGAGTGACCCACACACTTATCTTACATGTCCACCCACTACATTCGTAGTGTCCCTACCCAACACACTAATTACTCGTGGAAGACATTTTTACCAAGTCCTGTAAGAGATCGGGTAATATATGTGCATCCGCACAGAAGAGGAAGGTCATGGCCGGTATTGCCAGAACTATATACTTATATGGATAAGGTGTCTGTTCTTTCTGACATGTCCGAAAGAACAGACACCATATCCATAAAAGATTAGTAAGGAGTTCTCGGGGTAAGGCGTTCCATTCCTCCGCCAGCTTGACTGACAGCTTCTAGATGGTAATTGGCGATTTTGGACTTGCTGCAATACTTTTCCCCAACGCATCGCACATATTCCATGGGATATAATTGGAGTAACAGGGGCATTTCATTCGCCGGAAATCTTCCCATTACAAGAGCTCTTCCCCTGCGCTGCTTGATACGGTCACTTACTGCCATTTACAAAAATGGAAAGACGCACATGGGAAGGAGTACACTGGCACAATAGCGTTGACCTGTGAGTGTAGCGCGTCCGAAGATTTGGAGGTCAATACGCCCAAGCAGTATTACGACTCCCCGCACCATAACACCTGGACCACTAATACGATCTTGTTCGCCAATGATAGACGTACGTTTACTATATGTCGGGAGTGGGAACACGTAATGCACGCAGTCAAACGTGGTCGTTATTTAGGAGTGACTCATTATGCGAAAGTTTCTTTCGTTCTTAAGTGTTACACACCAGTGTCTAATCTTGAGGTACTTTTTACAATTCAGTTTAATATTAAAGTTTTTATTCACCTTTCACAAATATCAGTGTACCCTCCACGTAAACTAGACAAACATTCACGCAGTAATCAAACTCGTCCCACACTTTTGCGAGTATTCTGAAGTCAGCAGACTAACAGCTGTTGTGAGGCAGCGTTAACGTTCACCCAAAGTTGCAGGAAGACGAATAACATATGAGGGCCACTTCACAAACCTCCCCAAAAAAATTGCATCCATTGATAGATGTCGGAGGCCACTAGTGTAACGCGAGATCATACGCCCCATTCATTACATCGTGGTACGTGATGACTGAGCGACGGAGCTAGTGCCACCGGCCGCACGCAGTGGACGCGCTTTGAGGCGCCATGTCACGGATTGCGCGGCCCCTCCCGCCGGAGGTTCGAGTCCTCCCTCGGGCATGGGTGTGTGTGTCGTTCTTAGCATAAGTTAGTTTACGTAGTGTGTAAATCTAGGGAACGATGACCTCAGCAGTTTGGTCCCTTAGGAATTTACACACATTTGAACATTTGAGATACCACCATCAATGAGGCCCCCACAGCAACAATACGATCTGGCAGCTTACATCTGAGGTCAAGGTGAAATTTTAGTTTGGATGCTTAAGTTAAGATTCACACTAAGTTTCTGTCTTCAATCTGTAGAATATCAGTGTTACGAAAGAGGGTGAATTTTTTTTTTTCAGACGCGCTATAGCTAACGGCTATTCCACATGAATCACCCTTGTAGACAGCACGTATAAATACGGAATAGTTATTAATGAACAGCCGACCAGACTAGGCGCTGCAGTCTGGAACCGCGCGACCGCTACGGTCGCAGGTTCGAATCCTGCCTCGGGCACGGATGTGTGTGATGTCCTTAGGTTAGTTAGGTTTAAGTAGTTCTAAGCTCTAGGGGACTGTTGACCTCTGAAGTTAAGTCCCATAGTGCTCAGAGCCATTTGAACTGAAGGACGGCACGGCTTGCCGTGCGGCTGTCGGCTACGTGTGAAGAGGCGGTAGGTTCCGTGTCGGCCCGGCAAAAATACCGGCTTGTAGGCTGCCGGGTTGATGTGAAATAAGCCACAGTCTTCATAGACATACTCCTACACATCTTGTTTGATGCAACACGCGACTGAACGTCTGAGGTTTCAAGCGTCAACTGTACCTTACAAATTACTATGGATGTACTTAATATTTTACACTGTAACAAGCGGCATTGATTAAGTATTTGTTGATATTTTCAGTTGTGCTAAAAATAATGACAGGTTTATATTAAAAAAACATAAGTATGTGTTGAAAATCAGACTACCGTGCATTTCTCAATGGTTTGTATTAACCAATTACACCAGCCCCCCTACATACTCTTGGTCTGCGGCATTGGTTACTCAGTGTTGGTTGTGGTTTGGGAGGTGTTTCCAGTGGTAATGGTAGGTGACTCACCCTGTATATCGTGAGAGAGCAAGAATTATATGACACTCGGCTCTTTTGGTTCGGGTCTGAGCACAAGTTCACAGTTAGCGACGGAATTTTAGGTTACCTTGCACGTCAATAACAACAGACACTGCAATACAGAGTGAAAATTTCGGTCCACAAATGAAATATTTCGACAGTGTGATTGCCGTGAGACTTCAGTACCTGATACGCGCCGGGTATGTAAAGTATTCGAAGCTTACCTAAGCAAGGGCAATAACAGAGTAGATCCTCACGGAAACAAAGCAAGAAAGAAAGGAAAAAAGATGAGTTTTTTACACCCCATTCAGTGTTTAATCCATTATAATTGCTCAATGAATGAAAGAAACTTCTTTCTGAGGAATGGTGGAAAGTTCATTAATAAAAAAAAAATTGTTCAAATGGCTCTTAGCACTATGGGACTTAACTTCTGAGGTCATCAGTCCCCTAGAACTTAGAACTACTTAAACCTAACTAACCTAAGGACATCACACACATCCATGCCCGAGGCAGGGTTCGAACATGCTACCGTAGCGGTCGCGTGGTTCCAGATTGTAGCGCCTAGAACCGCTCGGCCACCCGGCCGGCCCGTCCTTCCGTGTCTTGTGCATATTCAGTTGACCTCGACTACAAACGGAACACGACCAGCGATTAGCGTGTTATCTCTTGTACAGACGTTTGAAAAACAGAAGAAGGATAAGAGAACATTGGGTCCATCCACTCAATATGAGAAGAAACTAACTGCAAGTAGGTGCATTCTTTGTTCTGTTTTAGGAATTAAGGGGAAATGAAGATAAGTTTTTTAATGATGTTCTGATGAGTTTACGAACTTTTGACGAGCTACATCCACGAATGAAGTTTCCATTGAACGCCGTAATACATCCTTCCGAGAATGTAGGGTTGTTCATTTTATTTCTTCCATTATTGTTTACGTTAGGTATACACTATCCAATTTTGCAGAAAGATATAAAAATGCTCTATTACGGAAACCATTTTTTTTCCAGATATCTGGCCAGTGGCTGTACGTTCACAAATCTTCATTACAGTTACAGACTTGGCATTTACACAATCATTGAAATAGTCAGATGTGTGTGCCAAGCTGTTTGGTCTCTACGTTATGAATGTATGCCTCTACCCACCATAGACGACTTTCAAAACATTGCTGGAAAATTTGAGCAAAGAGCTAATTTTCCTCACTGCATTGCAGCTGTAGATGGAAAGCACAATCGTATCGTCCATCCATGTAACTCAGTGTATTACAACTACAAAGGATGTTCATCTGCAGTGTTGATGAGATTTTCACTCTGCAGCGGAGTGTGCGCTGATATAAAACTTCCTGGACGATTAAAACTCTGTACAAAGATCCAGAGTTCGAGTCTCGGTCCGGCACACAGTTTTAATCTGCCAGGAAGTTTCTTATAGTGTTGATGGCTGTGGCTGACTCTGACTAGAGATTTGTCTACATAGATACCAGCAGTTATGGCAAAGGAAGTGATTCTACTATATTTAAAGAATGTTCTTTGTGAAAATCACTGATGGAAAAAAATGCAATTCCTGAAGACAGATGCCTTCGTAGTACAGTAAGTTCAAAGGTACCTTATTTTTTTTATTGGTGATGAAGCGTTCGTACTTCATCAACACATTCTACGACCATACTCTGGACACCAATTAACAGTTGCTAAAAAGAGTGTTCAATTATCGCCTGTCAAGAGGCAGGAGGTACGTAGAATGTTCATTTGGGGTACTGACTAATAAATAGAGGATTTTCCACACAACTATAAATTTAAAACCCGATTTTGCTCTTGACATTGTCAAGGCGTGTGTCGTTTTGCACAATACCATTCTTAAAAAAGAAGGCTACTCTGTCCATAACTGGAATTGAAGGTATAACAAGAAGTGAATGTGTACGCGGGAGAATTTCTGCAAAGGTGCACGAAAAATGACGACGGATTATTTTATGACACCTGAGAGATCTGTGAAATTATCTAAAATGTAATGCGCCACTGATGGGATTTTTTTTTTTATTTGTACTTGCCATAGTCGTCTCTGTCTTCGTCACACATCCGTTCAAAGCTTTCGTTCAGTTCTTTGCAAACTTCGATGCATGCATTCCTTGTTTGTATTCTGTCCTTACAAGTACCTAAAGTCTTGTCCCACAAAACTGCTCGTTCCAGAACTAACGTTGAAAGGATTTAGATATCAATTTCCGCCATGACACAGTAGACTAGGAATGTCCTGAACAGATTGAAGCACAAACAAAGCAAAACACAACTAGCCGGCACACGATAGTTGTCGGGTAGACGCGTAGCGCTCTACTGTTCTCCATGCCTCAGCACGTGCGCCGATATTTCCGCACGACACCGTCAACGGGCCGACACAGTGGGGGCCGCAGGCATCCCGCAGCCTTGGCCCGGCTGTCGGCTGTCGTTTAGCCGTCCACGTAGTCTGTCGGCCTGGTGTGAAACGTCCCGTAAGCACCTCACCCCGACAACCGGCTAGCCGGTACCGGCTGCCCGGTGCTTTGTAGATGTGAAATAAGCCTACGATGTTTACGAGTTTGGCTGTCTCCGTGCCTGGATTTCATTGTGATTTCAGTCTGTGATAGTGTACTGTACACAAGTAAGAACAGAAGTACGCACAGTAGGAACGTGGGAAGGTGCAAGTACAACAATGTGTATAGTGTTCTAAGAACTGTAAAAACGGTTTATTCTAGCTCTGAAAAGGCAGAGATGATAATCGTCTATGGTGAGTGTAGACAAATTGCTGCTGCAGCCTGCAGGTTGTATGCGGGAATGTACCTGGACAGAGATCATCCAACACATTTGAAAACATCTACAATTATATGCAACAGGTATGGTCGTAACACGCAAACGTGTCCGTAACAAACCCATCACAAGAAAAGCAGGTGCAATTGGTGTGTTAGCAGCTGTTGCCGTGTACCCACACATGAGTCCACGTGACATCGCTAGAGGCAGTGCAATGAGTCAAAGTAGTGTAATGCGCATACTTCATCGTCACAAATTTCACAAATATCATGTGTCGCTGCATCAGCAATTACATAGAGATGAGTTTAATAATCGAGTGAATTTCTGTCAATGGGCATTAACAGAGAGTGCGTTGCAGTTTTACATGTTTACTGATGAAGCAGGTTCCACAACCACGGTGCAGTGAATTTACCAAACATGCATTACTGGGCCGTGGACAATCCTCGCTGGCTTCGACAGGTAGAGTGATAGGTAGAGAACGCCAGGCAAGGTTGGAGAAAACTGCTCGTAATGAAGGCTCCGTCTCTCTCTTGGCCACAAAAGTACTCACAGATGTCGTAAGATTTTCTGGAAAACACTTTCAAAATGAGAAGACTGAACAGACAGTGGCAGTGTGGTATCTTCTGACTAACAAACTGGTCCCTTAGGGAACATCTTGAACACGCAATCTGACGGCGAAATATTGCACGTTGTTCGGACCGTGATCGTAGCAGATTCGCCGAGTATTGTTAATTCGCCAAGAACTCACTGTGCACTGTATTGCAAAACATACTAACAGTTTTTGTGAAGGTCCGGGGATCCAACATCGAATAAAAGTTCGTAAACGATATTTGGCTTTTGAAAAATTAAATTTTTGTTCTTGATAAACGGGACATCTGCGCTTCACATTACTTCTATATGTAAACTTATCTCCGACAAAAAACACAATTTCCAGTCGGCATTACTTATTTCCCACAATTACAAGAAAACATAGATCCTCCTCTCTTTTTTTCAACTAAGAACGTTGTCGTCAGAGCAAATAGCGTTGTCGTATCAAATTCCGGTAGCGCATCATCGATGGTACTCCCAGGCGGAATATTACCACCATAGTACATTATGTAGGGACATTACTAACTGTATGTTGTATTAGTTCTTTGATCGAATTATGTTATGCATATTGATACGGGAGACTAAATGAGATTACTAAAGCGCTAGCAGTACTGATTTCGATTGGTATCGAATAATGTTTAGTGATCCTATGTATCTCTTCAGTCATTATCATTAAGCACAAATTTTTTGTGTCAGTGTGTCTCGTATATCACATAGGTGTTTATTTGTTGGGTTATTTACTGTGTTCTCCTTTATTCTGGCATGAATTCTTTGCCTTTGTTGCCGTTGTATAACTGGTAAAGCCGCCCAAATCCATCCTCCAGTTATCTGTATTTTAGCCAGGCATGGTTCTTTATGATAGTATACACTGTTCGGGCTCTGGTATTATCTTCCCACCTGCTATTATTATTATTATTATTATTATTATTTTAATCTTCGCATTGCCCAGCTGGGATTGCGTAATAACTGTAAGTAAAACAGTTGTGGCATGCATGTAGATTTGTACCAAATATTTCGCAGCTGCGCTTGCAATTTTCTAGATATTATTTACAGTGCTATGTTTATGTGTTTTCTTATTTTTGCTCTTCAAATTGTGCTTTTCTTGTTATCGTGTGAAATACGTAATAATTATGGCGTGTGAAAAACGTAACACTAGGCTCCAAAGTAAATTGAGGAATGATAGTGACGACAAGCGTAGCTTATCAGCACCACCGTGTAATGAATTAACAGGCATTCAAAGTAGTAATTTGGTAATTGTGCATATGGAAATGGAGCGGGCGGCAAATAATGGTGTAGACAGTGAAACAATTAGTGAAAAGGGAAGCATTATCATTCGATCGGTCGGCAACAGCTCGCCTCAGGATTCCGAAATGACAGGACACAATCTTGCAAATACTGTAGATTCAGGTTTTGGGTCCTCACCGTTTTCTCAAATACGTCAAGACACATTTTCTGCTTTTCAAAATGCGAATATTGCCGGTTCAAATGCACTGCCGAATAGCACTGAGGAACATGTTCCAGACAGCAGTGCATTGTTATTACAATTAATGCAACAAATGGGACAAAATCTTTAAAAGTTAGACACAATGAAACCTCCCCTTAGAAAAATTTATGAATTACTGTGCTGATAAACCTCTTACGTTATTTGATTTTCAAACAGATGAGCAAAACTGAACGTACTCAGACATTTCTCTCTTTACTTATTCTGATCATCCCCAAACTGACACAAAATATTTTTAGCGCAACGCAATCTGACTTTCAATAATCCCTACAAAAGAATGACCCTGACTAACAATAATCTATGCCTCTCATGAATCACTTACCTCACAAAAATCGTTATTCGAACTACTGCAGTACAGCGAGCGCCAATACTGTCAGCCAAATAAAAGATTCAAACTACTGAAGTCACTAACTACTGATAGGCGTACTGAGCAAATGAAAGATTTTGATAGAGAACAAACTAGCGCCGGCCGATGTGGCCGTGTGGTTCTAGGCGCTTCAGTCTGGAACCGCGTGGCCGCTACGGTCGCAGGTTCGAATCCTGCCTCGGGCATGGACGTGTGTGATGTCCTTAGGTTAGTTAGGTTTAAGTAGTTCTAAGTTCTAGGGGACTGATGACCACAGATATTAAGTCCCATAGTGCTCAGAGCCATTTGAACCTTTTTTTTTTTTTTGAACAAACAATCTATTTACCTTAATAGTGTTCGAAAGTCATAATATATATATATCAGTTCATGATATCCAGTCTTTACTCTTTCTGATGGACACACGTCCAGATCATCCGCTCTCAAAACTCCGCCGTCTCTCTCCCCACATCCACCACTGCTGGCGGCTCACCTCCAATTGCGCAACGGTACGCGCTGTTCCCATCCAACTGCCGAACACTATAATAACGAATATTCCAACAATTCCAACCAGCCTCAGACTCACACAGCACAGCCAGTGATTTTCATACAGAGCGCTACGTGGTGTTACCAACATAAAAATCTAAACAGCCCACTTACATAACTTCAGAGTTCACTTCCTTCGCGCTTCCTATTTTTCCAGTATTCTTTTATCTTCTCACCACGTTGTCTTTTCTTTACTTCTTCCTATGTTATTCTAGATTTCTTGTTTCTTCTGTCCTGAAAGCCTTCTAAAATTAATATTTTATTCTTCAAAATGTCTTTTATTTTTATGTCCAATTCTGTGGTGTTGTTTCACTCTAGTTCATTCTAATTCATTCCTTATTTTTCTGAGCCACGACTCTTTCGATTTCTTTTTCCAAAAACACAGGAGCATTTGTTTCGTCAGGGTGCTTTCATTCGTTTTGTAGAAGTCAACAAAGAAGAGTAATCTTCACTTTGACATTCCTTACGATATTTGCTCAGATCTTCTCGTTACTTCACATTTTTAACCACCTGCAGTTCATATTTCATCCATTGTTTTTGTAATAATCAACCTTTCAGTACCTCTATTCTGTCCCGCTTACATCGTAGTTACCCGTGAAGCACTCGCGCGCATATAAAGATTACGGTATTATCATGTGATAGAGCGTCTTAGTTTTGTTTTTCTAGATATGCGTATCTTGTTGCGCATTTTTTGTTTCAAAACATCTGCTCCTCCGTTTTATTAATTTTTACATCTATTACGAATTTCTTAAGATGTTTCAATTTACTAACCAGATATTTTTTACCTAACTGTGTTTTAAGGATTTTGTGGAAGTTGTTGTATTTGTTATCAGTTTTTTTCCAGAAGAAATTTTGAGACCAGTTCTGTTCATTATTTTTTTCAGAATACTTATTTGAGTAGTTGCTTGTGTCAGATTTCCTGAAAGTATTTCAAAATGGTCTGCAGAAGCCAGGCAGTATCCTTTAATTTCATTTGTTTTCTTTCCCACAATTATTGGTATATTTTGTTATCTTTTAGCTCAAAATTCTGGAGCCATGCAATTTTTTTTCTAAAACACAGTAAAACTAGAAAGCCATCCGTTGCCTAACACCAATTTGTATTTCAAATAAATGAGATACCTCCACCATAAATTTAATTTTAGATATCGTATTTCTTAGAATTTCATGAATTACGTTTGTTAATTTTGCTTTCCCACCAAATACTCTAGCGATTTTGTCTACTGTGTCTCAGCGTACCGAATGAAATGCTTTCTTGAAATCAATATATTATACTTTTACACGTGCTTTGAGTTACAAATCTGTTCCCTGCATGATCTTCCCTTTCGAAACCATCTTGATAATCCGGTTGTTTGTCTAAAGTTCCTTCAGTTCTGTTCAGGAGCACTTTTGATAATGTCACTTGCTAAAGTTACGATGCTCTGTATTTTTACTACTATTAGTATTATTATTGTTATTATTATTATTAACCCCGTTACATCACATTTAGAATTCAGGATTATTCAGATGGCAACAGTAATTCAAGGTTAACACAAGTTTATTACAAACTACCATCTAACTCAACCTTTTTTAACAAAATATAATACTCTGTGCCATAATGTAGTTAAAATTTTCGGAAATATGAAAGAATTGTTCTTCTAAGGCATTACAATTACAGAAAACATTCAAGCATATACATTATACCAGTGGAAACACATGTGAGCACATTCTTCTGCGGTCAACAATAACAAATATTACTGATTACAAAATATCGTTGTTGGTGCCACAGACTTGAATCTTTCCAGCCTGACAATGCTAATTATCCTCAAGGCCTGCTCTATATTAACAAAATTATTCGAAATAAATTTATTTTCCATAAAATTACACTTCAAACCAAAAGCCTATACAGCTTAAGAGGCGCTGTAAATCCCGGAGGACCAGTTGCCCACGTTCAATAAACATATTATTTCCTGGAACTTACATCTCGTGTAATGGCCTCGGAAGAAAAGTCAAAGTACTTCGACTGTATACGTTAGGGTACCGATAATGTTTCCGCCAGTGACGCTTTGCGAACTGAACAAGAAAGGTGGAAAGCTATTTAAGTGCATCCCACACACTACGTTATACGTCTCACTGTGGATAATGGAATATAAGTGTAGAGGCTTTCAGTTTGTGAAGAATTCTATTTGAGTTAATCACCTGCTCCGAACGTAAACTATAGTATTATCTATTTATTTATCGTATGCTGACGGGAGAAAATGCCAGACAAATATTGACAACAAATGTATATATTTCTACACGGATTCACACAGTTTTGAGTTCGTAATGGGTTCATAGGCCTAAGTCCAGGTTTTAAATCCAACCGGAAGCTACTGTAGATAAAGTGTGAACGTGTTCCATTGTCACTTTGAATGCTCTAAGGGAAGATTCAATGTTATGTGGCGTACAGTTAGCTGCACTTCGCTGCAGTCATGCTGAGGAGAAAGCTTGCAGCAACGCTCCACATCCATCCCGGTCAG
This sequence comes from Schistocerca nitens, assembly GCF_023898315.1. Taxonomy (NCBI): domain Eukaryota; kingdom Metazoa; phylum Arthropoda; class Insecta; order Orthoptera; family Acrididae; genus Schistocerca; species Schistocerca nitens. The sequence continues at coordinate 498,744,909 of NC_064618.1, forward strand.
TTCTCATCCGATTCAGTTTGCTCCAGTGTAGCCGAGGAAAATGAAAACCTGCTGGTTGTTCCCGAGGAGTTTTAATTAGCTGATAACGCACCAAGGAAATTTGACTCTGCCTTGGGTATTCCAAGCATCTTGCATGTTGAAGTGACTGTTCAGTAGACCCCATTGTATGGAGTACTAATAATGAAAATTCTGAATATATTGATAATTTTGGTTACTTATATTCTTGTCCACAAGAAGTGGTATATCACTAAGGACCGGTAGCCAGCGCATGTTTGTGGGGCGAATAGGCCAGGAACTGATTCTCACGTACGTTTGAATTGTTCCTTAAAATTTACGAACATGTTCTAAAGATGTTACCTTTCATTACAAATATTTGGTCACACTAATATCTACTTACATTTGCGAAAGGTACCTGTTTGTGATATGAATAATACGATTCACAACAGCTTAGAGTTCCTGTATTTACTTTCCAGAATAAAGTAACAACGCTCATTATACTTTTAAAAAAGAAACACTCTTCTTGTTGAATTCTGTTTAACTTATTGGGTTAATCTGTTAACGAATATATGGATAATATTTCAATGAAAAGACTGAAATTGATCATTTAATTGAATATCTTTGGTACATCTCGAAATACCAAAACACAAAAAGTTGGAAAATTAATAAGAGGTAGAGATTATTACTTATATAAGTGACAGTGGTACTTGTAATGTAACCTGCTGCTAACTAACCTAGTGAAAACATTAAAACTATAACATAGGTTGCGGTGCTATTGTTACAGACGATGACGCTAATGTTAACAAGAATGATTTGCCAAATGAGGCAGCCAGACCGAAATGTCACATGTGGGTCGTTAGCAACTGGTATCCAAATAAGGTAACACCGTTTCAGAAAAATGAAAACAGAAATTTCGCAAATCTAGCAAAAAAGGATTATTTTGGTATCATAACGAATATCATGTACACAATGATAGACACGAAGTGTAAAATCAGGCGTTAGTAATTTATTGCGCATGAGCAAACTAGCCTGATTAATTAAAGTTTAATTACATCAGTAATTTTGCTTCACTGTAAATGCAGTATGCGCTTTAAGCCTGTGATTAAGTCAGCTAGACAGAGGCATTCCTAGAAAATTAATCATTCGGTTTTAAATATTTAAAGCACGAGATAATGACGTCCAACTTTCGAACCGAGCTACGTAATCATTATGAATTTTAAAGCTGGTAAATAAATACCTCGGTGAAGGTATTATTCATAGCAAACATTACATAGTAATGTTAAGAGTTATGCAAGTGGCAGAAAGGAATGTAAAATTCAGTCTCATTCGATGTTCGTCACTTCAAAAGACAATGTTTTTTTTAATCTTTTTAGTGCAGTTAACCGTTGCCTTTCTAAATTATTCTGGTTGTAGTTTCTTCATTTCTACAGTTAGAAAAAACTTACATGTATACGCATGTTTGCAAATTGGCTGCTTCTCATGATTGTGAAGAATATTTAAGGTAATCCAAAAGTATAATCTGCTGATAACCGTAAATTATTGCACCCACGATGCTTTCTTGTTTTTCTTTACTTGTGGCTTGACCACAGAACATGAAACCTAAATGTCAGTAACTATTATATCGCGGAGTGGAAGAACAGTGAGAGTTATCTTCTTGATTTTCTTTCTTTTGTAATTGTGTCCTTAAGAGAACAATGGAAATAAACGCAAATAAAACAAGGAAATTTCATAGCAAGTCGGATACAAGTAAAGGACTCTGTAATTCAAATCCACAATTGAAAGTATCATTCGTAAAAGCGGCGCTCTTTAATTACGAGAAGTCAAAAGTAATTACTTCTGAAAAACACAATAAGTTCTGATACATCAAATACACCCAGCTCTCGTTACTTATAGGGAAAGTCTTATTAAGAATTTACTACCTCTTTGAGTCGAGAAGTCAGGCGGCAGAGAAACTGAGGCCGATAATTACAGGAGTCCAAGTGCGTAGCACGCTAGCAACGAACCACGGTCTCCTGAAGGTTGGAGAAAAATCCGTCGATCAGTAAGACTATCGTTACACACCACGAAACGTAGACACACACACACACGCTAGCGCGTGCATGTACGCTCGTTCGTGTGTACCTGTGTGTGTGTGTGTGTGTGTGTGTGTGAGAGAGAGAGAGAGAGAGAGAGGGGGGGGGGGGGTAGAGCGTAAATATGTTTAGTCATTATTTTAAAAAAGCAGCGAAACGTTTCTTACGGTAACTAAATAAATTGCGACACAATCAATGCTTGGCAATCTCTGCAGGTCTTAAGTCTGTAAGTTGGCGCGCAAAGTATTTTCAGTGAGAGGTAGTGTTTAATGAAATGTATGTGGCAAAACAAAGATTACAAAAGAGGAAAGACGGCTGAAGGATGAACATAAACAGAAACCAAGCTTATAAGACCGTCGTCTGTTCACTTGACCAGACCCTTACAAGCGAAACTGATCTTAGAGCTATATTCCAATTTATCTTTACCTTTAAAAGAAAATCTCCTGACTGACAGACACATCATCGCCTAGCCCAAACCGCTAAGAATAGAAAGTTGAAATTTGGAGAGTATTTTGAGCTGATACTGCAGGTATCATTTAAGAAAGGATTTTTCAAAATTCCACCCCTAACAGGGTAAAATATGTGATGAAAGGTTTTTTTGAAAATATATCGGTATCTTGGCAATTTTGAAGCTATACTACGAAAATTGATATTTGGTTCCTCTGTCCGAAATAAAAGGAAATACGTGCTTCAGCATTTTTGGGATTTCAAGCTGAAAGGGGTGGATTGTGGGTGAAAGACCTTTTTTAATAAATCATTATTTAAGAATTACTACAGCATTTTTAAAGCTACGTCTATGAAAATTGGTATTTTGCTTCTCGGCTAGAAACAAAAAAACAAAAGTGTATTTTGGAATTCAACCTCTAATGGGTGCAATAGGGGGCGAAAATTTTTATGAAAATATTTGTTTGTATTAAAACATATATGGTAATGCTCTTATAGTGTAGGCATCCGTTAAGCTGGGATTTTTCACCCCCAAGGAGGTGCAATAGTGGCTGGAAGGTTTTTTGAAAATAGGTCGCTATTTACAGAATTTTGAAGCTAGAACTACGACAGCTGATATTTGGTTTTGAGGTTAGAAATAAAAAAAAACGTGTTTCAGCGTTTTTGAAAATTCACCACCTAAGGAGGTGAAATAGTGGGCGAATTTTTTTCACAAATCATTATTAAAGAACTACTAAATAGTTTTTAGAGTTCTATCGATGAAAATTGGTGTTTGACATCTCGGATAGTGTTTTTGTAAATTCAAGCCCTAAAGTGATGAAATAGGGAACGAAAAGTCTCATGAGAATATTTCAGTGTGAAAGCAGAGTCGCATTTCAGTCAGAAGGACATTAATGAAAGGCTATGTTTCAATGGCCTTAATTCGCATGAAAAGTTATAAAGATGTTGCAATTTGTGAACTAAATCAAAGTAAGCTGTTTAACAGTCACCACGACAGATCGCCTTCGTTATTTTTATTATAATTACAGCGCAAACTAATCGTTGCTGATGACACAGTAGATTCCATGTACAGGAATATCCGTTTGAGATGAGAGAATTCAGTACCGAGTGGAAGACTGGCGCTAATGACTATGAAACCACTTATCCGATTTGTCTTTCTCTTTTCTTAGCTCACCATATGGAATTACATTAAGCCCACTGGAACACTAATTGTGCAAAAACTGGCAGTCCTGTAAACGGTCAATAACTATTTTATAGTACGTATATTTACACTTGAGCAGTGAGCGTAATAATATACAAATAAAACTGAGGAAAAACAAAATATTCTGTCCGGATTTTTATGCGGTTGTGACCTACAAAACATAGCGTCTATATAGTGTTGAACCCATTTTTATTACGATTTCCACATCTAACTTTTAATTCTACAAACTGTTTTAGTCAGAGTAATGTCTTCTAATATAGTCTATTATCTCATTTATTTATACAATGCTCAATGTAAAAATACTTACGGCAGTAGACTGCATTAAAAGACAAGATTACAATTCAGTTTTCATGGATTTTTTCCAGTTGTCATTACGACTATGACTAAAGTTTAAAAAGAGGCTGACAATATAAACCTATTAGTGTTCAAAAGTTCATTTGCTTTTTCATTTACATTTTCTGGCTATGCATCTGAGATAGGAATAGTTTATTAAGTGGTTATTTCAGTAATTTGTGTCTGTCTTTCAGATAGAATTCTAGATCTGGTGCTAACATTTCTTAATTACCTGCTGTTTGTTTACAGTAATGTCTTGTTTGGCGTTCGCCAACCAAGTACTGGTATAACAATAACTGTTTTCTATTTATATGGTTTGTGCGTATTGGGTAAATTCAGGGAGCATGTATTTCGGAGAGACAATAAAACAGTTGTACTGCACCCACACGAGTATCATTCAGCGAGTCACAACGACATAAGGAATATTACAACGCATGTGGAAATATACAGACACAAAATTCTGCGTTGTTCGTGACGCGACGGACCACGAGATGCAATACCACCTACTATGCGTTGTGGATTGGTTTCCAGAGGGAGAATGTAAACATTCAAAAAGAAAGTAAACTTTCCCATCTGTGACAGGTAAGCTGTACTACACCGTATCGGTTCACATAATAAGTGAAGCAGGAGCCAAAATATTTATTACAACTACAAGGAAGAAAGACATGTATTCATGGATTGGACTGACTATATCATTGGACGTGAAATCAGTGCGTTATAAAATTTGTGGTTCAAATGGCTCTGAGCACTATGGGACTCAACTGCTGAGGTCATTAGTCCCCTAGAACTTAGAACTAGTTAAACCTAACTAACCTAAGGACATCACAAACATCCATGCCCGAGGCAGGATTCGAACCTGCGACCGTAGCGGTCTTGCGGTTCCAGACTGCAGCGCCTTTAACCGCACGGCCACTTCGACCGGCAAAATTTGTGGTATCGTACTGCTACACTATTGGTATTCACCTAATATGATAGGTATAGCCGCCGATGCAGTTATGCGTACTGCGCTACAACGTCGGAGATATCGCTCATAATGCTATAATAGCCATCGTGATAATTTTCTAGAGTTGTTTCTCGTTGTAAGTAGTGTAATTATTACAAGAAAAATATCTTTTTTTATAAGGATGCATTTATATTTTTTAAAAAAAGCGCTCGTTTATTCGGCTTTAGAATTACCTACTAAAATAATCGTGGTCGTGGGACATCTACGACGTCACGAGTCATTGTGCTGTCTTGTCAGACACCACGGATCCTACGACATCGTGCGCTTTTCCCGCTGTACCCCGTTAGCGAAAGGCACAAAAATTATTTCTTCATTACATAATTGCTCCACATAATGCAGATGTTTCTTATTCACTTCCTTTCTTCCTCTGTGTTTATCTGTTTTCTCAAGCACAGTAATGTGTCTAATGCTGCAAAACCAGTTATCAAATCATTTCCTCTTAGAGTATGCATAGAAAAGTTTTAGGAGTAACAACATCAAATGCTGTAGCAGTAACCTGTAGTCCGTTCCATTTTCATACTTTGCTAATTTAACAGCATCTCATTTTATAAAATGAACTAGCTGTTACCCGTGGCTGCTCTCACATATCAATAGTTTTGCTACAATAAGTGATGGTGAGTACGTAAGTTCTAGTACGTGGAATAACGTTAGCTGCCCTTACGTGTTTGCCTGTTCAGATGACCCTAGCTTGTGATGTGCTCCCGGTGGCCGCTCCCTTGCCCTACCACACGACCACACATCACTCGCCGTGCCGCTTCTGAGCAGTGTTTGCCGACGGGTCTGGACATGTACACATAGTGTATAGTATGTAACAAATTTAATAACTTTTTTAACACGGCTTGTGTTCACACGTAAAAAATATGTTCAGTTCCTTACTTCACCCTGATCGGGGACAATTCTATTTCTTTCTAAAGTAGCCTCACTGTTCTTTCTCAGGGTTACAGCTATCTCCATACCAAATTTCATTAAAATCGATTTAACAGTTTAGTCGTGAAAACTTAACTTACAGAGATATTTTCGCATTTTATAATATTGGGTAGAATTATGGATCAAACATGATGAGGCTTATGTAAGCACTGTATTCTACCTGCTACCTGCGTCTTCACTCACGTCTCACTAAAATGAAACGAGATGTGCCCATGGCTTTATTGGCCGGAAGACCAACTTCGGAATGTTCGGCCACTTGCAGCAAGTCCTTTTATTTGACGCCACTTCGGCGATCTAAGCGTCAATGATGATAAAAGATCACGAGAACAACACACACACACACACACACAAAATCCCGAACAGAGAAGCCGGCCGGTGTGTCCGATCGGTTCTAGGCGCTTCAGTCCGGAACCGCGCGACCGCTACTGTCGTAGGTTCGAATCCTGCCTCGGGCATGGATGTGTGTGATGTCCTTAGGTTAGTTATGTTTACGTAGTTCTAAGTTTTAGGGGACTGATGACCTCAGATGTTAAGTCCCACAGTGCTCAGAGCCGTTTGAACCATTTTTGAACCGAACGGAGAAAATCCTAGCCGACCGGGAATCGAATCCACGACCCCGTGAACGAGGGGCATCAACACCTACCACAGTACCAGGAGCTGTTTGAGAACATCAGAGGTTGCGATATGACGTGTGATCTTGACGATAGCCGGCGAAAGTGGCCGTGCGGTTAAAGGCGCTGCAGTCTGAAACCGCAAGACCACTACGGTCGCAGGTTCGAATCCTGCCTCGGGCATGGATGTTTGTGATGTACTTAGGTTAGTTAGGTTTAACTAGTTCTAAGTTCTAGGGGACTAATGACCTCAGCAGTTGAGTCCCATAGTGCTCAGAGCCATTTGAACCATTTTGAGCCATCTTGACGATAATAAAATAATTCGGTCTTTCTAAAATTATTTGTGATGATGATGTCCCGTACTCCGAGGAGCATAGGGTAAGATGCGGCAGACCCACACCGCCGACTAGGCAAGGTTCGAGCGGAGGTGGTTTGCCATTGTCTTCCTCCAACCGTAGTGGGGACGAGTGATGATGATGACGACAACATAACAACACCCTGTCATCTCGAGGAAGGGAAAATCCCTGACCCCGCCGGGAATTGAACCCGGGACCCCGTGCGCGGGAAGGGAGAACGGTACCGCAATACCACGAACTGCGGACTGTAAAATCATTAAATAGAGTTAAAATAACGAAGAAAGAAAATAATTAATTTGTAGTTCAGTACAGCGTAAATTTTATAATATTTGTACGTGCAGTAACGCCATTTACCTGACGTGTCTGCATATTATAATCAGATGCTGCCTCACTAAGCTTCTCCCACGCTCTATATGTAAAGGCACGAAATCTCTCTGTCTGTCGTACAGCAACGTGAGGAACAGCGGTTAGAATGCAACAGGCTTGCGGCTGATTCTAGTATGAGAGTATGGATTAAACAGGTTGAGGACTGTATAAGCATGCTACTCATTTACTTTCAGCCGTAGTACGCAGAACATACCAAACAATAAAAGCATTTTCAGAAGTATGACAAAGTTCAGAAGTCAATGATTAAATAACTTTTATCAGAGTCATTATTGTTCGATATTTCGCGTTATAGTCTTCAAATCAATAAGTATCTTGTACTACACACGTTCTAAACTACTCTATGTTCCTCCTCGTCATTCAAGGTATCTCCATACCAAATTTCATTAAAATATATTCAGCAGGCTACCAATCAAAACGTAACACATAGATTTACTTTTATATTTACAATATTATTATGGATTCTGCTCTTCTCGGAACCCGAAGATAATATTGTAATTGCGATTACAGTTCATGACTAACCTTCCTGCGCGTTACTTCTGTTTTTAAGATTCGATGATAGCTGTATAGCCGGAACTGATTATCTGTTTAAATAAATCAAAATTTGACCACGATTGTGAATAATTAATTCAGTGTGCGTGATTGTTCTGTTTACCTCGCTCAAGTATTCCAGAACACAGCAAAACGATGGTAGTACAAATCCGACAAAATCATCTGGAATTAATTAAATATGCCGGTACTGAATTAAACTGTTACATATTTCTAATCCCGAATGAACTGTAATTTTCTCGCAATAATATATTTTCAGTGTAGGTAATAAGTACCTAATTTTCAGACCTATCTTTGCAGTAAGTAATGAACGCCTCCGTCTCCGTCCCGTCGTTGAAAGGACAATTAACTTCCACGGAGCAAAAAAAAAAAAAAAAAGAAAGCAAAAAAAAAATGAAAACGTCTAACTGCAGTCAGTTTCAACTTAATTTCTGGACTGTTGAACAGAGAATTTCTAAAAATATTCGTCGCATTTCAGAGGGCTGTCTCCTATATCAAAGACGACAGAAAGTTACGGTGAATTTTACCTTACGCATCGAAACCAAAACAAAATTTTGGCTCCAGTTCTAATATGCTGCGGTGTCCCTGATAATGCTAGCTTATTCACTCACTCGTTCGTTATGTAATGAGTCTATAGTCGACATGCTCATAACACAGCAACAAAAAGCGTTTTTTGTTCTCCGCTTCCACAGTTGCAATTGAATTACAACTGTGCGGCGTCATATACGAAGATTGTCTTGTAAGTAACGTAAAACTTTTTTTTCGAAAGCAGGTTAGTTTTATTCAGAATTCCAATACACAATATTATTCCCCACCCTTTTGGCAACAAAACACTATTTTTCAACATAATCTCTGTTCAGTGCGACTGCCTTACGACACCTCCCTAATGGTGGACGTTGATCCCCATCATCCAAGTACTGCTTTCTTCAGAGTGCTCCAGACACATGGGAGGCGGAAAGTCCGAGATCCGGGCTGTCGGGTGGATAAGGGAGAAAAGTCCAGTGAGCTTTGGAGCTCCTCTCGGGTGCGCAAACTTGTTTGACTCATTGCGTTTTCCGGGAGAAGAACTTCATTCGCATTTTTGTGATGACGAACATCCTGAAGTCATTTCTTCAACTTTAGAGTTGGTCGTTGCACCATGATGGAGGACAACAACCGCTAACTCCTCCGAGTCCCAAAAGATGAGGGTGCGGCTTTGAACTTTTTCTTCGGAGGGGAGGCGATGTGGCGCCAATACATGTTTTGACGTTCCGTTTCCGGTTCAAAATGATGAACCTATGTTTCATTGCCTGTGACTATGTTCGAAAAGAAATTGTCAAGCGGCGAGAAACCCTGCGGGCACACACCTTTGAGAATCCCAACTGGTGGACGAGTGTGTCAGCACCACCAACAGAGACTTGCATTTAACAGCGAAGTACAGGGTGTCCATAAAGTCCCTTTACAACTCCAAAATTTTATTACAATGGCAGTTGCTGAAATATTTTAACAACATTTCTTTTATTGTAATCAGTGTTTACAAAAGTTTTTGACAGTGTTTCATTGACCTCTATATGGGCACCTTAAGTTGCACGAAGCACATTAAGACAGTACTCGACTTCTTGCCATGTTTGCTGCAGCGTAGCGTCATCAATGGTGGCAATGGCATTACGAATCCTTTGCTTCAAGTCAGCAATGTTCCGTATCTGTGTCTGATACACGATATCTTTTACATACCCCCATAAAAAAAGTCCAGAGGTGTGGTATCTGGCCAACGCAGTGGCCAAGGAACTGGCCCATCCCTCCCAATCCATCTGCCTACAAATGTTTCATTGAGGAACCGACGAACATGCAGTGCCCAATGTGGTGGTGCACCATCTTGCTGGAAAACGATAGTTGGTTGTAAGTCAATCAATTGTGGTGCTACGTATTCGGTCAGAAGGTCGAGGAAAACATCTGCAGTACTTGTTGACTCCTTGAAGAAAAATGGACTAATTATTCGGTTGCACATGATTCCACACCACACATTCACTTTTGGACTGTCCCGGTGAGGCTCCCTAGTCACATGCAAGTGTCCGTTGACTGACAGAGAACGCCGACAGTCGAAAAGAGTCGTAATTTGTGGTAGACAGACATCTATCCAGACCATCACACAGGAATTCCAGATTGCATCAGTATCACTGCAAGTAACATGACAGTTAGGCGGGAGGTGAGAAAACTTCGATATCATGGTCGAGCGGCTGCTCATAAGCCACACGTCGCGGCGATAACTGCCAAACGACGCCTCACTTGGTGTAAAGAGCGTAAACATTGGACGATTGAACAGTGTAACAACGTTGTGTGGAGCGACGAATCACGTTACACAATGTGACGATTTGATGGCAGGGTGTGGGTATGGCGATTGCCCGTGAACGTCATCTGCCAACGTGTATAGTGACAACAGTAAAATTCGGAGGCAGTGGTGTTACGGTGTCGTCGTGTTTTTCATGGAGTGGCTTGCACCCCTTGCTGTTTTGCGTGGCACTATCACAGCACAGGCCTATATTGATGTTTTAAGCATCTTCTTCCTTCCCACTGTTGAAGAGCAATTCAGGGATGGCGATCGAGCACCTTTTTTTATAAATCAAAGCATGTGTCGGTGTGGTTACACGATAATAATATCCCTGTAATGGACTGGCCTGCACAGAGTCCTGACTTGAATCCTATAGAACACCTTCGGGATGTTTTGGAACGCCGACTTCGTGCCAGGCCTCACCGACCGACATCGATACCTCTCCTCAGTGCAGCACTCCGTGAAGAATGAGCTGCTATTCCCCATGAAACCTTCCAGCACCTGACTGAAAGTTTGCCTGCGAGTGTGGAAGCTGTCACTAAAGCTAAGGGTTGGGCAACACCATATTGAATTCCAGCATTACTGATGCAAGGCGCCACGAACTTGTAAGTCATTTTCAGCCAGGTATCCGGATATTTTTGATCACTTAGTGTAGTACGGCGGTGTTCTTTCGAGTGTGCTACAATACCTCTGCTGTGTAAAACTGAATGCAGACTCAGAAAGCTGTCATGCATTTTGTTTTTCCACAGAGAAATGGTTAAAGTACTGTTGTGATTCCGTTGTGCTTCAAGGGGAAGGCCTTCCTTGTGGATATCAGGGACGGATGACTGGCACGTGTGGTTCTGCGACACTTATTGTGTTGGGAATCGGGTATGGAATCGTCGTTCCACAGTATAAGGCCGGCTCCTTTCTGCAGTTCGGTAAAGGCTGAACGCTGAAGCGACAGATAGATTGTTCTTCAGCACGGTTATATAAAGGTTCGAATCCGTTTTGATAGTAGATCAGTGCCTCAACCGCAGTTGCACTCATGACTCGAGATGATTACTCGTGAACAGAGTGACAATTAACAAAAAATAAGACGTATTGATTGCAAAAGCTGCAGTGTTTGTGGTGGTTGTCGGCATCTTTAAATCTGCAGTTTTGTGGAGTAGCAGACAAGGATTGCTAGAAATTCGAGACAATTCTGTAACGAATCGCAAGTCTATGGCTTGAACGTAAATGCTACCCGACCCACTGTTCGATGTAGTTATGTCGAATCTAAAAATTCGAAGATGGGCAAATTGCTGGTGCTCGTATGTTGTGTGCTTCCGTGCCAGAGTGGCCGAAGTGTTTGTTGTTACAAGAGGTACTGTATAAAAGATTTATACCACATACAGGAAAAGCGGAAATAAAGCATAATCCGCTACGTTACAACTCGAAAGAAAGTTTGTGTTGGGTGGTCGTAACAGACTGTCATTGAAGAAGGTTGTAACGACAAATAAGACGACGATAGCTGCAAAAGTCGCTGCAGAACTGAACGTCGCACTCGCAAATCCAATCAGCAGCAAAACATGAAGGCAGTTCCACAAGCAGCAATTGCAGGGAGAACTGACATTCCGAAACCACTCATCAATGATGCAAAGCCCGTGACAGGAAAACGTGGTGCCGAAGCCATGAAATCTGGACTATGGATCGTTGGAAGAATGTCATTCGGTCAGAGAAGTCTTGTTGCAGACTGTTTCCGATTCGTGGTCGAGTTTACGTCCCAGGAGTGAAATATGGCGGCGGTTCGGTGACAATCTGAGCACACGTATCATAACATGCCATGGGCCCCATGATTACTGTACAAGATCGCATGACTACCATTGACTATGTGACCGTATTTGCTGATAAAGTACACCCCGCGGTACAATTTCCGTTGCCAATGGTGATACTGTGCTCCAAAGCAACAGTGCCCCTGTTCGTGCAACTCGAATCGTCCAGGCCTGCCTTTGTGAACGCGGGGATGAATTTCGCATCTCCCCTGTCCACCACAGTCACCAGATCTCAATAGTATTAATTCACTGTCGTGTACTTTGAAGATAAAAATTAGTAATCGCTGTCTACCTCCTCCATCTTCATTACCTGACCTTACCACTAAGTTGCAGAAAGGATGGTATAAGATTCCCTCGAAATGCATACAACATCTGTATTTATCCATTTCGAGAGGCTGTATCGAATGGTAACGTGTTTCCTACACCGTATTAGACATGGCAATATGTTGCATTCTTGTGCTCCCTATTTTTGTTGCATTGCCTGTGGATATGGAGGTGTTCAATGTGGGCAAGGGGGTGGAGAAAAAAGAGATCAGCTAGCAAAGGATTCTTCTAGGCGAGGCATTTCCTTTTGTACAAGGGGTGATCAAAAAGTTTCCGTTTGAGGACGTTGCTGCAGCGTATGTGCAATGTAGCACGACTCCGATGTGGGTATATAAGCACCGACATGTAATCAAGGGATTATTGTGGTACTCCTGCCTTTTCCACGTGCGTGCAATCAATGCAGAAACATTAACTATGAAGAAGTTATTACCAAATGCGTCCAAACAGGACCAACGTTCTGTTATTCTTTCCTCGGCTGCCGTAGGACAAACCTACCTGCGAGGGTAGGATCGAATAGTCCAGCCCCTGCACTTGTGGCCAGGTGCTTCACCTGGTGACGTCATATGCCACTCACATTTGTGGTATTTCCAGATATTTGCAGCCCCAGGTGTCTTGCATTAAGTTACTTGTCTCAGCGTCATCTACTTCATTTCGGGGTTTTTTAAACGTTAATAAGAGTCAAAATCCATAGAGAAGAAATAAAAACTCTGAAGTTTGCCGATGACATTGTAATTCTGTCAGAGACAGCAAAGGACCTGGAAGAACAGTAGAACGGAATAGACAGTGTCTTGAAAGGAGGATATAAGATGAACATCAACAAAAGCAAAACGAGGATAATGGAATGTAGTCAAATTAAATCGGGTGATGCTGAGGGGATTAGATTAGGAAATGAGACACTTAAAGTAGTAAAGGAGTTTTGCTATTTGGGGAGCAAAATAACTGATTATGGTCGAGGTAGATAGGATAGAAAATGTAGACTGGCAATGGCAAGGAAATCGTTTCTGAAGAAGAGAAATTTGTTAACATCGAGTATAGATTTAAGTGTCAGGAAGTCCTTCCTGAAAGTATTTGTATGGAGTGTAGCCATGTATGGAAGCGAAACATGGACGATAAATAGACAAGAAAAAAATAGAAGCTTTTGAAATGTGGTGCTACAGAAGAATGCTGATGATTAGATGGGTAGATCAAATAACTAATGAGAGGTATTGAATAGAATTCGGGAGAAGAGAAAGTTGTGGCACAACTTGACTAGAAGAAGGGATCGGTTGGTAGGGCATGTTCTGAGGCATCAAGGCATCACCAATTTAGTACTGATGGGCAGCGTGGAGCGAAAAAATGGTAGAGGGAGACCAAGAGATGAATACACTAAGCAGATTCAGAAGGACGTAGGTTGCAGTAGGTACTGGGAGATGAAGAGGCTTGCACAGGATAGAGTAGCATGGAGAGCTGCATCAAACCAGTCTCTGGACTGAAGACCACAACAACAATAAGAATCACTGGAAGGTGGCAACTTATATGGGCTACGCACTGGGAGTGCAACGCCCACATCAATCGCCACTTTGTATTTTTGAATAACTAATTAGAGCAGTAATAAAAATAGCTGCATGAACATATTTGCGGTTCATCGCACTATGTTAACAGAGATGGCTAAGGGGTGAGCAATGAGAATGTTCGGCATTGCATTAAGTTCAAATAATGTTTGGAGATATAGAATTTGATCTGGTATTGTGCTCAGGGTGCCGGTGGCGGGAAACCAGCAGCGCGTTAGCCCAAAGGTAGAATTTTACAACCTCCAGCTCCCCAGAAGGTGTCGGCACCATCTGGGTGGTCTCCAGTGACAGGGATTCGATCCTGGCCTACAGGTAGACGGTATTTCCGGCAAAACACTGCGAGGCAAGCAGAATGTCACCCTAAAGTGAATAACGCAGGGAGACGTCGTTTCCCCCTGGGCCGTGTCGCCCTGGTCTCACAAAAGCGTCGCGGCCGACATTGCCAGCAAGGAATGTACCTCCGTGATTCCCCCATTCCATACATTTTTAGCGTGGGACAGAAGAGCGGAATCTGCCCGTTTAAACGCTGGCGCCAAAGAAATGTGTGGAAAGTTCTTCGGATGAACGGCGACTCCCAAAGGCGACCGCAATTGGCCAGATTGACGAGACGTAAGCGGTGTCTCCCGCGCACTCTTAGTCGAGTGGGAGTACTGCTCATTGGTGAAAAATTTGTTAAAATCTTGGGATTGGACAGCCACACCAGCGTAGCGGCATGCTTCACTAGGATTTTGGTAGAAAGGAGACACTTGCATTTCAGCTTCCATCAGATAAAAATGCAGTACTCTGTACCAGGCGATACAGAGTGATTGCGGAGTAGCTGTGTACCTTATCCGAAACTCCTGATTGTGTCGCGTACGCTCTCCGCTGTGGTTGCAGAAACATCACACCTGATCTGCATAACAGCACGATGACAACAGCCAGCTGGGAAGCCTGTCTTGGAACAGAGAGTACAGTAGGTAATATACGGAGCTACGGCCGTAGCACGATCATTCTTGCGGTTCATAGAAGTTAAAGGGGTGGCTGTTGACCTATTGAGTATCGCAGCACATTCACGCATTATTTCTGTGATAAGCTAAAGACGGAAAGTACGTGACCTAGAGTCTTGTGCTTTCATTTATTTAAAGGGAAACGTCATCCCCATCGCTAGGTTTTATAGTTGTAGATTCGTGTTATACTCCTTTCTCCTTATCAAGTTATTAATCTGCGCACACTCAATGCATTGTTAATGCGATTTACACTGAAGCACCAAAAAACCTGGTATAGGCATATGTATTCAAATAGAGATATGTAAGCAGGCAGAAGAAGGCGCTGGCGTCGGCAACGCCTATATAAGACAACAAGGGACTGGCGCGGTTGTTAGATCGGTTACTGCTGCTACAGTGGCAGGTTATCAAGAGTTAAGAGAGTTTGAACGAGCGATGGGGCACAGCATCTCCGAGGTAGCGATGAAGTGTGTATCTTCCCGTACGTCATTTCACGAGTGTACCGTTAATATCATGAATACGGTAAATCATCAGATCTCCGACATCGCAGCGGCCGGAAAAAGATCCTGCAAGAACGGAACCAACGACGACTGAAGAGAATCGTTCAACGTGACAGAAGTGGAACCCTCCAGCAAATAGCTTCAGATTTCATTGCTGAGCCTTCAGAAAATGTCAGCGTGCGAACCATTCAAGAAAAATCATCGATATGGGCTTTCGGAGCCGAAGGTCCACTCGTGTACCCCTGATAACTGCACGACACAAAAGCTTTACGCCTCACCTGGGTCCGTCAGCACCGACATTGGACTGTTGATGACTGGAAACAAGTTTCCTAGTCCGACGAGTCTCGTTTCAAATAGTATCGAGCAGATGGACGTGTACAACCTCATGAAACCATTGAACCTGCATGGCAGCAGGGGACTCTTCAAGCTGGTGCAGGCTCAGTAATGGTGTGGGGTGTGTGCAGTTGGAGTGAAATGGGACCCCTGATACGTCTAGGTACGACTCTGTCAGGTGACACGAGCGTAAGCATCCTGTCTGATCACCTGCATCTATTATTAACCATTGTGCATTCCGACGGACTTGGCCAATTCCAGCAGGATAATGCGACACCCCACACGTCCTGAATTGCTACCAAGTGGCGCCGGGAACGCTCTTCTCAGTCTGAACACTTCCGCTGGCCACCAAACTCCCCATACAAGAACATTATTGAGCATATCTGGAATGCCTTGCTACGTGCTGTTCAGGAGAGATCTCCATCCCCTCTAACTCTTATGGATTTGTTCACAGTCCTGAAGGATTCATGGTGTCAGTTCCCTCCAGCACTACTTGAGACATTAGTTGGGTCCATGCCACGTCGTGTTGCTGGACTCCCGCGTGCTCGTGGGGGTCCTACACGACATTATGCAGGTGTATCAGTTTCCTTGACTCTTCATTGTATGAGCATATGTAAATACTCAGATGGGATAAATCTGATTATCTTTCCCAATATTTCAGACTACCTGCATTGACACAACAACGCTAACCTACAGCCTGGTAAAAATTTTGGTTGGGTTAACTTGATGTTAATAATTTAGAACAACCACTAATTTCTTTGAGGCAAGCGACCTCAGCCAATCCGATTCTTCAACAGAGGCGTATATTGCATAGGCGGAATTTATAATAGAATTTCGAGTTCAGCAAATAGTTCATTTGCATATCGCCTGAACTGTAGCATAGGAAACCCGGTGGTCGCTTCCCATCACCCTGTACACTCTCTGCGAAAATGACTACGCCAACGAACTCGTCGTAGCACTGAAAGCGTGTAAGACATGGTGGTCTTTCAGTTATGCTCCTGACACTGCCGCACCTGGCTACGCTGGCAGTGACCGCCCTCTGCTCCGGGCGCTGGCTGCCAATTCCGCCAGCAGATGACATCAGCCCCGCGCAGGCCGTCTGATGGCGCTGAGGGCCACGGACGTCCGCTTTGTGCTCCAGTGCCGGCACTCCTCCCGAATTCCGAGTGTGCCGGCCACGCGTCCACCTGTCGGCAGGGGGCAGATTGCATCAGCCGCATTACACATGCAGGCAAAAGCAATTATCCGGCGCCAAAGCGGACGACGACCCTTCAGAAGCCTGCACTGAGGGCGCCATCCCGCCGCCCAACAACGCATAAAAGTAATGCCGTCCCCTTCCGCCGGTGTCTCCCGGAGAGTAATAATCCCTCTTTTTTCACTGGCTGGTCGCTTCGGAGCGCGGCACGGGCAAAGGAACAAGTGTGACGGGCGCGAGTGTATCGCGCGCAGCCCGACCCGGAGTGTAGTGGTCCGCCCGCCTCTGAGGTTCCTCTGCGAGCGCTCGCTTCGCTTTTTATTTTTTTTCGCCCGGCTCTGCCGGGCCGGTAGATATATCGCGGCAATAAAGCGCGCCGCGTCGATGGGCGTGCATCCGGCAAATGAAGTAGCAAGTGGCAAGTGGCCCCAGCCGTAAAGCGGCGCCGCGACGCGCCGCGACGACACCGGCGCCCGGGGAGCGCCCTGGCCCAGACTTGTGGCCGCACGCCGCCTCCTCAGCAGGCAGCTGCACACCGCATCCCAGCACCTGTGCTGCTGTTTGTCCGGAAACCACAATATGTGCAACGTTTCTTTTTCTTTGATTTATTACACTCCGCGACATAGGCCACACAACCGGCCACTATTTATACGTGTAGTGAGCATTTGGGCTACATTATTTTCATTATTGTCATTGCATCTTCCTCGCTCTACATGGAAGGGAGCGGGCCGTCAGCGATACGACATTCCACTCTTCAGCCAAGAGCTACAAAAATGCTGTACAGAAAAAGATGGCACTGAGCACTATGGGACTTAACATCTGAGGTCATCAATCCCCTAGAACTTAGAACTACTTCAACCTAAATAACCTAAGGACATCACACACATCATGCCCGAGGCAGGATTCGAACCTGCGACCGTAGCGGTCGCGCGGTTCCCAGAAAAAGACAAAGCAAATATTATTAAAAAGCGAAAACGTACAAAGACTGTTGACAAGGGTTCCTAGGTAGATGTAGTGTCAAACGTCCCCTTAGCAAAATTATACATGACTGTGCTTAAACTGACACACAATATTTTTTAGCGCAACGCAATCTGACTTTCAAAAATCCCTACAAAAGAATGGCCCTGACTAACATTAACCTATACCTTTCACAAATCACTTACCTCACCAAAAATCTTCGTTACTCGAACTACTGCAATACAGCGAGCGCCACTACTGCCAGCTAAATAAAAGATTCAAACTACGGAAGGCACTAACTACTGATAGGCATAGTTAGCAAATGAAAGATTTTAATAGAGAACAAACAATGTATTTACCTTAATAGTCATAATATATATAGCAGTTCATGACATCCATTCTTACAAATGTACTGTTTCTGATGGATACCGCTATTGTAGTGTTGGGCTGTTGGCTGTTAACAGCGCGTAGCGTAGCGCAGTTGGAGGTGAGCCGCCAGCAGTGGTGGATGTGGGGAAGTGAGATGGCGGATTTTTGAGAATGGATAATCTAGAGGTGTATCCATCAGAAACAGTACATTTGTAAGAATTGATGTCATGAACTGCTATATATATTATGACTATTAAGATAAATACGTTGTTTGTTCTCTATGCCTATCAGTAGTTAGTGCCTTCCGTAGTTTGAATCTTTTATTTAGCTGGCAGTAGTGGCGTTCGCTGTATTGCAGTAGTTCGAGTGACGAAGATTTTTGGTGAGGTAAGTGATTTGTGAAAGATATAGGTTAATGTTAGTCAGGGCCATTCTTTTGTAGGGATTTTTGAAAGTCAGATTGCGTTGCGCTAAAAAATATTGTGTGTCAGTTTAAGCACAGTCATGTATAATTTTGCTAAGGGGACGTTTCAAGTGTTTCTCGACTACCGCAAGGCGTTTGATGCAGTTCCCCACAGTCGTTTAATGAACAAAGTAAGAGCATATGGACTATCAGACCAATTGTGTGATTCAATTGATAAGTTCCTACATAACAGAACGCAGCATGTCATTCTCCATGGACAGAAGTCTTCCTAAGTAAGAGTGATTTCAGGTGTGCCGCAGCCGGCCTGGGTGGCCGAGCGGTTCTAGGCGCTACAGTCTGGAACCGCGCGACCGCTACGGTCACAGGTTCGAATCCTGCCGCGAGCATGGATGTGTGTGATAGGTTGGTTACGTTTAAGTAGTTCTAAATTGTAGGCGACTGATGACCACAGAAGTTAAGTCCTATAGTGCTCAGAGCCATTTGAACCAACCAGGTGTGCCGCAGGGGAGTGCCATAGTACCGTTTCTATTCACAACAGTCATAAATGACTTTGTGGACAACATCGGAAGTTGACTGAGGCTTTTTCCGGGTGATGCTGTAGTATATCGAGAGATTGTAGGAAAATTGTACTGAAATGCAGGACCATCTGCAACGAATTGACGCATGGTGCAGGGAATGGCAATTAAATCTCAATGTAGACAAGTGTAATGTGCTGCAAATACATAGAAAGAAAGATCCCTTATCATTTAGCTACAATATAGCAGGTCAGCAACTGGAAGCAGTTAATTCCATAAATTATCTGGGAGTAGGCATTAGGAGTGACTTAAAATGGAATGGCCATATAAAATTAATCGTCCGTAAAGCAGATGCCAGACTGAGATTCATGCAAGTAAATGCAATCCGAAAACAAAGGAAGTAGGTTACAGTACACTTGTTCGTCCACTGCTTGAATACTGCTCACCGGTGTGGTATCCGTACCAGATAGGGTTGATAGAAGAGATAGAGAAGATCCAATGGAGAGCAGCGCGCTTCGTTACAGGATCATTTAGTAATCGCGAAAGCGTTACGGAGATCATAGATAAACTCCAGTGGAAGACTCTGCAAGAGAGACGCTCAGTAGCTCGGTACGGGCCTTTGTTGAAGTTTCGAGAACATACCTTCACCGAGGAGTCAAGCAGTATATTGCTCCCTCCTAAGTATATCTCGCGAAGAGACCATGAGGATAAAAGGACAAAAATGACCATGAGACGCTTTTTTGTTGAATGCCTCGAAAACTGTGGCCTCCAGCGAAAACATATTCCAGTACAAAATTCGGCTTCATTAAATTTGCTACAGAAAGGTCCTGTCATATATATATATATATATATATATATATATATATATATATATATATATATATATATATACTCCTGGAAATGGAAAAAAGAACACATTGACACCGGTGTGTCAGACCCACCATACTTGCTCCGGACGCTGCGAGAGAGCTGTACAAGCAATGATCACACGCACGGCATAGCGGACACACCAGGAACCGCGGTGTTGGCCGTCGAATGGCGCTAGCTGCGCAGCATTTGTGCACCGTCGCCGTCAGTGTCAGCCAGTTTGCCGTGGCATACGGAGCTCCATCGCAGTCTTTAACACTGGTAGCATGCCGCGACAGCGTGGACGTGAACAGTATGTGCAGTTGACGGACTTTGAGCGAGGGCGTATAGTGGGCATGCGGGAGGCCGGGTGGACGTACCGCCGAATTGCTCAACACGTGGGTCGTGAGGTCTTCACAGTACATCGATGTTGTCGCCAGTGGTCGGCGGAAGGTGCACGTGCCCGTCGACCTGGGACCGGACCGCAGCGACGCACGGATGCACGCCAAGACCGTAGGATCCTACGCAGTGCCGTAGGGGACCGCACCGCCACTTCCCAGCAAATTAGGGACACTGTTGCTCCTGGGGTATCGGCGAGGACCATTCGCAACCGTCTCCATGAAGCTGGGCTACGGTCCCGCACACCGTTAGGCCGTCTTCCGCTCACGCCCCAACATCGTGCAACCCGCCTCCAGTGGTGTCGCGACAGGCGTGAATGGAGGGACGAATGGAGACGTGTCGTCTTCAGCGATGAGAGTCGCTTCTGCCTTGGTGCCAATGATGGTCGTATGCGTGTTTGGCGCCGTGCAGGTGAGCGCCACAATCAGGACTGCATACGACCGAGGCACACAGGGCCAACACCCGGCATCATGGTGTGGGGAGCGATCTCCTACACTGGCCGTACACCACTGGTGATCGTCGAGGGGACACTGAATAGTGCACGGTACATCCAAACCGTCATCGAACCCATCGTTCTACCATTCCTAGACCGGCAAGGGAACTTGCTGTTCCAACAGGACAATGCACGTCCGCATGTATCCCGTGCCACCCAACGTGCTCTCGAAGGTGTAAGTCAACTACCCTGGCCAGCAAGATCTCCGGATCTGTCCCCCATTGAGCATGTTTGGGACTGGATGAAGCGTCGTCTCACGCGGTCTGCACGTCCAGCACGAACGCTGGTCCAACTGAGGCGCCAGGTGGAAATGGCGTGGCAAGCCGTTCCACAGGACTACATCCAGCATCTCTACGATCGTCTCCATGGGAGAATAGCAGCCTGCATTGCTGCGAAAGGTGGATATACACTGTACTAGTGCCGACATTGTGCATGCTCTGTTGCCTGTGTCTATGTGCCTGTGGTTCTGTCAGTGTGATCATGTGATGTATCTGACCCCAGGAATGTGTCAATAAAGTTTCCCCTTCCTGGGACAATGAATTCACGGTGTTCTTATTTCAATTTCCAGGAGTGTATATATATGACCTTTTGCCCAGGCAAAAGTAAACATCAGTAGCTTACTTGTGTCAAGTGTATACAGGTGCCCGATCTCGTCCAGTTGATACAGCCTGCTGTCGGTCCACGGAGTCTTCGTATCGGGTGTAGCCGCAGCAGTTCCCCCTAAAAGTCACACAAGATGCTGGGAGGCACTTACGTAATTCTGGTTAGCGCCGTGCAGTCATGTTGCGTGCCTTTGTGGCGGTAAGTGGATCATTCTGTCGCAAACTTCCTTTGCATCGCAGTATTCCGTCCGCAGTGCCCCAGATCATGCTGTAGTTATGCACTTCGTTGGAAGTTCAGAAATTAGATTTAACAGTTTCAACATTGAAACTGTGACGAATCAATTCCGTCACGTCACCGCCATTTTGAAAACCGGCCCATCGTCTCTGGCGCGTCCTGCGCTCGCCGCAGGAGACATACAACGACGAGAAAGAAATCGCATCACCAAAAAATAGTTAATATAAATAAATGAAATTTCGGTAATACTTTGGTCTTAACCTATTTAATTCATTAGACTTGCAAGATCAAAGGTTAATGTATGCACGGGATATGCCATTGCAAATCAGTATAACCGCCAGAATGTTGAAACCAAGCATGCAGATATGCATGTATTGTGTTGTACACGGGCCGTCTTTCAGTTTGTGAGGTAGAGTTCCATGCTTGTTGCACTTGTTCAGCTTAATATGGGGACGGTTAATGCTGGTTGTAGCCGGCCGTTGTGGCCGAGCGGTTCTAGGCGCGTCAGTCTGGTACCGCGTGACGGCTACGGTCGCAGGTGCGAATTCTGCCTCGGGCATGGATGTGTGTGATGTCCTTAGGTTAGTTAGGTTTAAGCAGTTCTAAGTTCTAGGGGACTGATGACCTTAGATGATAAGTCCCATTGTGCTCAGAGCCATTTGAACCAATGCTGGTTGTAGATGAAGCTGGAGTTGTCCGATGATGTTTCAAATTTGCTCGATTGGAGATCGATCTCGTGGTCGTGCAGACCAAGACAACATCTCGACTCTCTAGAGTTTGTTGGGTTACAACGGCGGTATGTGGGCGAGCGTTATTTTGTTGGAAAACACCGACTGGCACACTGTTCGTGAATGGCAGCATAAAATTTCGAATCACCAGCCAAATTTGCAGTCAGTGTATGTGGGATAACCACGATATTGCTCCTGCTGTCGTACGAAATCGCACCGCTGAACTCCACGCAGACTGGTTGGTTTCAGGGCGTCAACTTGGCTCCTCCTAACCAACTTATGGCCATCTTTGGCGCGAAACAGAACCAGCTGTGGTCGGAAAACACAACAGGCCTTCACCTTGCGCTCCAATCAGCTCTCACTTGACACAACGTAAGTCGCAAAGGGTGGTGGTTTGGGGTCTGCGGAATGCACGCTTCAGGGGGTCAGGCTCAGAGCTGTCCTCAAGGTAACTGTTTTGTTAACAGTTCGTCGTATCACTATGGTGTCAACTGCTGCTCAAATTACTGCTACAGATGCAATACGATGCGCCAGAGCCTCACGCCGAACACTGTGGTCTTTCTTCTAGGTAGTGCCACGTGGCCGTCAGAGTCCGGTCTTCTTGCAACTGTACATTTTCGTGACCACTTGCTAGATCATCTACAGTGGCTACATTGTTGCCAAGTCTAGCTAGCGCATACTTTCGTGTCGAACGATCAGCGAGCAAACATCATGTGCCGTCAGACCAGCTGCCCGTTGTAAGGTTTCTAGCTTACTTTTAGTGTTCGATGTGTCATTCTTCGTACTTGCACACTGATATTTTGTCGGACACAGCCGGCCGGTGTGGCCGAGCGGTTCTAGGCGCTTCATTCTGGAACCGCGCGACCGCTACGGTCGCAGGTTCGAATTCTGCCTCGGCCATGGATGTGTGTGATGTCCTTAGGTTAGTTAGGTTTAAGTAGTACTAAGTTCTAGGGGACTGATGACCTCCGATGCTAAGTCCCATAGTTCTCAGGGCCATTTGAACCATTTTTGTCGGACACAAGTCTTTCAAAGTTTATATGTTATGCCAGAGAGATTCCGTGTATAAGCAATGTGATCGTTGATTGTCAGTAATATGTCGTTGCCTTTATAGCATTGGCAAGTATCAAGTGAGTGAGTCTGGTGTTGCTCACGGTGTTGAGCGGTCTGGGAATAACTTGTTGAACGCGGATATACAGGTTGTTGATTTTTGGAAATATGACTTTGTGAAGATTGATTTTTAGAAGTTTGAAGATATTCGTGTAATGTTATCACTGTTCTGTTTGCTCGCACGTGAGTTATGATGAGTTTGTTAAAGCCAAATTTTCAGTATGATTTTACTTTATTAATTCAAGACGGATAGTTTAACTGCCAAATTGGCTTGGACTCGGAGTTATTCATCTCACCACTCCGAATTACATGGCAGAGTTATACATTTTTTACAAGAAGTGAATTTTGTAAAGTTGGTTGTAATTGATAAAAATCAATTTCGTAATATCGTTCTTACGCTAGTCTCTTCTGTATAATTCAGTAAGCTCAATTTCTTTCACTATCCCATATTTAAAGTTTTATTTTGTAATCGTGTGTCACCGCATTGTGCTTGGCGGAACACAGTTACTAGAAGTTTAATGTATGATGTACTTACCATAGTTGTTTTTCCTTGCATTGCATTTGGGGAAGGTTTTCTTTAGCTGCTTTGCTGCTGCACTGCATTCTAACAACACTACTTTCGAGCAGTACCGCGTCTACATTGACACAAGGTAAGTCACGGAAGTTTGTTAGCTCCAGTGTAGCATCACTGTTAGAACGCAATAAGATTATGTAAAGTCAAGCATTACATTTCAAAATTATCCTCAGGATCAATTCAGTTAGAGATGGGATCTCATTTCTCTTATCTGACATTCTTACCCTTACAGTGCAGAGTTATACGTTCGCATGCGTGTCATTTAACGTTCGGAACTAATTTGTTTTGGTGCCTAAATCTGCATGGCATTTGAACAGAAGTAGTTTGTTCATTTACTCTCTTAAGGTTCTGTTTGTAATTTTATGCAGGATTTTGACTCTGTTACTTTTGTGTGTTGGAATTACAAGACACGTACTGTGACGCCACGCATTGAAGCACTGTTCACTGCACTACACTGCATTATACAGAATTTCACAGGATAGCTTCTTTAGTATGTTGTTTCAGATTTGCTAATTATTTTTAGTAAAAGTTAATTGGAATACAGTTACACATTGTCAGACAGATTTGGCGACTCTTTTCATCAGATAGCTTTTGCGTAAGCACACCATTTGCATTGTTCAGTTGACAGAACGTTCATATTACAATACATGCACACACATGAATAGCCAGCGCAACGGAGAATTCGGATGTACTAACACACGACCTCAGCGCAGAGTGACAAGGTAAGGCTAATCACTGGGTTCATTATTATAAATTAATATACCTCCGCTTCTGAAAACATTAACATGTGAATCAAGTCATTGGAATGTATTCGACATGTGGAAAAGGATCTCATTTGGAATCGTGCTAGATATCAAGAAAATAATGAGTTCATAATCACAAATAATGGCAGTTTGTTTAAGAATGAAAAACATGAAATTGTTAAGAAAATTTACAAGGAAGGAACATGAAGTACATGCGTACAATTCACAAAAGACGGCCGTTGTCTTAAAGATATCTCATGGTATTTAATTAATTAAAAGGTCCCTTAACACAGATAATATCTGCAGTACGCGGGTTAGGATGAAGACAAGATGAATTACTCGCACTTATTCACAAAGCCAAATACACTAGGTTCTTAAGGATGGTATTAAATCTCAATGACCACTACAATTAAGCCCATCGGAGCATAAGGAGAGACGACAGAGGCAGGTTTAAGAGCCGATACCGTGGATTCTAAACAACGTAAAAATCTCTAAATTGCAAACGAAAAGAATTCGTTTACACTTTTAGGTAATCGTTCCATACATAATTTTAATTACGAGAAAGATTATAGCATTATTTAATGGAATTTAGACAAGAGGCACGTAGCATGGACTGCCTACCAGAAACAAGTTCGATGTGAAGAAAAAACACGGAAACTCGTGAGAAATATACAAAGGAAAAGGGTCGCGAAATGACAAAAAATAGATAGTTTAAGGCGTTATCCTTTGCACTTAATCACTTCAGATAGATCTTAGTTTGACCATGGTTTTACGCTTAATCAGTTCAGATTGAACTTGATCTGATCATGGCACCACCTGGTAGCCAACTGGCAAAGGACCAAGTTCCAAAATATCGGTTACTGGTTTAAGGATGATGACAATTTTTTAACACAATTTACGTAAAACCTCGCGAGTAAATGTGCCAATGAAGTGGTAACTAAACTGTTGATGAAAGACTAACTGATACGCACTGAGGACACACGAGGCTGCATTTCGAACTGAACAAAGCCCTTCATACTAAACTGCACTCTATAATAAAAATCAAAGAACTGAAAAGTTAATCTCTTAACATGTTCTACCTTATCACGCAGCTGAAACATACGGATTAAGCGCCACTACATGTTGAAATAAACGAAAATCTGTCTACATGATGTCAGCGCTGTAGAGCGGTACGCTATACTCACCCGTCTGGAGCAAATTTAAGTTCACAGATAAGTGACTCGAAGACTTCTTAAGTAATAGAATCCAGTATGTTGTCCGCGACGGCGAGTGTTCACAAAAGACAAGGGTATTATCTGGAGTTCCACAGGGGCGGGTGATAGGGTCGCTGTTGTTCTCTACGTACATAAATGATTTGAGGGACAGGGAAGGCATCAATCTGTTGTTGTTTGCTAATGATGCCGTGGTGTACGGTAAGGTGTCGAAGTTGAATTACTATAGAAAGACACAAAACGACTTAGACAAAAT
The DNA here is from genome assembly GCF_023898315.1 of Schistocerca nitens. NCBI lineage: Eukaryota > Metazoa > Arthropoda > Insecta > Orthoptera > Acrididae > Schistocerca > Schistocerca nitens. The sequence continues at coordinate 498,771,234 of NC_064618.1, forward strand.
TTCCAGTTGGTGTGATGAATGGCAGCCAGCCCTAAATGTGGAAAAATATAAGTTAATGCGGATGAGTAGGCAGATCAAACGTGTAATGTTCACACACAGTATTACTTTTGGCAGTTAAGTCGTTTAAATATCTGGGCGTAACTTTGCAAAGCGACTGGATATTGGATGGATATCTGAGAACTGTGGCAGGGAAGGCGATTGGTTGACTTCCGTTTATTGGGAGAATTTTAGGAAGGAGCGGCTCAGCTGTAAAGGAGACCGCTTATGGGACGCTGGTGCGACCTTGAGTACTGCTCGAGTGTTTCGGATCCGTACCAGACCAGATCGAAGGACGACATCGAAGCAATTCAGAGGCGAGCTGCTACATTTGTTACCGGTAGGTTCGAAAAACAAGGAAGTGTTTCGGAGATGCTTATGGAACTCAAATGGGAATCCCCGGAGGGAAGTCGTCGTTCTTTTCGAGAAACACTACTGAGAAAATTTAGAGAACCGGCATTTGAAGCTGACTGGAGAACGATTCTGCTGCCTCCGCCCATAAGGACCACGAATATAAGATACGAGAAATTAGGGCTCATACGGAGGCATATAGACAGTTGTTTTTCCCTCGCTCTGTTTGCGAGGGGAACATGAAAGGAGATGACTAGTAGTGTTAAGAGTACCCTCCGCCACTCACAGTACTGTGGCTTGCGGATTATCGATGAAGATGTAGATGTAGAAGTACGTTTGTCCTTTGTCAGGCTCACAGTTTGCGTCCTAACGGCAGGTGGAGGGGGAAACTGGCGCTTACTTACGGTGACAATCCTTGGCTACGGGGGTTTTGGAGGAAACAGCACTTCTCTGGCTTGACCAGAGTTCTCTGCTGTACTGTATTACAAGACTGCCGTGAAGCTGGCAGAAACTCAGACGTACTGTTATTAACCATGGTTCCCCGCGATACTATCAAAACAAACTCCTTTACGAATTGTATCATTCAGGAAGATCTACAGCAAAGGATATCGATCAAACTAATACAAATACATATCAAACGAACACATTTTCCAATTCATCATTTCTCCAGAGGCTCATTATCAAGGCAAAAGCGTAATGTCCTGTGTGACTTGCATGTCGTGAACGCGCTCGGAAATTCTGAATTGACAACTCTTATGAAACGGAATTGGGGAAAAATATGAGCAGGTAATAATTTCCAGCGAAAGGCCAGTAAGTGGCATTTTTTTCTTTGTTCACGCACCACAAGTCGGAGTGGGCGTTAAACGTCTTACATGAAATGTATTGGCAGTTGCGAAAATGGGCAACCATCAGCTGTACAATAAAATGACGACAGTTAAAATTTGTGCCGAAGCGGGATTCGAACCCGGATTTTTTTTTTTCCAAAGAACCGCCACAGGAGCAGGATGACGGGTAGGGCAGGGGGTTGACACCCTAGGCCTGGCCATCCCGTTGCCATGAACACACAACGTGTTCTAGTAACACAGGATCAGGAAGAGGATTTAGCGGGTTTGTCTATGTTTATTTATTTATTTTATTCTTTTGTGTTTATTATTTTCTTTGTATTAACAAAGGATCCTGCAACTGCCGTAGCGAGCGTCCGAGTCATCTTCTCGTCTGTTGGTAGGGATTCCCCCTATTCCGCCCATATGGGATCAATATGCTCCAGACTCCTCTTCAGGTACAGCGTTTCATACCCGGAGCGCCTCAGTGAGCGGAAGCGTCGGCAAATAATGAACTCAAATAATTAGCGAAGTGGCTCCTGTACTTCGTGTGGCGGCTGAAAGCTGCACGTGTCGTCATCAGTAGGGACAAAACGTACAGTCTTCCTTTGTGTGCATCACGAAATATTTGGTAAAGGGCAATGCCTTTTAGCCAGTTAACGGCGTTCGTCCTGGTTGGTGGAAAGTGCGCCGTCGGGGCGCTATATATCAGGAGAGACAGACTCCGGCAATCGCCTCAAGAGTAATGCCAGCATGCGCAGCGTGAGTAGCCAGCAGTCGCTGCTAGCGGCACACGTCAGACGGCGCGCATCCGAGTCAACGATTGAGCATGTCAGACATAAGAGGTCGTCCGTCAAATATCTGGAATGCAGCCTCTGACAAGTAGCGAACTTCCCGTTCACAAGCACGTACCACAATGAATGCACCGTCGTAGGTAGAAAAGGAGTGTGTACTGCTCGCCACACCGTGTTGCACTCAACTTCGGGGTGCCGGTGCGCTACCGTATTGATAGGTTGCTGCTGTTGGTAAAGGCATTCGTCTTGACGGAAGTTCCGATCACAAGAAGCTAAAAAGTGTTCAAATGGCTCTGAGCACTATGGGACTTAACGTCTGAGGCCATCAGTCCCCTAGAACATAGAACTACTTAAACCTAACTAAGGACATCACACACATCCATGCCCGAGGCAGGATTCGAACCTGCGACCGTAGCGGTCACGCGGTTCCAAACTGTAGCGCCTAGAACCGCTCGGCCACCCCGGCCGGCCAAGATGCTAAGATGAATCAAGAACTCTCTGATGTGGGGAGTGCCAGTGAATTTTCGCATACAGAAACCAGTGGATGCAGGGAGCGTGGTGCCACTTCAGCTATCAGGCTGCCCGTCAGATTGGAGTGGGCAGATGTGGAGATAGAGCGATCGCGCACTGTTACAGACATGAATTACACCGATACCGCCCGCCCGCTGTGGGAGTGTCAGGCTGGCGTATCGGACTTTAAAAAGAAGACCGACGCTCACGAAATGTCCATATGCTGCTTCAAATCTGTCAGCCATCGTAAGGGAAAGACATGCGCAGAACAGTTCAGTTTGGAGACAAGATAGCTGTTTACTTAACGTTTTCGTAGCAGCACTTCCATCCGACGCAATTTGTTGTCCAGTATCAGAGCACGTGTCTGGTGTAGTAGCCGGCTGTACGTAGCTGCAGCCGTGCGGCGAACGTTGCTATAGAACAGCACTCTTAATCATTTGAGTGCGGGCACCTTGTCAAAGGGCACCACCGTTGCGTGGAAAAGCCTCCCTCCGACTTACATGTATTTTGTCTTCTTCCTGATGACGCTCCCAGCGATCGCCCCATACTGTCGTAGCCACTGAAGTGTCATGTGTATTTCATCCCCTGATCTGGCCAGGAACACCACATCATCGGATAATGAACCACAACGAAAGGTCACGATCGCCGTTGTAGACCATGAAAAACTGGTTCAAGCGCTGCCGCAAATAATATGTCCAACAAGTGGCATCCTTGTCGCACTGACCGTCCAGAAACAGGGTGACCAGACTGGTAACCGTTCACTATCATGTGGGAACGCTCCCCGTGAATCAGTCGAAGGACCACCTGTGCAGACTCTGGAAAGAGGCACCTGCATTCCAAAACTGCGCGTAGGAATTCGTGGTCGACGTGGTCGAATGCGTGATCAAAATCGACGGCGACGTGGGCGCCTCGTGCGCCGTGAATGCTGTTACGTCCCGGTGTGCACCTAACGCAGTATTAATGTTGCTGACACCATCTAAACATGTCTGATCGATGTGGGTGGCTTTCCCGATAGTGATGTGGAGAAGTGTGTGGAGGAAGCTGTCATCTTATAGTCTTTGAGGAGGGTAAGTGGGCGAAAGTACTGCCATCTAAAACCACCATTTGGTTTCGGTACTGGGATCAGGAATGTGAATTATGTGGGGACAATGAAATCTAGTCTACATCTACATGGATACTCTGCAAATCACATTTAAGTGCCTGGCAGTGGGTTCATCGAACCACCTTCACAATTCTCTATTATTCCAATATGGTATAGCGTGCGGAAAGAATGAACACCTATATCTTTCTGTACGAGCTCTGATTTCCCTTATTTTATCGTGGTGGTCGTTCCTCCCTATGTAGGTCGGTGTCAACAAAATATTTTCGTATTCGGAGGAGAAAGTTGGTGATTGGAATTTCGTGAGAAGATTCCGTCGCCCTACTACCAGTGTAGCCGCCTCCTGCGTACAGTGGACACCTGACCTATTCAGCAGAACCCGAAATCCATCCACCCTTTGGCGTAAGTCGAGGAATTGCAGCCTGCACGGTCGCAGAACCCTCCACTCGGCTCTGTACCTGAGGTCCGCAATCGGCTCTGTCGACTCTTAGCACTTATCTGAGAAAAGGGTTACAACATAAAAAATTATAAAACAGGTGAACTTGTCATTAAATATTTAGGTCAGTACATTCGAAGAGAGAGTACATACATGTGTATAAGAAAGGGATCTGGTGAACAAGGTAGTCTGTAAGAAATGATAAAACACATGTGAAGTGTAGTGTTCCGAGCAAACAATGCTAGAATGAAAAAAAAATACTAAATTGCACAGCCGCACCTGTTGATTGAGTTCAGCTTCTCACTTCACAGACGTAAGTAATGGTACAATGGAGAGCGTTCATGGGCCACGTGAGGGTTGACTATCTTGTCTAAGGTACTGGGGCAAGGGATGTGGGGCAGTAAATGTAATGGATGTTTTTTACGACAAGATAATGTTCCACGTCACCGGGGGCGCCCGCCTCCACACATTGTCCAAAATCTTCTCGAGATGACTCGGATACGTACTTGAGCACAACATGATTCATACAAAGCAAAACCCACGTTTAAAAGCTTCCACATACATTACTCAAGGACTGAAGGTGTAAGGGCTATCTGAAAGCCCAAAAAGGAATAGACTTAAATCCCACCGCTGCCAACACTGTACTATAGCTGAACAAAGCCACCTGCTTTCAACTCTCTAAAATAAACGAAAAATATAAAGTGCTACCCTACACTTTTCGCCCTTATATTTTGTGAATTTATCCTACATATTGAAAACTATTTCCCTTTAGTAACTACATGCGAGAGTAAATTTCCAGTGTACTGCTTCACGTGTGGTACCCCCCCCCCCCCCCGCCCCCCTCTCTCTCTCTCACACACACACACACACTCACTCACACACACACACACACACACACACACACACACACACACACGCAAGGTATTCCGTACCAAAAGTAATGATAAATGAACTTCTATAGTTAGCCTAAAAAAATAATGGTAAATCAACATCAGATAATCCGCCTAAAATAACTAATATAATTTCTCCCTAATATCCGAAAGACCGAAACAAAGGTTGTTAAATATTAAACACTAAGAATATTCGGACAGCTCTACACACAGAATATCCCAAGGACACACCTGTTCTTTCCAGTTCCTCCCGTCCGAGTATCCTAAAGCAAATTCACCGGAACTACTCTTTCGTTCCACAGTAGAGGCTGTAGCCATAGATATCCACGGCCTCTTTCCAGCTTAACTGTGTACTTGCTGCGGCACCCGTCCCTGCAATCACACTAACCTCTCTGCCTCTCCACCTAGGCTACAAACGGTTGCACAACTCCACCAGCAGAAAAAAAATGGCTCTGAGCACTATGGGACTTAACATCTGTGGTCATCAGTCCCCTAGAACTTAGAACTACTTAAACCTAACTAACCTAAGGACATCACACACATCCATGCCCGAGGCAGGATTCGAACCTGCGACCGTAGCAGTCGCGCGGTTCCGGACTGAGCGCCTAGAACCGCTAGACCACCGCGGCCGGCACCAGCAGAAAAAAAATACGTTTATATGTTTAAGGTGAATTCTGGGATTATTCCTTTAGAAGCAAACGATCGATTTCCTTTCATCCCCTTCCCCAAACTGAGCTAGTATTCCATCTCTAACGACCTCCTTCTCGACGATATTGAAACTTCCCTATGAAACTTCCCCTTTGAATAATTTTACAGGACTGTGCTTAACCTGACGCACAATATTTTTTAGCGCAACGCAATCTGACTTTCCACACACAATATTTTGTTAACGCAACGCAATCTGACTTTCAAAATTCTCTACAAGAGAATGGCCCTGACTAACATTAATCTGTACTTTTCACAAATCACTTACCTCACAAAAATCTTCGCTGCTCAAGCTACTGCAATACAGCGAGCGCCACTACTGCCAGCTAAATAAAAGATACAAACTATGGAAGGCACTAACTACTGATAGGGATAGTTAGCAAATGAAAGATATTAATAGAGAACAAACAATGTATTTACCTTGATATCATCATGTATATAGCAGTTCATGACAAATTACAAAACTCCGCCATCTCTCTCCCCACATCCACCACTGCTGGCGGCTCACCTCCAACTGCGCAACGCTACGCGCTGTTCACAGCCAGCTGCCTAACACTACAATGGTTGAGTATTACAACAATGCAAAGCAGCCACAGACTGCACACGGCACAGCCGGTGATTTTCATACTGAGGTGGCGTTACCAATAAAAAAAACTAAACAGCCTACTTACATAGCCCCCATGCTCCCCACAAAAAATTTTACAAATTGGGTTGGGCAGTGCCCAATACAGATTTGAAAAAAATTTTCATAATTACAATAACTAAGAAATCAAATGCACACACTTATTGATACAATGTTGGTCAAAAGCTAAAATTTTCTCACAGTCCATAAAGACAGTCTTGATCATTCATCACATTGCAGTGTTTTTCTCAAAGTCTGAGCAGTAAAAGAAAATGCACACGGAAGTAGTGGAATTTCATGCAGTCTTGAAGAAGTATCGTTGTCCTTCCAACGGAAAGACAGTGCTGACTCTTGACATGCTGACAGGTAATGGGCCACAACAGAGCAAACCCACAGCGGAGTCAATCGAAGTTTTGAAGAATATCGTTTGGTAGGTCATCACAGAGCAGACCCACTGTAGTCCTGGTAGAGATTACGGTATTGGTGGGCCACCAGAGGCGCAGACCCACTGCAGTCCTTGTAGAAATAATGGTATTGATGGATCATCAAAGATGCAGACCCACTGTAGTCCTTGTAGAGATGGCCAGCAGCCATCCGTTGTGACTGTGCAGGTGCACAATCACCATTAAAGAGTCTTGCGGATAATATAGCAAGTCCATAACCACCACTTGTGCACTCACAAAGTTTTTGGAATGTCCTTAGAACCAGCAATGCTGTTATCCAGTCCCTTGCTGAATTATTAACACACGTGCAAACACTAACAGTCCCTACTTCTCACATATTGTCCATATACTATGACCAACAGAAACGTGTGCAGTGAAATGTAACTTAGAAGTTACTTAATTTGATGAACTGGTGTCAATTACAATTTTATAACATAAGAATACAATTACAAAGATACAAAATACATCATTAAAGAACATAACAATACAAATAACATTTGCGGTAATAGGGGCTTTACAAAAGAATAGAAATAAACATATCCATCAATGTTACAAAAATAATGACATAAGTACATACATAAAGATCAGAATAATTATTCAAACATCAACTTCACACATGAGCATTAAAACAAAATAAAATAAATAAAGTCTAAGCATATTTACAAGGTAAATAACATATTATTAATACCAATTATATTTGAGGATAACAGTATTCCTCATCATAGTGAATAGTGTTAGAAAAGAAAAAATTCAATGAAACTACACAGAGACAGGAAGAAAAGAAATACACAAGGGTACACAAACACATAGTGGGATAACACAAGGAAAGGACAGGGTTTCTTTTACTGCAGTATGTTGCAAACAAAAACTTTCTTTACTTCTCGGAGATCTCCCTTCATTCCTCATTATTTCCAAAAGTCCTATCTATACCTGCTTTCTGTATTCTATTCATATTTCTTTCAAAAATAATTATTTCTCAGTGCACAATACTCATTTTTGCCAAATCTGTTTCTTATAGCTTTCAAAGCATTCTTTCCCTATTCTCCATAGTTAGTCTCTTATATAGTCTACCCCCTCTTAAGCTAACTTAAATCTACTGAGCTCAGATATTAAACTAAGGGACGAGGCAATGCAGCAGCACATAAAACAATTAATATAAACAGCAATAAAAAAAATATACAAAAGGCAAAGCAAGCAGCATTATTACAACTAATATAACGCAATGAGCAGCAAACAAGAAATAAATCATTAGTAAAACTGGCTTAACAGAATAATACAAAATCAAATTCAATAACACTATGCCTGGCAAACAGCAGCAACTTATACCTAAATATGACATAGCTCAAGCAGAAAAAATAGTACACTAAAGATAACAATGCAGATAAGGGAAATGTATAATCACATCTTAATGTCTAAGTAATTAAAGTGGTGCACCACAAAAACTAATTCTACAAAAGATTCCTAAGTACTAGAAAAGAAAATTATGTATGCAGTTTCTGTTATTAGTCCCTTCTTATTGTTCTTTCCATTCCAAGAGCTCCTATTTCGAAGAATATGGGTCATAAAATAATTATTTAATAGATCTGTTGACAGAAAGTGTTCACATTAGCAAATAATTTTTTTTTTATATATAAAACCCATGCTGCAAAACAGCTGGAAACTAAATATCAAATGAAATAAGCAACTATGAAAGGCAAAGCATAAAAATATCATTCAATAGTCATGTGACATTTCATAAGTTAACTCTCGTAGAAAGACGCTTGTCGTAATCAGGTGTGCAGGTGTAAAAATATTTCTCGTCATTTCATTAGGCATTTCTGTCGCCATATGGCATTTCTCTCAACTAGCACGACAATAGCCGTGAAATGTTGCGATGCTTTCTACAAAGGAACGTCAATAGCGATTATAATGGCCTCCCCCTTTTTTTTCTTCTACCTGTGCCGCTGGAAGGCTAATGGCTTTTTTTTTTTGTTCGGGCGGCTGTCGCCCAGGTGGGTGCCCGCGACGCATTACGTGCAGGTGGTCTCTTAACTTTCGTACGGAAATATTTACGACAGCAGTTTCCACTACAATGGCAGTCTTATATAAAAATATTTCACAGGTCAAGAATTAGCGTTGCAAATCTGTAAAAACAAAATCCTATGAATATAACAGTGTCCAAAAAATTTTCGTCGGCATTGTGATACATTCACGCATTTACACACATTTCATAACTCTTAAAAGTACGATTCGCGGTTTACAACATCCGTTTTCACCAACCAGAGTCCCTAACTTCTACTCATTCTTCCTTACCTTATTACACATATATATATCGTCGACACATAATCAAATTCCTCATATAGCATCAGCTTATTGATCATAAACGTACCTCAACAGCATAAAACATATCGTCGTCGTAAAAATAACATCATAATACCTCAGTCAACCCTCAAAATCGTCGTAGCTTCCTCCAATAATTTCAAAACCTAAAAAAAATTCTCTGCTCATGTCAAAAGTGTCATCTACCTCAAACGTACTTTAAAATCATGCTCCCTTACCAAATACATCATTCAAAGCTCTCATAGTATCACAATGGTTCCGAAAAAATATGAACAGTTCACAAAGTGCAGACAAAATACAATTTCATAAGTGTGAAGTTATTCAATTGTGTAATTGCGTAAACATGTGTCACTGATGTAGTAAAAAAAATGTTTATCTCTCAGTTACATGATCAGATAGCTGTGTAATTTATGTGTTGGAGAAATATGGTACCGATGTGTAAAGTTGTATAAGCAAATACCATATTAGCTAGGGTTCCTTGTGGTTGCCACACACATGGTACACAAAGTAAGCGTGTACCCCCCTGAGGATTAATGTAATTATACCCTCAGGTGTTACAGATTACAGCAATGGAATGAAATATATCTCGGAAAACGTTCTTTGCAATTTAAAAATCTTTAAAAATAAATGTTTTAAGTACAAAATTAATCACTCAAATACGTGTCCTGTAGCGCTAAACTGTGCGTCTTGTTGTAAGACAATCTCTGTGTAAGTGTCGTAGATATCGTCCTCCGAAAGCTGAGTTCCACAAAAGTCAATGTACTTACCTCATGATACACAAAAGTGAAATGCTTTGCGTATAGATATCTTAGTTATTACGCTTATTGCCGTGATGAGGAAAGTACTGTCCTGTAACGTATTGTTGTGCCACAAAAAAGGCTGTCTCATTGTAGCTATACCACAAAAGTTACTAATAAAACATGTTTTTCTTTCCAAAAGAATTCAGAAAACTGTGCAAATATAAAACAGAAACACCTCAAAATCAACAAGGTAAATTGTGTCACACATTAGTAGCGTCGTGATATAGTCGTGTAGCTGTCAAATAAACTAACATCTGTGTCATCTGGTATCTCTCAGAAAGCACTTTAATTTCAGAATGTATTTTCAAATAAACCAAAATGTAGCATTAAAAGAAAAGCAGATTATCTTTCAATAAACGGTTTTACATGTGAAATGTGGTGTAAACCTTTACTCTTCCTAGTACGCAGAGTTTCAACTTCAACGCAATTATCAAGTGGTATACGTCGGTAAAGAATACTGGAATTTTTCTCAAGGTTAGCGTCTGTGTTATTTTTCTCGGAGCCAGCGAACGCACGCGGCTGCCTGCTGTGCGAGTCATTGTCTGTTTCTTTGCTGGCGCGCGTCGTTATTCGGATTAGGAGACCGAACTTCTACAAATTCGCCTTGCCGAGAGGGCCCAGCTCTGTTTGAATCCCGCCAGTTCTGATGCAATTCAGGTCTGTCGTTACGATCACATCGTCTGTCGTCATGTCGGTAGTTTCTGTGGTTTCTTTCTTGTCGGTTAAGTGGTGGAGAATTTCTCCCTGAATCGTAACTGCGCGCTGGACCGTTGCGTCTAAAGTTATTCTGTCCCTCGTAATAATAATTGTTTTGGTTCCCATATTGTCTGTTTCTCTGATTGTCTCTGTGATAGTCATTACCGCGGAGAGGTGATCTTTCCCTGTAATTATTACTACTCTGCCAACGGTTGTTATACGGGTGGTGTCTGTTTCGGTCACGATTTGTGTTGTGAGAATAGCCTTGTCGCGTCCAGTTATTATTTCTTTCATCGCGTAATTGCGACGGATGTAATCTGTAATTGTTGTGCTCCTGCGTTCCGCGATTGTCAGTGTCAATTTCCAGTTCTTGTAAAAGTCCCTGAAAAGCTTCTATGTCGTCTTTGCAACGTCCTGCCAAAATAATATGTCTTAAATGTTCAGGTAATTTGATTAAGCAAATGCGGATGAGTTCTGAGGGGCTGTATGGGTTTGACAGGTACTGATTTTTGTGCAACATGTCTTCAAAATATTTCACAAGACTGGAGAATTCAGATTGTTCGAAATGTTTCATCATTATGATGCCATGTTTTACTCGGTCTTGTGTGGCTTGAGACCAGTATGCGGAGAGAAAGGCATGGTAAAATTCTCCTTCACTGTGGCAATCGTGAATGACCGATCGCATTCTTACAGCTGGTTCATTCTCTAAGTAGCCACACATAAATTCTAATCTGTGTTCTAACGACCAGTTGGGAGGAAAACAATGAGAGAATTGATGGAGCCATGCTTGTGGATGAATGTCGCTGGCAGAATTCTTAAATGTTTTAAATTTACGTGTAGTAATGAACAGCTTATAGTCAAAGTCATCATGTCGGCGAGTCGCATATCGGTCATTGTTACGTCGTGTCGGCGGTTCCATCTCAAAATTCGGTGTGCCTTGCCAATTTCTTTCATAATTTCCGAAGTGTCTTGTGTTATTATTTTGTGGTTGTTCCGTATTTCTATGTCCCTCTTCCCGTGTTGGGGCGCGAGTGTCCTCTGAAATACGTAATTCTTGTATTACCTGTGTCAGCTGATCTTGTACTTCGCGGATTTCTCTTTGGTGTTGCGTATTAATTTGATTTTGATTTTGTTTGAATTTTCTAATTTGTTCATACTCTTCTGTGTCAGTGAAGGCTACAGGTGTTGTATCATTCAGATCATCATCTACCCTCGTAGATAAGTTAGTGAACTGATCTGAAAGTTCGGCTACTTTATCCGATAATGTACTTATTTCCTCAGTGTGTTTTTCTGCTGTGTCTTTTAAGTTTTCCTGGGTTTTTGCAAGTTGCGTAACCGAATCGGTAGATGCAACTGAGTCAAATTTAGCTTGCAAGGTCTCATGATTTTCATGAACAGTAGTTTGCAGTTCTTTTATGGCTGCTTCGTGATTCTGTAGTGCATTTTCATGCCGCGAAAAAATAGGTTGGAAATGTTCACAAATTTGTGTTTTTACGTCATTACAGACTTTTTGACATTTCGATTCAATGTGATGTAACTCATTAGTTAAATCCTCACGTGTTTGTTCAAGTGTGGTATCTAACTTTTTAAGATTTTGTTCCACTGTGTTTAACTTTTGAAGATTTTGTTCCATTGTGTCTAACTTTTGAAGATTTTGTTCCATTGCGTCTAACTTTTGAAGATTTTGTCCCATTTGTTTCATTTCTCTCTGATTTTGTTCCATTTGTTGCATTAATTGCAATAATAATGTATTAGTGTCTGGAATCTGTTTCTCTATGCTTTTTGGCAGTGCATTTTCACCGGCAACATTCACATTTTGACAAGCAGAAAATGTGTCTTGACTTATTTGAGAAAACGGTGAGGATCCAAAACCTGAATCTACAGTATTTGTGAGATCGTCTCGTGTCATTTCGGATTCCTGAGCCGAGCTATTGCCGACCGATCGATCGATAATGCTTCCCTGTTCTCTAATTGTTTCGCTGTCTACACCATTGTTTGCAACCCGCTCCATCTCCCTATGCGCAATTACCAAATTACTACTTTTAACATTAGTTAATTCATTACTCTGCGGCGCTAACATACTGCTTTCGTCTTCGCTGTCGTTTCTCAATTTACTTTGGAGCCTAGTGTTACGCTTTTCACACGCCATTATTGTCACAGCATTTCACACGACAACACAGAAAAAACACAATTTGAAGAGCAAAAATAAGAGAACACATTAACATAACACTGAAAATAATATCTAGTTAATTGCAGCTGCAAAATACTTGGTGCAAATCTACATGCATGCCACAACTATTTTACTATACAACACTGAAAAACTACAACTACAATGGAGATTCTCTCTACAATTACGCGCTAGCAATAAACAAAATCTACACTAATTATACAAACTACAAGAAAAAATCAGAAGATTCCAGTGAGGTATCCTAGGCTAAGGGTCGACATATGAAACTTCCCCTTTGAATAATTTTACATACGACTGTGCTTAACCTGACGCACAATATTTTTTAGCGCAACGCAATCTGACTTTCCACACACAATATTTTGTTAACGCAACGCAATCTGACTTTCAAAATTCTCTACAAGAGAATGGCCCTGACTAACATTAACCTGTACTTTTCACAAATCACTTACCTCACAAAAATCTTCGCTGCTCAAGCTACTGCAATACAGCGAGCGCCACTACTGCCAGCTAAATAAAAGATACAAACTATGGAAGGCACTAACTACTGATAGGGATAGTTAGCAAATGAAAGATATTAATAGAGAACAAACAATGTATTTACCTTGATATCATCATATATATAGCAGTTCATGACAAATTACAAAACTCCGCCATCTCTCTCCCCACATCCACCACTGCTGGCGGCTCACCTCCAACTGCGCAACGCTACGCGCTGTTCACAGCCAGCTGCCTAACACTACAATGGTTGAGTATTACAACAATGCAAAGCAGCCACAGACTGCACACGGCACAGCCGGTGATTTTCATACTGAGGTGGCGTTACCAATAAAAAAAACTAAACAGCCTACTTACAATATATTTAAATCATAACTTTTGTTCCTTCGAATATAGAATTTACAGACATGAGTGAACCTCACTTTAACACATTATTGCTCGCTACATACCAGTGCTGTCACTAAAACATTGTCAGTCACTTACCTCATGGCTAAAACCATTTTATTACCGTCATTATCGGAGCAAAATTCTGTCTTACGTAAGACTACTTCTGATTAATTTTATTTTACCCAAGCATCTTTCAGCGTTATCTTCATATGTTATATTGTGGAGGTAAGAAGAGTTTCGGCTTAAAGCTATTTATATATACAAGGGAGTGTAATTGGGGGTAAAATTTTACGTTAGCATGTTGTTTACGGTTTTGTGATGTTGTAGTCTTACTTTCCTTGTTTGTGACTTGCTGAAACAGTTATTTCTTTCCCTATTTTCATTTCTTCCTGTTCTGCAGCATTTAATATATTCTATCAGAAAAACACAACGTTTCTGCTACCATTTCACGTGTTGTTATAGCAAAATGATAGTCATTTCTTTCGTTGCGTGTATGTTTGATGAGTTTCGCGCCATTTCACTTCTGAGATGTTTAGCTTGTGCTATGGGGAGTTAGAGAGACAGATACAGTTAATTATAAGGAGGTTCAAATGGTTCAAATGGTTCTGAGCACTATGGGACTTAACATCTGTCATCAGACCCCTAAAACTTAGAACTACTGAAACCTAACTAACCTAAGGACATCATACACATCCATGCCCGAGGCAGGATTCGAACCTGTGACCGTAGCACGGTTCCAGACTGAAGCGCCTAGAACCGCTTGGCCACAGTGGCCGGCTACCAGGAGGGACAGGGAGAATGGGATGTAGACTTTAACACTTAACTACTATAGATGGTTTCCCAGACCGCTACAGTTTTCTGTCTTGTGATATTTTACACACTCCTTGTTAGGTGAAGTAGACACTTCTGTGCATCTTCCTATTAGATGGGAAGCTACACGTGCCAGAAATCTGTCATTGTAATTTGTCTCTTATTTTTAGGTCTTGAGAGGTCTCACAGGCGTACCATAGTGTTTGTGTCTTGTGTTTTCGTTGAACGTTACCGTTTTTCCATGATGACGAAAGCTAGACCTTACATACAGCGTTTTCTATGCGAGACTGATGTAGGTGTTAAAGAACACCTCAGTTAATTCTCAGATGAAGACTTTAACGACAGTGATAATGATACTGATTTCGAGTATTTCGTGATCACAATACTAACTCGGAGAAGGAAATCGAAAGTGACGAAGAAATTCCAGGTGGTGACGATAGATCGAAAGGATGCAAAAAAGGGCAGCTCGTTTTGTATTATCACGTAATAGGGGAGAGAGTGTGGCAGATATGATACTCGAGTTGGGATGGAAGTCATTAAAGCAAAGACGTTTTTCGTCGCGGCGAGATCTATTTACGAAATTTCAGTCACCAACTTTCTCTTCCGAATGCGAAAATATTTTGTTGAGCCCAACCTACACAGGTAGGAATGATCATCAAAATAAAATAAGAGAAATCAGAGCTCGAACAGAAAGGTTTAGGTGTTCGTTTTTCCCGCGCGCTGTTCGGGAGTGGAATGGTAGGGAGATAGTATGATTGTGGTTCAATGAACCCTCTGCCAAGCACTTAAATGTGAATTGCAGAGTAATCATGTAGATGTAGATGAAGATAGAGAAGCGTACTTCTTCGCTAAGAACAGAAAGATGTTTTCGATAGAGAAAACAGAAGCCGCTACCTAACTAAGAACAAGGCGGCTCAACATCGTCTTGCAGTTGTCTGGACTGCAACAGATTCAAAAAAAGTCTCGGAGAAAATTTGCTGTTTTGGAGATATGAGCCTCAAACACAGAAACATTTTTTTTTTTTTTAAAAACGAAAACCATCAGTCTTTTGTTGTCCTTGTTTGACGTAGAAAGCAAAATATCCCTATTTACAGTGTGGGGTTCCGATTTGGTTGGAGAATTGTAAGAGGGTCTGTGTGAAATACATGCAGTCAGAAAGCAATCAAAATCTTATTCAGTGTCTCAGAAGGATAAATGTTCAAATGTGTGTGAAATCTTATGGTACTTAACTGCTAAGGTCATCAGTCCCTAAGCTTACATACGTAACCTAAATTATCCTAAGGACAAACACACAGACCCATGCCCGAGGGAGGACTCGAACCTCCGCCGGGACCAATCGCACAGTCCATGACTGCAGCGCCACAGACCGCTCGGCTAATCCCGCGCGGCTCAGCAGGATACAAAAGGCATTCACTTTCTTATTGATTTTTGAAATAAAAACTTTGGGAAATTCCTCCCTTGACGAATTATGAGGTGGAATAATACTCTAACGCTGAAACGATGAGTAGTAAACTCAAAGCTGATTCCAAGTACAATTTGACGTAAGTGAAATGTGTTTTTCCATAAAGTTCTGTTGCGAATCTGTAAAATTGTCTCCCTGATGATAATCTGTGTGTGGGTAGAAAAGTAATTATGCGCAGTTAATTTAGTAATACCTAAAGTAAAAATAAACTGAAAATTTTTCTGCGTTTTAGATTTCAAGGATTTGTAAATTCTGTATCGTACAAAAATGCAAATTGCCATAAATTCTTTTTCCAAGAAGCGTAACGAACAACAGGAAGTCACGAAAATATATATTCATTAAGACAGTCGTTTTATACATAAAAAATAAAAATGTGGTCTGAGAGTTGCCTTCATAGTAATTGTGTTCCTGTCAACATCCATAGTAGCTAAGGGTTAATATAGGAAGGTAATCATATGTTGTTCAGTGCAGGTGTTATAATAGTCATGCTAGTAGCACTGTCAATATTGTTGCAGTTGCTCTCAATATACTTCTGCTCCATTGTCCCACTTGTTACAGCCATCATTTTCTTAGAACTGCATTTAAATTCACTTAGGTTAACAGATCGTTGACTCGTCTGGAAACTACCATTGTCAACAGTAATTGTTTCCAGAATGGCGCCCCAGGATCGTTTACGTTGTTCGATCAGGCTCGTAAGTCATTGCAACATACCGACTCTCATTACTGAAAAATTTCACACAAATTCGATGAGGGTTCTTTTCGGACATTCCCGTCACTCGATCAGTTGTCACTGACTTCAATTGCCATCTCTCCATCTGCACAGCATGTTGTCTAACATTAAAAGTAGCATGCAGTTTGACCCCTTGCTCAGCGTTCCTTTGAGGGCCAGCGTCCTATTTTCAACTTATACGCACTAAAATTCATAGAAGCCATCTGTGCGCGTCCAGCGTTACTGTTTGTACTAAGTGGTGTCATTGTATAACCGTTCACTCCGAGATACAGAAGTGAAGGTGACCAAACAACAAATTCTGATGCTGCAATGTACGAAACTGAAAACAAAATCGGTACTGGGATACAGTTTTTATTAGTAGTATGCCAAGAAAAGATATAATCGGACTCCCAGTCATCTGTCCAAGGAAAGGAGAAACATATTTTAACGTGTCTTTGACGTGTAAGTTATTAGGAAAGGGACGGAGCATTAGCACATCTGGACAACAACGAATATCCTAAAACGAATTTTGAAAATTAATCCCCTCATATAACCCTGTAACAGATGAATCAGCATACCCGGGCCAGCATTTCAAACTTATTCGTCTCAAACTCTGCGTAGGCTCGTGACTATCATAGTCTGGTTTGAATGACAGTGTGCTTACAGTTAGGGTACACAACACGATGATCATTCACGACTTTACTAAAACGCTGAATGAAGATAAAATCTTCAGCACTGTATTTTTTTTTTTTTTTGGTCATCAGTCTGCTGACTGGTTTGATGCGGCCCGCCACGAATTCCTTTCCTGTGCTAACCTCTTCATCTCAGAGTAGCACTTGCAACCTACGTCCTCAATTATTTGCTTGACGTATTCCAATCTCTGTCTTCCTCTACAGTTTTTGCCCTCTACAGCTCCCTCTAGTACCATGGAAGTCATTCCCTCATGTCTTAGCAGATGTCCTATCATCCTGTCCCTTCTCCTTATCAGTGTTTTCCACATATTCCTTTCCTCTCCGATTATGCGTAGAGCCCCCTCATTCCTTACCTTATCAGTCCACCTAATTTTCAACATTCGTCTATAGCACCACATCTCAAATGCTTCGATTCTCTTCTGTTCCGGTTTTCCCACAGTCCATGTTTCACTACCATACAATGCTGTACTCCAGACGTACATCCTCAGAAATTTCTTCCTCAAATTAAGGCCGGTATTTGATATTAGTAGACTTCTCTTGGCCAGAAATGCCTTTTTTGCCATAGCGAGTCTGCTTTTGATGTCCTCCTTGCTCCGTCCGTCATTGGTTATTTTACTGCCTAGGTAGCAGAATTCATTAACTTCATTGATTTCGTGACCATCAATACTGATGTTAAGTTTCTCGCGGTTCTCATTTCTACTACTTCTCGTTACCTTCGTCTTTCTCCGATTTACTCTCAAACCATACTGTGTACTCATTAGACTGTTCATTCCGTTCAGCAGATCATTTAATTCTTCTTCACTTTCACTCAGGATAGCAATGTCATCAGCGAATCGTATCATTGATATCCTATCATCTTGTATTTTAATTCCACTCCTGAACCTTTCTTTTATTTCCATCATTGCTTCCTCGATGTACAGATTGAAGAGTAGGGGCGAAAGGCTACAGCCTTGTCTTACACCCTTCTTAATACGAGCACTTCGTTCTTGATCGTCCACTCTTATTATTCCCTCTTGGTTGTTGTACATATTGTATATGACCCGTCTCTCCCTATAGCTTACCCCTACTTTTTTCAGAATCTCGAACAGCTTGCACCATTTTATATTGTCGAACGCTTTTTCAAGGTCGACAAATCCTATGAAAGTGTCTTGATTTTTGTTTAGCCTTGCTTCCATTATTAGCCGTAACGTCAGAATTGCCTCTCTCGTCCCTTTACTTTTCCTAAAGACAAATTGATCGTCACCTAGCGCATTCTCAATTTTCTTTTCCATTCTTCTGTATATTATTCTTGTAAGCAGCTTCGATGCATGAGCTGTTAAGCTGATTGTGCGATAATTCTCGCACTTGTCAACTCTTGCCGTCTTCGGAATTGTGTGGATGATGCTTTTCCGAAAGTCAGATGGTATGTCGCCAGACTCATATATTCTACACACCAACGTGAATAGTCGTTTTCTTGCCACTCCCCCAATGATTTCAGAAATTCTGATGGAATGTTATCCATCCCTTCTGCCTTATTTGACCGTAAGTCCTCCAAAGTTCTTTTAAATTCCGATTCTAATACTGGATCCCCTATCTCTTCTAAATCAACTCCTGTTTCTTCTTCTATCACATCAGACAAATCTTCACCCTCATAGAGGCTTTCAATGTATTCTTTCCACCTATCTGCTTCCATTTAACAGTGGAATTCCCGTTGCACTCTTAATGTTATCACCTTTGTTTTTAATGTCACCAAAGGTTGTTTTGACTTTCCTGTATGCTGAGTCTGTCCTTCCGACAATCATATCTTTTTCGATGTCTTCACATTTTTCCTGCAGCCATTTCGTCTTAGCTTCCCTGCACTTCCTATTTATTTCATTCCTCAGCGACTTGTATTTCTGTATTCCTGATTTTCCCGGAACATGTTTGTACTTCCTCCTTTCATCAATCAACTGAAGTATTTCTTCTGTTACCCATGGTTTCTTCGCAGCTACCTTCTTTGTACCTATGTTTTCCTTCCCAACTTCTGTGATGGCCCCTTTTAGAGATGTCCATTCCTCTTCAACTGTACTGCCTACTGCTCTATTCCTTATTGCTGTATCTATAGCGTTAGAGAACTTCAAACGTATCTCGTCATTCCTTAGTACTTCCGTATCCCACTTCTTTGCGTATTGATTCTTCCTGACTAATGTCTTGAACTTCAGCCTACTCTTCATCACTACTATATTGTGATCTGAGTCTATATCTGCTCCTGGGTACGCCTTACAATCCAGTATCTGATTTCGGAATCTCTGTCTGACCATGATGTAATCTAATTGAAATCTTCCCGTATCTCCCGGCCTTTTCCAAGTATACCTCCTCCTCTTGTGATTCTTGAACAGGGTATTCGCTATTACTAGCTGAAACTTGTTACAGAACTCAATTAGTCTTTCTCCTCTTTCATTCCTCGTCCCAAGCCCATTTTCTCCTGTAACCTTTTCTTCTACTCCTTCCCCTACAACTGCATTCCAGTCGCCCATGACTATTAGATTTTCTTCCCCCTTTACATACTGCATTACCCTTTCAGTATCCTCATACACTTTCTCTATCTGTTCATCTTCAGCTTGCGACGTCGGCATGCATACCTGAACTATCGTTGTCGGTTTTGGTCTGCTGTCGATTCTGATTAGAACAACCCGGTCACTGAACTGTTCACAGTAACACACCCTCTGCCCTACCTTCCTATTCATAACGAATCCTACACCTGTTATACCATTTTCTGCTGCTGTTGATATTACCCGATACTCATCTGACCAGAAATCCTTGTCTTCCTTCCACTTCACTTCACTGACCCCTACTATATCTAGATTGAGTCTTTGCATTTCTCTTTTCAGATTTTCTAGTTTCCCTACCACGTTCAAGCTTCTGACATTCCACGCCCCGACTCGTAGAACGTTATCCTTTCGTTGATTATTCAATCTTTTTCTCATGGTAACCTCCCCCTTGGCAGTCCCCTCCCGGAGATCCGAATGGGGGACTATTACGGAATCTTTTGCCAATGGAGAGATCATCATGATACTTCTTCAATTGCAGGCCACATGTCCTGTGGATACACGTTACGTGTCTTTAATGCAGTGGTTTCCATTGCCTTCTGCATCCTCATGTCGTTGATCATTGCTGATTCATCTGCCTTTAGGGGCAATTTCCCACCCCTAGGACAAGAGAGTGCCCTGGACCTCTATCCGTTCCTCCGCCCTCTTTGACAAGGCCATTGGCAGAATGAGGCTGATTTCTTATGCCGGAAGTCTTCGGCCGCCAATGCTGATTATTTATCAAAATTTAGGCAGTGGCGGGGCTTGAACCCGGGACCGAAGACGTTTTGATTATGAATCAAAGACGCTACCCTTAGACCACGGGTACTCGAGCACTTTCTCTAGATTCCCTTAATTTATAACCGCCGTTAAAAACTCTTCGTTAGAGGCACTCTAAGAGAATAAAATAATGCCAAGATATTGTGGACCACTGCTCACATGCATGAAAATTTAATGAGACAGCCACATCCAGAACACACTACAAATTAAATTTAACATTTAACTGGGTCAGAAACGAAGTGTCTGGACATATATGGACACAGGAGATATGCGGTCACGTAGTTTTACGTAACAATAAGCAGCTCTAGCAGCTGCAAGGAGTATTATTTGAGCTACACACAGCAGTGACTTCCTAGCTCTGGGTGATTAGTACGGATATGTACGTGTGCGCTGCTCAAGTGTTGCACAGTTTCAAATTTAATAATTAGTATGTTACAGGTCTGAAACGAATTTTGTCTTTAGGTTTGAAGATGAGCCCCAGTCACGATCGGGTACTAATACTCTCAACATCGATTAATGTCTTGGTGAGTAAACATTTTGTTTATTCATTCTTCATGTGACAGCACAAGACTTCACATATATTTAAAACAAACAAAAATTAGACAGTACTCTATCACATTTACTAACAATTAGTGAAACGGCCTTTTTAAACACTGCTGATAAACTTGACCGGCGCGTTGCATACATTGCTTCAGAAATGCGTAGTGTGCCTATCGCTATGGAAAGTATTACAACGACTAAAGGCAGGCCTTCTGCTCATTGCATCAGTTATGCGTATCATAAATTTAGGGAATCTAAAGAAAGTGTTGTTACATGGGTACGATTTCGCGAAAAGTCCGATTATTGCAAAGGGAACATGCTTTCGATGACGAGAAGTGATTTACGTGTCCGAACACCTCTGTGGAAGGCCTGACGATGCAACTCTAGAAGTGAAGCAATTGGTGACGACGAAGGAAGAAAGTTGGAGGGGAAATTACCCCGTGATTTCCCCAAATCGTTCTAGTTAAATCCCAGGATGGTTCCTTTGAAACGACCGATTTTCTTTTCACAAATCCTTAAAACTATCATAGCTTATACTCCGTCTCTAATGATGTCGACAGAACATTAAAAAGCCTAATCTTCCTTCTTTCTTAAGAAACTACCAGTTATGCGAGATTCACGTGGATGACATGGGGAATCTTCGTGATAAGGGTTTAATAATGCCTCACTCAGAAAATCTGGAAAAGGCCTTGCATTGTCAGCGGAGTCCGGTAACCAACAAGAGCCCACCAACTATTTTGAAACTACTCTTCATGAAGATCGCTTAAAAATCGGCGTTGGCAGTAGATTTATTCTAGAAGACGTTAGGTCAGAGGAGAAAATAAACATCTGTAGTGGAAGCAGAGGAATATAAAGCTCAAAAAGTCTCCCAGTTTTTGTGGATGGAACATTTAAGAACTGCAGCAAGTACTTTGCACGAAACATATGTTCTTCCCATTGTATTTGCTCTGCTCCCTAGTAAGAAGAAAGACATCTGTGTTCGTCTTATTCGTCTGATTAAACAAGCAGTTCGTCAGTGGTGAGGATTTTGAGGCAGAAGCGATATCGGCCCTTTGTCAAGTTTTCACCTCAATGGTCCGCCCCCGGTAGCTGCGTGGTCAGCGCGACAGACTGTCAATCCAAAGAGGCCGGGTTCGATTCCCGGCTGGGTCGGAGATTTTCTCCGCTCAGGGACTGGGTGTTGTGTTGTCCTAATCATCATCATTTCATCCCCATCGACGCGCAAGTCGCCCAAGTGGCGTCAAATCGAAAGACTTGCGCCAGGCGAGCGGTCTACCCGACGGGAGGCCCTCGTCACACGCCATTTCCATTTCATTTCACCTCAATAGAAATTTGTGGATATTATTTACATATGAAGAAGAGTTTATGGAGAATAGTTCAAGATCTTGGTTTAACTGACGAGGAACGTCAGAACGAAGATTTAAGACTCCAAATCAGCATATGTGCAGCACCACCATTTTTAAAACCTAAGGACATAATTTAATTGATGGGTTGATATTCATGCGCAAGCTCCTAGTAACAAAAGACTTTCTAAATTTTTTAATCACTTTGTGCTGCCTAAATAGCGACGATATCACCAACGCTACGAACGACGAATGCTGTCGAATGAAACTACAAAATAAGTAATTTTATTGGAAAGATCGTCCTACAACCGACTGTTTGGTGGAATGCTTGAAGCGGAGCTCACAAACTGCATGTACATGTAGGATGGAGATGAATCTTGAAAGGAGAAAGAGCGAGAAGAAATACTTTAAGCTGGACGACAAGGTAGAGAGAACTGCAAAAAATTATGAAGAGATTGGGACATTATATCCTGCTTCAAAGCCGTTACCCACATTCATAACGTGGAATAAGATCTGGTCACAAGTAACATATTTAAAAGCTATGGAAACCACTGAGTCTTCACAAATTATTTGGTTAAAATTATTAATTATATAGAAGAAGTATTATCAGTGTTAATTTTAAACTATGTTAATGAATAAAGTGTACTACAGTTCTAGCATAAAAATGATGACCGCTACAGAATGTGAATAATGTGAATCTTTCACACTGCTGATAACAGTGAATTCCCAAAGTGAGTAAAGAATTTCAAAAATAAATGTAACAAAATATACAAAACTTGTGCTTGGTTCCTGTTTAGCTTAAACACATCCTTGAAGTGGTCTATCTTGTAACTATTTTTTAAACGTTTACTTTTCATCTTTTTCAGTGGCGATATTATATGTTTTTTTTTTACAGTTTGTTGGTCTTTAGTTAACCTGAATTAAACTTACGCTTGTTCCTCATGGCTGTTTTCTGAATCTGCACTCTTATCGACATTGTTTGATAAGTCGAGGGTATCATTACCACCACGAAATTGCTACCAAATATGACATGGTGGTGTTTCACATGAAAAGGGCAAATTGTTCAAATAATAGTCCATATTTTCTACTCTAGAAACTAGCGGAAAGTCTGACATATGAGTATATGCATCCATGCATTCATGCATGCATTTTGAGCGAAACAGAGACCTAGTTCCCATTTTTTGAATAGCATTTTTATAGAGATTCTACGGTAGCATAAGTCTATTAAGTAATAATTATATGTAACACTACGAATGCGGTTAATAAATGATTCTTTGGACACATTGCTTCCATTTAAATATTAAAACACAGTCTGAGCTTGTGGAATTAAATCACTGCTTTATTTCATACTGCAGTTGCGGAGAACTGTCTTCACTTCGAATAGTACATCGAATTTGTACAGCAAGCGGTCGTCTGTAAAAGGCAGGTCATTAGATTAGATTAGATTAGATTAGATTTACTTTTATTCCAATTGATCTGTAGTGAGGAGTTCCTCCAAGATGTAGAACATCTCAGAAAAACAATAATACATGACAAATATTTACAACTAAAACAAATAAGCTAATGTACCTTCCACAGGTCCCAATTGGAATGATCGCCTTTTTTTTTTTGATTAAGACTATATGAAAGAATCATTTTACAACACTCATTTACTAAGAACGCATTACTACACTGAATTTAAAATAAAAAAGTGTTTTTTTTCATTCATAAGGTAATAAACATATAACAGAGTTACTACAATACTTACTTACAATGAAAACATTACTGCACTGAAATGCAGAAGTTACTCTGTACTTTATACACACACACACACACACACACACACACACACACACACACACACACACACACACACACACACACAAAATCAGTTGGTTCTACTGAGAAATTAATCAGTGGAGTAGAAGAAGTTGGTCACCAATAAATCCTTTAGGCTTCTCTTAAACTGAATTTCATTGGTTGTTAAGCTTTTTATGACTGCTGGGCAGTTATTGAAAACGTGTGTTCCTGAATAATGCACACTTTTTTGTACAAGAGTTAGAGACTTTAAATCCTTGTGAAGATTATTCTTATTTCTGGAACTGATTCCATGAATTGAGCCGTTGGTTTGAAAAAGTGATATATTTTTAATGACAAATTTCATTAAAGAATAAATATATTGGGAATCAGTAGTTAGTATCTCTAGTTCCCTAAACAGGCCTCTGCAGGATGTTCTTGAGTCCACACCACATATAACTCGTATTGAACGTTTTGTGTCCGGAAAACGTTAGCTTGGCTTGATGAATTACCCCCAAAAATAATCCCATATAACATTATGGAGTGAAAGTAAGCGCAGTATGCCAGCTTTTCCATTTTTATGTCCCCTATGTCTGACACAATTCGCTTTGCAAATAGAGATTTGTTTAGACGCTTCAGCAGTTCTGTGGTGTGCTCCTCCTAGTTGAATTTATTATCAAGCTGTAATCCCAAGAATTTAACACTGTCCACTTCTTCTATCTGCTTGTCATCATATGTTAGGCATATATTCGTGAGACACCTCCTACAACTTCCGAACTGCATGTAGTGTATGAATGGTGGGCTCCATGTGGTTCCCAAGTCATGCAGCGACCGTAAACCATAAAATTACCAAATATGCAGCAACCAGTCGCAAAATCATGTTTTATTTATTCGCTTTTGCAAATCGATTTCAACTGATTAACAGCCATCATCGGTGCTTTCAACCAATATGTGCCCTGTCAAACATAAAGTATATGTTTGACCTCTGCTTAAGACAGTATTACTACTCAGGACTGATTAACAGCCATCATCGGTGCTTTCAACCAATATGTGCCCTGTCAAACATAAAGTATATGTTAGACCTCTGCTTAAGACAGTATTACTACTCAGGACACATATTGGTTGAAAGCACTGATGATGGCTGTTAATCAGTTGAAATCGATTTGCCAAAGCGAATAAATAAAACATGATTTTGCGACTGGTTGCTGCATATTTGGTAAATGTAATTGCATGTAGTGTGTTTTTTCAAAATTTAGTGACAATGAATTGGCTGGGAAACAGTGATTAACGCCCGCAAATTTTCTTTCTAATACTTGATTTGCTATTTATTGCAATGTCTGTATCATCAGCAAACAAAACAAACTTGGCATCTGGCAATGTTACTGATGAAAGGTCATTGATATACACAAGAAAAGGTAAGGGCCCGAAGATGGAACCTTGTGCGATCCCACAAGTAATTAGTTCCCAGTTGGATGATGCCTGATAGCTTAATACATGTATCTTTCCTAATAATATCTCTTGTTTCCTGCCAGAGATATAAGTTTTGAACCATTTTGCAGCATTTCCTGTTACACCATAATATTCTAATTTACTTAAAAGTATATTGTGATTTACACAGTCAAATGCCTTTGACAGATCACAAAATATACTAGTTGTATGCAGTTTTTTGTCTAATGAATTTTCACTGTAAGTGTATATAGCCTTCTCAATATCAGTCTGCGACATTATGATCCAAAGAAATCTAGACATCCAACTGTGGCAATACTTAGTTACCTGCCGACCCAAACCTAAATCTGTGTATATTTACGACTGTTATTCCTTTTTTTAAATATACGGTGCGGCATAAACAATGACCAGTTTTAAATTAGGAACCATTTTTTAATACGGTCGCTGTCTGACAAAGGTGGTGTCCGCAAATCTCCGGCAAACCATACTGTCCACAAATCTCCGAATTGCTCTGGCATTTCAGAAACAAAACAACATTTAAAACCCCATACACTAGACTAACAGGCAACGAAAATAGAAGTCTGATAAATTATCCTGTGCCTCTTTGTCACGACAGAAGATATATTCATTTAAAACGTGGCATGCACAAATCTCAACAACACAAGTACAGCAAATCAATGCGCTCCTTGTCTGGAGGATATGTACCCGATGCGGAAGGCCGTTAAAATGACACCATTTCTCCTAAGTAGCCAGAAGGCTGATCACTACCATCGGATAGTGTGCCTTGTCCTCTGCTTCCAGGCTACCCTTCCTCATACCGACACCTTACCCTTTGTCTCTACTACGAGGTGATGTCATACAGGACAACACACGCATGTTCCATTGTGTTACATACTGACATCCTTAAGGGCCCTTTTACACTCTAAGATTTGTCTGAGCAGACCGTCTGCACATCTGTTCTGCAGCATTCAATTCGCATTTACACCTTCCAACCAAAATGCAGCTGTCGCGCTTTCCTGAATCAGTAAACCAAGAGCGCAGAAAGTATTTTCTGGCCGTAGTCAAATTAAGTACATTTGTTAATAAGATACTTATTCCGTCTACTGCTGTTATTTCAGAAGTTATAAAAAGAAAAATATCAGTACAGACAAGATGGACAAAAGAGTGTCTCATAAAACGTGTAACGTTTTCACATGTAAATCTTTTAAAGACAATAAAAATTTAAAAAGAATATTGGTTTAACAGCCTAGGACAAAGAGACATTATTTGTGTGGTTGCAGTATGTTACATCGTATATAAGGAGAAATGACACTATAATGAGCAAATCGACTATGCTTATGAGAGACTTATGGTAACAATGAGATACTTGGCAACCAGCATACGATTTGAAGTTCTCTCCGTTTCATCATCTTTATAGTTGAACCGTATTATTCCGGAGAGATGACGTCCCATATATGAAGTACTAAAGCAGTTCATCTGGTCTGCCTATATTCAAGCGCCGCCAGATTTGGTGCAGGCCGATCACGGGCGATAACACAGGCGAATTTTTCCGTCAGCGATTCATTTACACGCAACAATTTGTCTGTGCAAAAACTGTCTGCATAGATAAGTCGGTGCAAATATAAGGATGTATAAAGAGCCCATAAACTGCTACATCAGTGGAACTGCACTCTGGGAGTCATAACAGACGAGAAAATGTCACAGTTCGAATAGGTCTCACCTGCGCTAGCATAATCGAATGAACCTTTGCACTGAAGTGCGATTTCGTTTCGTTAGCAACTGTGTAATGTGGGTACTTATTCTAGAATTGAGAACAACGGCTTAAGTTGAAATGACAAGTTTAATGTCCCAAATTTTAGCACAAAATTTACAGCTTTTACACAGTTTTCAACTCGACGACATAAACACAGCGCAAAGGATAACGCATCTCGCTAACATCAGAAAGTGAAATAATCCTATACACAACACTATTAAATACTAAGTCTCTGAAAGAACATTAATCCTAAGCGCAGTAATATGAAAGTTTAATTGGAAGTTTCCTTACAAAACTGCTCCTACACATACGTTATGATGTTGGTCAGTACTACGAAAACCGTCCGATTCCGGTTCAAAGTTCGGTACTATTTAGGATGACAATCAAATCTATGGTGGATGGTTAGTAATATGATAAATTTTAGCGCAAGATTACCCAAGGCCGCTCGAGTTTACAGTGGACGCAAGCTGGTGAACTAACAAAGTTTACACCTCTGCACGCGGTATTTACCTTAGGCTGTGACGAGCTCCCGACTGCAAGGCTGCTCTCTTCCACTAAAATTCCTACAAAACTGATCAGTCCTTTGCTGAACTTTCCAACAGAAACTTTCCCTATGTTTCTCGTGTGAGAAAACGTGTACTCAGCCCTAGTCTTAATATGTGGTGATGTACACGCGCATGGTTGGAGCATCGTGCATATTGTAGTGCCCTCTCAGTTCTCGCAAGAAAAATTAACTAATTTGGCTGGTTCGTTTCTTCACAGTTGGAGCTAAACGTTGCCACAGCTAATCTCTATCTGGATTGCAGCTGCTGTGAATGCAATGTCCACACAAATTTCTTCTCTGCATCGTACACAGCAATAAGTGCTCTGTTCTGCACTTGACGCCAGTTCAGAGAAGAGTCCCCAAAAATTTCTCTCTTATCCTACTCATGGCAGAACTTCCTCCCCCACTTTGGTTAATTCGTTCTTCACGTCACAGCCTTTTTCGAGCAATAGGAGCGTTCCTCTTATTTTATGGAAACTCTCTCTACCAATCGCAATGTCCATTCTATCAAACTGTGTCGAAAAATCAGTATTTTTCTCCTTCCTAGTGCGTTTCCGCCAATTGGACGTTTTGTGCCTGTTCTATACGTCTAAAGTACATTGACCTTTCTGTGTGTTGCACTCAATGGACACGTGATCGAAATGCGTTACTAGTTTTTGTTTGTACCCCATTGGAACTCCGAAACGCAGCTTTCTAAAGCTTTCTCTCTGTCCCTTGTGCAGATGTGCCGCTACACACGGTCCTCCCTCCTGAATCACCTGGTTTGGGTCGCTGACCTTCCTCCTACCACCTCTTTAAGTGGTTTCCGTGGTAACTCCTGCATCGCCCCTTCGCTATGCCATCGGCTGCCTGGATTTTCAAACTAAAAACGACTAGCATTGCCTGTTCCACCTTCCGCTCAAAGACATGCATTGTATAGGAACAGTGTGTTAATTACTGTCTATTGACTGTCATCCCTTTTTGCGTTATATACTGATAGGCAAATGTTCTCATAACCGCCGAATTACATTAGGTGTCATATTCACCTTCTCATTGCGATGTATAAAGCTCTCATGTAAGGTGCGAATCTGACTATTTATTCTGCCGCCTTACAACTGTTTGGGACAGATTCAGATAATATCAAAGGACAAGCTGATCAGACCCACCCAGTTATCAATCTGAACCAGCAAACCCTAACACTGAATTAACGCAGGTCAAGTTAACATTCCTTCTTCTCGCCGACTGTCCCCTTCATTTCAACGTAGCCGTTGCATCCCCCATCACGAACGATCTTGCTGTATTCACACATTTAGATCTGTCATGCAACTCTTCCTTTCCACCCTCTGCAGCTGCAATTTTCAGCCTCGACTCGTATTATAATATGAGTGCACCCATTCTGTCTCTTCGATTCACCATGTTCTTACCCGCCTCCGTAGTCAAGGTTGATAATGCACGCCTGTACCATGGTGCTCGTCTCAGAGGTGAGCCAGTTCGAATCCTGATGGTGGATGAAATTCTAACTGCTAGCGTTTGGCCTGCAAGAGAAGAAGACGTGGTGGCGTAAGGTTACTGATCGCCAAGCCTTTGCGCCAACTTCTCCATAGTGTCTCAAAAAAGTCTTGCTTCCATTACCAAGTGCAACATCAGACCTATCTCCCTGGTATCCTTACCTTTCCAAAAGCCAAACTGATCGTCTTGTAACAAATCATCAATTTTTTCCCGTTATTCAGTATGATATTCTTGTTAGCAACCCACATAGATGAGTTGTTATGCTGATTGTGCGATAGTTTTCGCCCTTGTCTGCTCTTGCCCTATTTGGAATTTTGCGGATGACATTTTTCTGAAAGCCTGATGGTATTCCGTAGATGATATACAGGGTGTCCGAAAAGTCTTTCCCTGATTACATAAATTGATAACTCAGGCTAGAAGTAAGATACAAATATGAAACTTGTGTCGAATTGTTTACAACTATCAAAGTTTTTTTCTGTTTTAGGTGAGGTCATGGAGTGCACCAGAGGCAGTTCAAAGGTGAATGTTTGGTGTGCGCTATTGCACGATCGAATTATCGGGCCATTCTTCTTTGCTGAGGCTACCATCACATCTGCAGTGTATCTGGACATGTTGCAACTGTATGCTGTTCCTCAGCTGCTTCAGTATCACCCCGATGTCTTGTTTCAGCACGACGGTGCACCGCCTCATTGGGGTTTGGACGTCCGTACCTATCTCGTTATGACCTTTCCTGGGCGATGGATTGGTCGTGATCGGCCAACGGTTTGGCCTCCACGCTCGCCTGACATAACCCCATTAGACTTCTTTTTATGGGATTATGTCAAGGACGAGGTCTACCGAACACGTGTATCAGATCTTGAAAACCTGCGGCAACGGATAACCACAGTCGTTGAATTGATCCCTCCAGTGATGTTGGTTAATGTGTGGATGGAAATTGAATATCGCCTAGATGTGCTGCGTGCTACCAAGGGTGCTCATATGGAAATTTACTGATGTGTGAAAAAAACTTTGATACTTTGTAAACAATTAGACACCAGTTTCGTATTTGTATCTTACTTCTAGCCTGAGTCATCAATTTATGTAATCAGGGAAAGACTTTTCGGACACCCTGTACATCAGTCTGAACTGTCGTTTGGTTGGCACTACACCTAACAATATAGAAATTCTGAAGAAGTGTCTTCCGCCTAGCCGGCCGCTGTGGACGAGCGGTTCTGGGCGCTTCAGTCCGCAACCGCGCTGCTGCTACGGTCACAGGTTCGAATCCTGCCTCGTGCATGGATGTGTGTGATGTCCTTAGGTTAAGTTAGGTTTAAGTAATTTCAAGTCTAGGGGACTGATGACCTCAGATGTTAAGTCCCATGGTGCTTAAAGCCACTTGAACCATCTTCCATCTAATTTGATTGCAAGCGTTACAAAGCTCTCTTAAACTCCGACTGTTATACTGGATCCTCTACATCCTTCACATCGACACACGTTTCTTTTTCTGTCGTGTTATCAGGCATTTCCTCTTGCTCGAATAGTAGCACTCAGTTTGTAGTCAAACAATCATCAGCCCCGTAGCTCTCACATAAGGAGTGACACCTATGCGGTCATAGATATTTACCGAGGTAGATGACGCAGTGGGCAGCAAACAGCACTCGCATTCTCAAATCCGCGTCCGGCCATCGTTATTTAGGTTTTCCGTAACTTCCCTGAACCGCTCCTTTGAAACAGTGCGGCATATTTCCTTTTCCATTCTTGAAATAAACTGTCGGAAAAAATTAGTACACCCCTTTAGAGGTTTCCAATTCGCTTAAGATGTATTGTTGCGACAGTTCATATCGAGTGCATGAAACGATTACAATTACAGATCAACAGAACAGGTGGTTTTGAGATACCAGATATCGACCCATGATGAAACGCCCACATCAGTAAACGGTATAGCCTCCATTGGCGGCAATGCAGGCGCTGACTCTGGCATTCAGTCGATCGTACAGATGGCGAATACTGCCCTGGGATGCGTTATGCCTCGCCTGCCTAATCTGTTCACATAGTTCGGTGAGAGTTGTTGGTTGGCAACTCTCACGATTCACTTCTTATCCCATCATATCCTACATGTCGACTGGAGACAAGTTCGTGCTAGCCAGGGAAGATGCTGCTCGTCTTGCAGAGCACATTGAATCTCATGGGCAGCGTGTGGTCGAGCACTATCCTGTTGGACCAACACATCACCTTCTTGTTCCAAGAAGGGGTCTAACAACATTGTGCGTGTACCAAACGCTGCTTGGTGTCACCTCCAGACATAACGTAGGTGACCAAGCGTTGTAGCTTGTTGCACCTCAGACCATAAGGCCTGGGGGCCAGTGTGTCTTGGACGAATGCCCTCTACGAGACAGCGCCCAACATATCTACATCGTTTGTGCGAACGACCATCACTTTCAGGCAGAATCTGCTTAGACGGCGCTCCGTTCCATTTCTCAAGTGATCGTCTGAAGAGCCGAGCAAGTCATTGCTGTGGCGTGAGTGGAAGACGGCCTAGAGATTTGTGTGCCTGTAGTCCCACTGCTAAAACCAGTTCGCAACTGTTCACGTTGATACATCTGGACTCACGAGCCCTGTATTTGTTGCGTAGTAACTGTACGATGCGCCCCTGCTGCACTTACAATACCACGATCTCGGCCGTAGTCTGTGTTGCGTGGACGTCCAGAACCTCATACACGGGTGTGAGAGTGTTCACGTGACCACTGATACCACTGACGCAGCACGTCCAACTTGTGTGACGGTTCTGCGAAAGCAGTCGGAAGACCGCAATTTGACACCTTTCAAATTCACTCATTTGGCGGTAGGAGCCACGAGTGCGACTTCATGAAGTAGTTGCCTGCTCGATTCATACGTTTGCATCACACTGAGCGTTTCCTATTAAAGGGTAGCCACTGACGACGCTCTGGTACCAACGCTATCTGATGGCGTAAGGCGTTGAAACCATTATCCGTACAATACAGGGTGATTCAAAAAGAATACCACAACTTTAGGAATTTAAAACTCTGCAACGACAAAACGCAGAGCTAAGCACTATCTGTCGGCGAATTAAGGGAGCTATAAAGTTTCATTTAGTTGTACATTTGTTCGCTTGAGGCGCTGTTGACTAGGCGTCAGCGTCAGTTGATGCTAAGATGGCGACCGCTCAACAGAAAGCTTTTTGTGTTATTGAGTACGGCAGAAGTGAATCGACGACAGTTGTTCAGCGTGCATTTCGAACGAAGTATGGTGTTAAACCTCCTGATAGGTGGTGTATTAAACGTTGGTATAAACAGTTTACAGAGAATGGGTGTTTGTGCAAAGGGAAAAGTTCTGGACGGCCGAGAAGGAGTGATGAAAATGTAGCACGCATCCAGCAAGCATTTGTTCGCAGCCCAGGAAAATCGATTCGCAGAGCTAGCAGCTGCAAATTCCACAATCAACTGTATGGAGAGTCCATAACTACCTGAACGTCAACTACCCGAGGCGATGGATCGGCCGCCAGGCAGCCCGTGACAGAGCACTTCATCACTGGCCTCCAAGAAGCCCTGATATTACCCCCTGCGATTTTTTCTTATGGGGGTATGTTAAGGATATGGTGTTTCGGCCACCTCTCCCAGCCACCATTGATGATTTGAAACGAGAAATAACAGCAGCTATCCAAACTGTTACGCCTGATATGCTACAGAGAGTGTGGAACGAGTTGGAGTATCGGTTCAAAAAAATGGCTCTGAGCACTATGGGACTTAACTTCTAAGGTCATCAGTCCCCTAGAACTTAGAACTACTTAAACCTAACTAACCTAAGGACATCACACACACCCATGCCCGAGGCAGGATTCGAACCTGCGACCGGAGCGGTCTCGCGGTTCCAGACTGTAGCGCCTAGAACCGCTCTGCCACCCCGGCCGGCTGGAGTAACGGGTTGATATTGCTCGTGTGTCTGGAGGGGCCAATATTGAACATCTCTGAACTCGTTTTTGAGTCAAAAAAACCTTTTTAAATACTCTTTGTAATGATGTATAACAGAAGGTTATATTATGTTTCTTTCATTAAATACACATTTTTAAAGTTGTGGTATTCTTTTTGAATCACCCTGTATATAAGAAACTATCAGCTTCGATTGCGGTAGTGAAACCAATCTTTACCTAGGTTTCAGCCCAAGTAACTGGGCCTATTCAGGCTTTTTTGTTTTATTTCTAGTTCATGCCCTCGTAGACATATTATAGAATCAGGTTTATCTTCTGAAGAAGGCTCAATTACTTGGGCAGAAACCTAGGTAAAGGTTGGTTTCATTACCGCAATCGAGGCTGATAGTTTCTTATATATTAGATTGCTGACTCGGCTGCAATGTTGAAAGTACTATCATTATCAGTACCTCTACTGTCCCCCAGGTGGCATATGTCGTCATCGGATCAAAATCGACGTAGTCTTTCCAGGTGTACTGATTTTTTTGCGGTACTGTTTTTCAGGTTTGAGCTCTGTCACTAATGACCTCGTTGTCGACAGTACATTAAATCGTATTCTTCAGTCCGTCGCAGATCTGGAAGCAAATGGATGTTCATCCCATCAGATTGCTCTGCTGGTCGGTCTAGGTTGCATACGTAGTTGCTCCAGTTTATAGTTAGATAACTTGAGTAATGAGTCCCAGTTGCGGCTGACCCCGCAATGTCGCTGAGGGAGAGTCCGTCTGCGGCGGTGTATCGGAGCCGCGGCTAATTCCTTAAGTAAGCCGGCAGGCAGTTGCCTCTTTTTCACGTCCGGCGGTGGCAGCGGCGGCAGGATTAAACCCGCGAGCAGAATTCATTAGCAGAAAGAAGGCGTCAGTCAGAGCGCTTTACTTTTCTGGAGGCGCCTGTATTATTTATCAGGCCTGCAGCGGGGCGCCCGCTAATAATACATGCCGGATGAAAGAGCTAATTGAGTTGTCGTTTTGGGATCCACACATTCACGGGCGACTCCTTAATAATTCGCGCCCGGCCGATGAAATATGCAGTCTCACCGACACCTTCCGCAGCGTGGGAGGAGGGACCGCGAGGCGGCGAGGGGCGCTCTTTCCACCTCCCAAGTTTCCGCCCTCTTTTTATTTTATTTCACTTCTTTTTCATCCGACATTAAGGGCCTCGGGTCTTAGCCATCAAGAGTCTGCCGGTATATGTGAGAGAGATAAGAACAGGACTCGGTGCATAATTTAAATTTACTTTTAACGCCGTGTACGTTAACACGGAGAGCACGCGCGAGCGTCCGCGAGCGTGCGCGCCGCTCGTGAAATTTTATAACGTTCTCTCAGTGGACAGGTAAAAAAGTTTGTCTTGCCGGGGTGTGGCCGGGGGGAGCGGCAGTGGGGGCGGGGCGGGGGTGGAAGTCCTGGGCCGCGCCGCGCGGGGGTGGAAGATCGCCCACCCCCACACCTCCGTCGCTTTATGGCGACGCCCAAACAGCGCAAAAATTGAAACTAAAATCCGGGAAAAGGCGGCCGGCGAGCACTCTTCAGAACATTCGCCCCGCCACCGCCGACAATTTCTCGCGGCGCAGTGCTTCTACTCGGCCGTGCAGTTCCTCCGAATAGCCGCGCACCCTTTCAATATTTCAGACGCACATTCACCTCCGGGTCGCAGTCAGAATTAGCTAGGCGGCGCAGTAACACCAAGTAGAAGTGCAGTGCACAAGAATGGAGAAGTGACGAAGTCACGCCGAACCTTATTGCTTTAAATCGAGATAGAACTGCCGAATATTTTAACAATAATTATCCATTTTATTGGCTGTTGAGTTTAGTGGCTGTGGATTGCATAGGGTAGCCATAAAAGAATGACCCAGTTATAAATATTAATAGTATCAACTGTAAGCGTTGAAGAATACTAGATAGTGGACGACGTATGAGGAATGGCTTAACTGTCCACGTGCTATATAAATAGTTCTAAATATAGCATTTACTCTCCATAAAATTCTGTATCTGAAGAATTAACAATATATTTCAAACAGCTGTAATATAATATACAACAGTCACATGTGTAGAAA
The DNA here is from genome assembly GCF_023898315.1 of Schistocerca nitens. Taxonomy (NCBI): domain Eukaryota; kingdom Metazoa; phylum Arthropoda; class Insecta; order Orthoptera; family Acrididae; genus Schistocerca; species Schistocerca nitens. The sequence continues at coordinate 498,806,729 of NC_064618.1, forward strand.
GAGAGATATTTATAAATGCCTTATGTCTAACACCAATAAAAACTGTAGGAAATGGGGGAAAATCTGTTACTAGGCTGAATTATCGACCAAAAAACTTCATGTGTTCCTATGTGCACTATCCTCTTGGCGCAACACTTCCGCCTGCTATATAGCATGAAATGCGCTTTGGGTGTAAACGCAGAAGAATGGATCAAATGGCTCTGAGCACTCTGAGGCTTAACATCTGAGGTCATCAGTCCCCTAGACTTAGAACTACTTAAACCTAACTAACCTAAGGACATCACACATATCCATGCCAAGGACAGGATTCGAACCTGCGATCGTAGCAGTTGCGCGGTTCTAGACTGAAGCGCCTAGAACCGCTCGGCCACAGCGGCCGGCTAACGCAGAAGAGAAACCTCATTGTTCGAATATGTCTCACCTTCACTAGATCTCTCAAAATAGCATAAACCTTTCAATCATATTTTTTAATTTCATTCATCATAATCGATTTTTTCTGAAAGCCTGCAGCTATCTCATTCATGATTGAAATGGTGAAAACGGCACCATTTTCCTAATTTTTCATGCTTTGCAGAACACGTTTCGAGAATTTTTTCTTATTTCAAGTGCATTTGTTTACAAAAATACTTTTTGTGCGTCTGCGTTTATGATCTTCTGCTGTCGTGGACTGAAGTTTTTTTAGGATATACTGCAACCTGAAAATCTGATAAATAAACCTTAGAAAGTTTTTTGTATGCAAATGTTAGAAACAGTATTTCTGTCTATCTATTTACAAGTATTTTCCCTCCTCCATTATAGCAGCGGTTTCCATAAATATGTTCCTCATAGACTCTATTCAACATGTACAACAGGGTAGAATATAAATACAATCAATAATAATAGTTAAATATATTCTGTAATTGACAACTTTATGTAAATAATGTAATCCACAGTAAATGTAACAGCTCTGATTGTACACAAACTCTTTGTGAAATTCTGCTGTAGTAATACATCTATAACACGTTTTAATTAGAAAAACAGAAAATGTAAGTGACGATTTGCGTGTGTGGTACTTTGAGTAATGGAGCACAAAAGTGCCACCGAACTAGGTGGCTAAGTGGTTAGCACACTGGACTCGCATCCGGGAGGACGACGGTTCAAACCGCGCCCGGACAGGCTGATGTAGGTTTACCGTGCTTTCCCTAAATCGCTTCAGGCAAATGCCGGGATAGTTCCTTTGAAAGCGCACGGCCGACTTCCCTCCCCATCCTTCCCAACTCCGATGGGACCAATGACCTCGCTGTTTTGGTCCCCCAACCCAAATCGCGAGCCCGCATCTCGTGGTCGTGCGGTAGCGTTCTCGCTTCCCACGCCCGGGTTCCCGGGTTCGATTCCCGGCGGGGTCAGGGATTTTCTCTGCCTCGTGATGGCTGGGTGTTGTGTGCTGTCCTTAGGTTAGTTAGGTTTAAGTAGTTCTAAGTTCTAGGGGACTGATGACCATAGCTGTTAAGTCCCATAGTGCTCAGAGCCATTTTTGAACCAATCCAAATCAACAAACCAACCAGCAAAAATACCATTTCTAACATTAGCATATATGAAACATTCAAAGTTCTATTTTATCCGATTTTAAGATTGCAGTATAACCTCAAAAAGAAAATTGCAGTTCAAGAGATGCAGAAAATCACACTTGTAAACGTCACTGAAATATTTATGTTAGCAAATCCACTTGAAAATGAAAATAAATTCTCCAAACACGTTGTGCTGAGCATGGAAAACTACGCAACTGGTGCAGTTTTTCATCATTTAAATATAGTCAAGTAGTAGCAAAAGTAATAGAAATGCATTCTCATTATCACAATGAAAATAGTGATTGAATCCGAAATTTTAAGAAAAAGAATATCGAGAGGAAACCACTAGACCATGAAATCCCTCTGACGGAATGTCTAAAATCGAGGCAGCTTACAACCACGTTCTTTTCAAGCTCGCTCCCTGACCAACATCGACTAATCCTCACGCAGTCCATATCTCTCCATCTACTTCTATACTCCGTGAGCTGTCTTATTGTGTGTGGCCGAAGTACTTCTGGTAGCTTCATATTTTCCCCTCTTTCTTGTTCCGTTCGCTAATGGCGGGTGCGAAGTATGAGTGCCCATAAAACTCAGTATGACATCCGATTTCTCCGAATTTCTGATAATAATCATTTCGTGGAACGTATTTTGGAGGAAGTAATATGCTTTCCGATTCTTTTTGGAACTTTCGAACCGCTCTCTTGTAGCATCTGCCCCTGGAGAACATTAAGCATCTCCGTAACGCTCTCGCACCGACTAGACGATCCCGTGTCGAAATGCGCCGCTATTTATTGGATTTTCTGTGTCTCTTCCATTACTAATGCTACTTGCTAAGGGTCCCAGTCTGATGAAAAATGCACGAGGATCGTTCGAAATACTGGTATGTAAGCCACTTCTTTCGTGGATTTATTACAGTTCGTTAAGATTCTTCTAGCAAAAGCCTGGCAGCTACTTCTGCGAAAACTTGTTTTGTATGGCCATTCGACGCTATCCGTATAATAAAAGTAAATATAATCTAAAATTTTGAGCCTAAACTATGTCAAGTCAAACATAAGTCAAAACAAACAGAACATTAGATGCTTAAATGAAAGTTATGAACTTCTGATTTCTGTAGGTGAACCACAGCATGCAAATCGTGTAAAAGCTACAGGTGTTTATGAATATTATTTGACAACAGATGTAAAAGTCCTCAGTATGGATGGATATAATTTAGCATCCAGTTACTATAGATCACGTGTCCAGAAAGGATAAGCTGTTGCTTACACTACGAAGATATACAGATAAAACATCGAGACCAATAGATTTTGCAGTGATCAGCATTTTGAAGCATGTGCTCTAGAAACAGTTTTTGAGGGAAAATCTTATAATAGTCAAAATATACAGGGCTTCACCTGGCAATCCTGAATTATTTATGAAATAACCTGACGCATTATAGAAATTCTTGCCTTCAAAACAGAATGAGATGGTATTTAAATATCTTAGAGGACACGTATTCTAGAGTTATACTTGAGCCACTTGTCATTTCTAACAATCTAGCTAACCTCATACAGCTTGCAAAAGATTTATGCGATCATCAACATTCCTGTCGAATACATTCTTATAGATGCATCGAAAGTACAGAGTCATAGTGTAATTCTCGTAGTAAATGACATCTCTGACCAGGATGTCAGCTGCCGACACTCTGTACCAGTAAGTGAAGTACTAAAGTACTAAAAGTAACTGAAATGCTGCAAAAGTAATAAAAGAAAAAGGGACTGAGGAATTCAAGAAGAATGTGAGAAATACAGGCTAGAAAGAAGTTAAGAAAACAGAAGCATATAAATTGCAAATAACCCCTGGATTGCAAACTGAATCAGAATCTCAGGAAAGACTGAAAGAAGACTATAAATGGCATCAAGGGATACAGCTGATGACAGTGTTAAATCATATTATATACTGTACAGTAAAATACCGATCACAGTCATCACCACGTCAGAGTTTTAAGATAGAATAAACCCATGGAGGAACAAGATAAAACCTATTTGAAGCATAGTAAAAAATGATGCAGGAAAAAGTCAAGAAAGTGAAGAAAATTCTTTTAAAGTAGGTGCTGAACTCCTCAAAGACAGTACTAAAACTTCAGATATTTTAATAACTTTTTCTGTCTGTAGCAAGTAGCTTATACTTGAACACTTCCTTTACAGATATCCTAAACTTCTTAACAAAAGGATTCCAAAACAAGTTTGAAAAAATTCAACTTGATTCAACATCTTGAAAAGAAATTACTTATATTACCAATTCAGTCAATAACAAATTTCCAAATGGTTATGATAAACTCAGTAGTAAAATAATAAAATGTTGTTCAGCTGAACTTAGTAATATATTGAGTTACCTGTGTAATGAATCTTTTTGCAGATGTAGTTTCGAGAAAGAGAGAAAAAATACTTTTTTCAAGCCACTTAAGAAAAATGTAGACAATAGTTACTAAATAATTCCAATTTTCAAAAAATTTCTAGGAGTTAATATACACACATAAAAAAAGTTTTGCATCACCCCGGTTTCCAGAACTTCTGAAGATAGACGCTGACTGTGGATACTGCATGACAGAGATGTTCAGAGATGTAAACAACCATACGTGAGTAGCGCTTATTAGACGGAGGGGGTCCGACAGCCGATCAGTTACAGTCATTCCACCACGAAGGAGGTAAACGGCTCATGTTGTCTGTAGTTCAACCATGCCTAGACGGTCAATACCGCGGTTCGATCGCGTCCGCCTTGTCACTTTGTGCCAGGAAGGGCTCTCAACAAGGGAAGTGTCCAGGCGTCTCGGAGTGAACCATAGCGATGTTGCTCGGACGTGGATGAGATACAGAGAGACAGGAACTGTCGATGACATGCCTCGTTCAGGCCACCCAAGGGCTGCTACTGCAGAGGGTGACCGCCACCTACGGACTATGGCTTGGAGGAAACCTGACAGCAACGCCACCATGTTGAATAACGCTACTCGTGCAGTCACAGGACGTCGTGTTACGACTCAAACTGTGTGCAGTTGGGTGCATGATGCGCAATTTCTCTCCCTACGTCCATGGCGAGGTCCATATTTGCAACCACGACACCATGCAGCGCGGTAGAGATGGGTCCAACAAAAGGCGGAATGGACCGCTGAGGATTGGCATCACGTTCTCTTCACCGATGAGTGTCACATATGACTTCCATCACAAAGTCGTCGGAGACGTGTTTGGAGGCAGCCTGGTCAGGCTGAACGCCTTAGATACACTTTACAGCGGGTGCAGCAACGTGAAGATTCCCAAATGTTTTGGGGTGGCGTTATGAGTGGCCGACGTACGCCGCTGGCGGTCATGGAAGGCGCCGTAACGGCTGCACGATACGCGAATGCCATCCTCCAACCGATAGTGCAACCATATAGTTAGCATATTGGCGAGCCATTCGTCTTCATGGACGACAATTAGCGCCCCGATCGTGCACATCTTGTGAATGACTTCCTTCAGGATAACGACATCGCTCGACTAGAGTGGCCAGCATGTTCTCCAGACATGAACCCTGTCGAACAAGCCTGGGATACATTGAAAACGCTGTTTATGGACGACGTGACCCACCAACCACTCTGAGGGATCTACGCCGAATCGCCGTTGACGAATGGGACAATCTGGACAACCAGTCCCTTGATGAACTTGTGGATAGTATGCCACGACGAATACAGGCATGCATGAATGCTAGAGGACGTGCTACTGGGCATTAGAGGGACCGGCGTGTGGAGCAATCTGGAACTCCAGCTTTGAAGGTCTCGCTGTATGGTGGTACAACAAGCACTGTATGCTTTTCATGAGAAATAAAAAGGACGGAAATGATGTTTATGTTGATCTCTGTTCCAATTTTCTGTACAGGGTTTGAAACTCTCGGAACCGAGGTGATGCAAAACTTTTTTTGATGTGTACACAATAGACCAAATACACACATCGTACAGGAAAACGTAATCACTAGCAAACAGTTTGGATTCCAATGGACCTATCAGCTGAACATGTTGTATTTACCTTGACAGCTGACATGCTAGAATAAAAAAAGCCAATAATACTACAATTCCAAATACTGATTTGTGATCTATGATATCTTAACAAAGAAATTAAAATATTACAGAATAGTAGATTGAGAAACTTCATCGTTTTTATGTTTTGTGAATGTCAGAAAGCAATATGTATCAGTTCCATGCCAATCATGTAACGACAGGCAGTCAAAATACGAAGCAAGCAGACGTACTGTACCAGAGGCTTCGATATTGGGTCCTCCGATATTTCCAATGTACATTAACGATCTTAAGCTTTCTGTTCCTGAAGATGCAAATTTTATACCTTTAGGAGATGACGAAAGTACAGGAATAAAAGGTAGTGCCACTTCTCTTACTGAAAAGGCAACTGATTAATAATTTAAAATATCAAGAAATTGTTCCAGATAGATTGATTGTCATTGAATCTTGACAAGGCGCAGTGCATGCAGAATTCCATAAGGTACAAAATAGTTTTTCAAACAGTGGATTGTAAAAAGTAGAAAGTGGTTTTTGGGACTACAGTTAGGTCACAAACTCAGTCTGAAAACCCCGTGCCAAAAATTAATAAATCGCCTTGCTGTGTTTGCAGTATGCACAGTTTCTGCCATAGGTGATTTAAAAATGAAGAAAATAGCTTATTCGGCGTATTTAGATATATGAATAAGTTGCGGAATAATTTTCTGGAGAAATTCAAGTTACCTGGGTAGTATGGTAGTATTTTCAGAATAGAGATGCGTGTTATCAGAATTGTATATGCCGCTAATTCAAGAACCTCCCGAAGAGACCTCTTCAAAAAAGTGGATATTTTTGGTAACTGCTTCATAATATGTACAGGATGATGCAGCTAACACATAGGAACAAGTGTATCGAAGTGCGGTTTTCGGAAGCTTATAGTGCATGATAACAGAGTCTTCCGTCGGTTCTTGGTAGAACAACATTATAATAAATCAAAAGCACCAGTTTGCTTTTGGTCCACAATATTGCTTTTATTGTTAACCGGTTTTCGGCTTTCAAGGCCATCTTGAGACATTTACTGAGTATTATTACCAAAGAAGTCAAAATGTTTGCAAACAACATTGGAAGAGAAGTAACACGTCTATACTGTATGTTTCTACTTCAGTCGTACGTACCGTGAATATCATGAATGCGGTAAAACATCAAATCTGCGACATCACTGCGGGCAGAAAAAGATCATGCAAGAACGGGAACAACGACGACTGCAGAAAAATCGTTCAACGTGACAGAAGTGCAAGCCTACTTTAAATTACTGCATATTTCAATGCTGGGCCATCAACAAGAGTCAGTGTGCGAACTATTCAACGAAAAATCGTCTATAAGGGCTTCTGGAGCCGAAGGCTCTCTCGTGTACCCTTGATGACTGCACGATACCAAGCTTGATACCTCGCCCGGGCCCGTCAACATCGCCATTGATGCCTGGTCGGACGAATCTCGTTTCAAATTGTGTCGAGCGGATGGACGTTCACGGGTATGGAGACAACCTCTTGAGTCCATTGACCCTGCATGTCAGCAGGGGACTGTCCAAGTTGGTGGAGGCTCTGTAATGGTATGGGGCGTGTGCAGTTGGAGTGGTATGAGACCCATGATACGTCTAGATACGACTCTGACAGGTGACACGTACGTAAGCGTCTTGTCTGATCACCTGCATCCATTCATGCCCATTGTGCTTTCCGACGGACTTAGGAAAAACCAGCAGGACAATGCGACACCCCACACGTCCGGAATTGCTACAGAGTGGCTCCAGGAACAGAGTTAAAACACTTTCGCTGGCCACGAAACTCCACAGACATGAACATTATTGAACGTGCCTGGGATGCCTTGCAACGTGCTCTTCAGAAGAGATCTCCGCCCCTTCGTACTCTTATGGATCTGTGGGTAGCGTTGCAGGGTTAATGTAGTCAATTCCTTCCAGCACTACTTCAGATGTTAATCGAGTCATGCCACATCATGTTGCGGCATTTCTGCTTGCTCGCGGGGGCCCTATCGATATTAGGCAGGTGTACCAGTTTCTTTGGCTCTTCATTGTATATCTCAAACTGAAAGTTAATATACGATACAAAAATAAAGCAGAAGCAACGAAACGGCACGATAGTAGGTGTGAAAGACCTTTAACGACTTATGAACAGGACAAAAAGAAACGTAAATAACAAACAATGCCGTATTTCTAAGCAACTATTGCTCTAGTCCACTAATTTCACTAAACGGACAGTCTAGTACTTAATAAACTGAATGCTATACTATTACTTTTTCTACTCTGCAGCCCTGTACCTAGTCGCTTTCACTGAAAATCATAAATACTTGACCTGAGCTAGCCGCGCTGCTGCTTAACTATTCTAGAGCTCGTGCAGCACTAAATATACAATTACGTAATCATTCAGTTATGGACGGCTGCGATCGAAATGCTGACTTCCAGGTAGTACGGGATGAGTCCAGCTACTGTACTCTATCCAGTGATAAAGCTGCTTACAACATTTTCATGCCCCCTGTGGATAGGATTAATTAATTATTCCTACAGGGAACAGGTTACTATTTTATGGAACTATGAAGTCTAGGCATCAATTAACAACTGATGTTTGGTCCACAATAAACACAAATAAATGCAGTCCTGTATTATACTAAACTTCCGCAAAATAACTACTAATCAACGCCAGAGCGTTCGACATTCAATTTTATCTCTATCAAAGAGCAATACACTTGCCTAATACAGCACGCACCTTCAAATCCAACGCTAACGCACGAGTGGGATTACAGTGCATGTATCAATAAGTGGATGGCTAACCCAATTTTAATGACAGAACAGACAGTGTTTGCAAACTGTGACCTAAGTCCGTTTTCTATGTTGAATGAAAGTAACTGAATATGTTACTCAAAGTGATGATGTCCCAGAATTGAAAGAAAAAATGAACTGTTTTATCGATGCTGAAAGTTTGATCATCATAGCATGTGAGGACTGTTAATGCTGACTGGTTGGGTTCCTCGCCAACAAAAAATGAAATGTTAAAACTTGATTCTCTCACAATTCCTATACTCTGACTCAGACTATCAAAACAAATATTATGCAGTGACAGTAAATTTAGTTACCTACAGAGATACAGCACAAGTACAGATCGATAATATGGTTTCATGCAATCACAAGTGATCTTAACTTACTTGGAAAATATAAACAGCTCTTGTAAATATATAAATAACAACTGTCAAACACAAGTCCACGACTTGTCAAATCTGAATATGGTGCCTGTTGCAGCTCACATCCAATAAGGCACAGTTTATGACAGCCTATCGGGGGCAGCGGTTAGAGGTGAACAGAAGGTTTATTTACCTTCTGTAATATTTATTGGCGTAAACTCGCAACCTGGCAGATTTTGTATTTTGCACTGAGTGATATAATGTACATTTTCTTTTCGAGAAACTGACAGAAAAGTTGTATGATTTCAAATGAGAAAATTATAATTTTGGGGTGAATTTGCTGGTGCAGTATGTAATAATAGATTAATTACAATGACTGCAAGAACAATTCATTTTTAAATAATGTTTAGATGCTATATCACATTACAAAGAAGCATTTGGCAATCTGTACTAACCTACTGATGGACTTATGGTTATACACTCACAAAGTTTATGACCATTAAATTAAGCAAAATATAATTTTGTAGCGAAATCAGTGTGGAAAATCATTGTTCTATATGAATCAATGTTGAGTTAGATACGTCTCAGTAGAAATTAATGAATGGAGATAGGGACTGAATGTAGCGTTTTTTCCACATAGTCTATTGTTCATTTTAACTTCTTTATCATTTCACAACTGGTTCTGTTTTTTAAGTCATCATCCAGTGTTTAGCTAGGAAAAGGTGACATAAGTGTAAAAATGGCAGCATGTTCTTGCACTCTCCAAGATAGTGTTATAGAACTTTTGCTGTTCCTTGACTATATAAACGATTTAGGAGACAAACTGAGCAGCCATCAAAGGTTGTTTGCAGATGATGCTGCCGTTTATGGACTAGTAAAGTCATCAGAAGATCAAAACAAATTGCAAAACGATTTAGAAAAGATATCTGTACGGTGCAAAAATTGGCAATTGACGCTAAATAATGAAAAGTGTGAGGACATCCACGTGAGTGCTAAAAGGAATCCGTAAACTTCTATTACACGATAAATCAGTCAAATCTAAAGGCCGTAAATTCAACTGAATACCTAGGACTTACAGTTACGAACAAAGTAAGTTGGAAGGAACGCATAGAAAATGTTGTGGGGAAGGCTAACCAAAGACTGCGTTTTATTGGCAGGACACTTAAAATGTAACAGATCTACTAAAAAGACTGCCTACAATACGTTTGTCCGTCCCGTTTTAGAATACTACTGCGCGGTGTGGGATCCTTACCAGATAGGACTGGAGTATATCGAGAAAGTTCAATGAAGGGCAGAACGTTTTGTATTATCGCGAAATAGGGGAGAGTGTGTCACTGAGATGGCACCGGATTTGGGGTGGACATCATTAAAACAAAGGCGTTTTTAGTTGCGGAGGAATCTTTTTACGAAACTTCAGTCACTAACTTTCTCTTCCGAACGCGAAAATATTTTGTGGACGCCGACCTTAACAGGGAGGAACGATCATCATAATAAAATAAGGAAAATCAGAACTCGTACAAAAAGATGTAGGTATTCGTTTTTTGTGCGATTGGAATAATAGAGAATTATTGTGCAAGGGGTTCGATGAACCCTCTGCCAGTCACTTAAATGGTATTTTGCAGAGTATCCATGTAGATGCAAATGTAGATTCTTCTACCCCTCCAGGGTTGGGCCTAAGGTCTATTCTGATCTCGCAATCTATTTCTCAATCTTCTTTTGCCCAATGGTTTAAAATCCATTCCTAGTGTAGGAAGTCTTTATGCTGGCATGCAAAAACCGTGATTTTTATATTGCAACGATGAAGTCCGTGTGATTCAATTCGACTACACAGGGATTTAACACATATCTCATAAGCACCTATTACCCATGAAATCTTATTAAATGTTATTTTGAATTAAAAAGAAGTTGTTTTCTTCATCTTTCAGCAGAACAACTGTAGCTTGCAGTAATGCATAATGAGGGCAAATATTTGGAAAGCAACTCTGAGTACAACTGGTGATCTACTATAAAGATCGACAATCCAAGTCAAACACATGAACTGCTGTCAAATCAATCCCTTACTTGTATTATAACCATACTTGGGAGACCACACAAAGAGGGGAATAATTCTACATTGACCCGCGTCATAGTGACTGAAAGGGAGAATTCCTTCACCACCACCACTGAACCACATTTGTGAAAGAGACTGTGCTACAGAATGGCTGTTGCCAGTGTCAGGACATTTCCATTAAAGTTAATGAATTCCGTAACGACCATTATATTTGAAATACATTATGCAAACTGGGATTCATTCCATTTAGAATCACTTATTCCACTCTATAGAAATGACGTCTGTGCTCACAATATCTTTACTTTGTTCACACGTAGGGGCCCGACCACACACAGAATACACTACGTCAGAAACAGAGAAATAACTTCAAATCCCATGATCAAATTTGTGTAAATACTACGAGCGTATCACTGCAGGCGATAACTTTCATCAAGTAGTTGCAGACTTTATCTTACTCTATACAAGGATCAACACAAGAAATCGTCAGTTGCTTATACTGGAGAAAATTAATTTATATCAGCAGAGATATACTTGCAAATTGAAGAAGACGCCACTTTTAATAAAATTTCCGGAAGATTCCCAGGGAAAGAGACACCTGTATTGGTGACATGTGGTCGGTATTGAGATGACAGAGGAAGAACTCAAGTTCAAACATTAATAGAGAAAATGATCAGGAAAATTGCACGATTTGAAATAAGAAAATTCTAAGTATTTAGTAAAATTAATTAAGCGATTTCCCAACAAAAGACAAGTATCTACCGTAATGAATCTGTATTAATTCATATCGCACAAGAGTGCGTTCCGAGGTACATTCATGCCTACCAACTTGGCGGTGAAACCCCAGAGTGGCTCTCTAAAATGCCAGCCAGCGACGGTTGCGGTGAAGATCAGCTTTTTTAAAGTATGTGGTAAAAGATTTCATAGCCAATAGTTTGGATGGAAAAAGCTGGAAAGTCCTGAATCGCTAAGAAACAACTTTGCCAGAACTCTGCAGAGAATATTATCAAGGTTCGCACTACACTACCACAGAGCATAAGAAAATGTCTGTTTTCCCCTACGGCAGATTGGAATCAATGCACCCACACACTCATAATTGTGGAGATATTACTTGGATGGAGAAGGCATAAAGGCAGGAAGCTGCTTATCACACAAAATAAAAATTGTCGCACCACGCGTATTCCCTTGCCAAGCGACAACAACACGCAGAAAAACCATCTTTGATAGTGAGCTTAGACATCTCCCTTCCATACGTTCCAAGCTTCCGTGTTAACAGTGATTCGTAATACTGGCATTTGACAATCATGATGCGGAAAATGATGATCCTCGATTCTTTGTCCGTCTATTTCACGTAGTGTTCCAACTGTTGTCTGTTTTCTGTTTTAGCTACTGACTGACCAGACAATTTTTTTTTTTTTTCCTTTCATACAGTCAGTTTTTCCAATCGAATGCAACTAATCGCTGCGGCCGCGTCAGCTGTAGGAATGTTCTTGCTTCACTTTCGTGGAGTAAGTGATTTCACTCACAAGGGGAATCCGCCATAGCTCACTCTCACATCAGCCGACGCATCGCGTGGTGAACGAAGGGGGAAAATAAAGGGATTTCTACTTTCTCTTGCATTCCAACACTCAATATTTACCAAAATAATGACATATTTTTGTGACCTCGAGAAGTACAGTGGGATTACTGGTAAGAGAAATAAGCATTTCAAACCATACTAAAATCGATTTTATAATCAATAAACTTTGTAACCTTACATCGTTAATAGTAATTGAAAATGAAAAACATGTAAATTCTAGCGTTTCATTGTTTGCTTCGGATTTTTTACTTGTATACTACAAGAGAACCAGTGCAATCCTCAGGCTAATATGTATCATAAAACATTCAAAGCATAAAAATTCTGAGTATAATGGACAGCTTGTGAAGGCACATACACCACAGTCGAATAACGAGGGATACCTTCGCTCGTCCGACGAGTCAATAATATACAGAAATGGCTCCATTTTTATGGGTCACAAAACTTAGTCCAGAAACTGATGATAGGTAATTTTGCTTGCTTTCGAGACTTTGTAGCTGTTGCGGACACATTACGATGCCGTTCCGCTTATTGGTTTACGCCTTGTTGGACTCGAGGACTATATTTGCCACTAACTTCTTGTAGACAAACAAAAGCTATGGTAACAGTTTTCCAGAGAGTGTTAACTGTACTGGGCAGTATACTAACGCGTAAACTCGCAAATGCGAAACAGCTATCGTGACGGAGAACCCAAGTGACAAGCGGGATCCCATCGAGATTGATATAAAACGATCGACTCAAGGGTGTTCGATCGCTTTACAGAAGCTAGAAACAACGGACATGTGGTTTCTAAACGAGCATTGCGGCCGTGGGAATTGGCAGCAGGATGGCCTCATTGCTGTCGGAAAATTTTTTAATACAAAGCCTCAACACCTGGTGCTATTCTCTCAAGGGGGAAAACACAATTCAGCAGCGTCATGTCACCAAATACATCAGTACCAAACACAAGCGTACCTTTGATGAATTATTGGGACAACAACACTGTTCCAACTCCCAATCTCTACTATACTTCCTGAATTCTACTCTGAATTTGTTATAAATATGGATCACACAGAATGTATCACTTCACTAGCAAGAGAACCTCATTGTTTTGGAATGAGAAAGTTACACATTAAGCTGTCGCCCAAATGAAACAAATAATCTATCATCAGTTTTTGGACAAAATTTTGCAGCCTTGCGTAAAAATGGACCCGTTAATGTATGTTATTTACTCATGGGATTAACAAAGCTATCCGCCCTGATACAACGGCCCAGTTGTCGATGAAATCGGAACGTCGACGTGTTCATTAAAAGTAATTCAACTAAAGTGTTTGTTGTTCTGTTAACCCTACGACGTGTACTTTACCGCCCATTACACAAGTACCCTATTCCATCGCACAGAAAATGAAAAATTCCAAGCAGAAGCGATGCAATTAATAAAATACACGCCAGCAGCCTTAATCATTTTCAGGTTCCAGCTTTCGAGAAATGTTTTGATACGCTTGGTTTGCCATGAAATTTTCGCCAGACTGCGAGGTATTTAGCAGTGTTAACGAGGTTGCTTTTCCTAATGACATTCGCACTAAAAAATGTGGCATACGTTCCTTTGCGCGTTGCTCGTGGTGCTCTGAATTTTTATGCTTTGAATATTCATATGATGTACGAGGGGCGTTTGAATAGTCCATGCAATGTCCGAGAGATGGCACCACCGGCGCGTATCGAGGCCATGTTTAGTTAGTAGCATCTTTGGAGAGAACGCACACCAAGTTTCAGCCATATTGGTCTATTTATTTGTGTTTGGCATTCATGTGAATCAAGGAAGTCGAGTGATTGTCAAAAAATGGACGAAGTAGAATTTCATGTGGTGATTAAACATTACTTTGTGAAAGGAAAAACGCCTCAGGAGACTAAAGAGAAGCTTGATAAACATTACGGTGACTCTGCACCTTCGATTGGAACAATTTGTAAGTGGTTTCAAATATTTCGGAGTTCCCATATGGGCACAAGTGATGCTGAACGTTCTGGACGCCCTGTGAAGGTTACGACTCCAGAAATCATCGACAAAATCCATGATATGGTGATGTATGACAAGAGTTAAGGTGCATGAGATTGCTAGTGATGTAGGCATCTCGAATGAACGGGTACATAATATTTTGCATAAACATTTGGACATGAGAAAACTATCCGCAAGATGCGTTTCGCGATTGCTCACGCTTGACCAAAAACGGAATCGTGTGAAGTGTTGCAAGGATGGTTTTCAGCTGTTCAGGAAGAATCCGCAAGACTTTAAGCGTCGTTTCGTCATGAAACATGGATAGCCTATATTACTATTCTCCTGAGACCAAACAACAATCTAAACAATTGGTTACCAAGGGAGAATCTGCACCAAAAAAAGGCGAAGACCAGTCCTTTGGCCGGAAAGGTTATGACGACTGTCTTTTGGGACTCGCAATGGATAATCCTCATCGACTATCATGAAAAGGGTAAAACAATTACAGGTGCATATTATTCATCGTTATTGGACCGTTTGAAAACAGAACTGCAAGAAAAACGCCAGCGATTGGACCGCAAAAAAGTCCTTTACCGTCACGACAATGCCCCAGCACACACCTCAGCAGTTGTGGTCGCAAAAATAATGGAAATAGGATTCCAACTCGTTTCACATTCCCTCTGTTCTCCAGACTTGGCTCCCTCCGACTACAATTTGTTCCCCAATCTGAAGAAACGGCTGGTAGGACAAAGATTTTATTCAAACAAGGAGGTGATTGCAGCAACTAATAGCTAATTTGCAGACTTGGACAATTCATATTATTCGGAAGGGATCAACAAATTAGAACAGCGTTGGATGAAGTGTTTAAGTGTAAAATGAGACTATGTCGAAAAATAAAAAAGGTTTACCCCAAACAAGTAAGTAGTTTTTATTTTTGCACAAACTTTTCAAATTCCCCTTGTATATCACCATGTGGATTGCAACGGTTCTCTTGAAAAATAAAAGTAAAAAATAAAAGAAAACAATTAAGTACCATAATATGTATGTTTTTCATTTTCAGTTACTGTTAATTTCAGAAGATTACATCTTAAGAAGATGTGAAATGCTTTTTTCTTTCACCAATAATCGAATTGTATTTCTCGATGTCACAAAAAATATGTATGTCATTGACGTTACATATTTCTGCGACAGAAAAGGGAAAAATAGTAACAACATGTGACTGGATTTGAACACGGACCGCAAAAATTCGAAACTGTACATTCAGCCACTATGCTACAGACTCGCTTGGTTTAATGCCATGCGTGCAATCGGATGAAGTAGCATCAAAACTTGGACTGTCATTTTCTCGGAAATTATTGAGTGTTGGCATCTAAGAGAGAAGAAGTGTCCTTTTATTTCCACAGTTCTTCCACCATGCGAAGGGTCAATTGTGTCAGTGAGCGACAAATATTGTATTGCCCTTGTCAGTTTGAGACAACCTATAGGCCTATCTCCGACAGTCGCGTTAGTTGTATGAATGTTTTCATTCAGTCTCCTCGGGTGAGTCATTTAACTTACACATTTTTTCATCCGTTTCACTTATATACGAACAATGACCAGAGTTTCCGCCTCCGTAGCGCAGCGGTAACTGCTTACCACGCAAGGGGGCCCGCGTTCGATTCACGGCAGGGGACTGGGTGTTGTGTGTCCCTCATCATCATTTTCATCATCATTGACATGTAAGTCGCCGAAGTGGCATCAACTAAAAAGACTTTCAATACAGCGGCCAATAAATGCCATACGATCATTTCATTTTTTTCAAAGACCAGGGCGACAAATAACTTATCTTATTTTAAGGTTTATTCCTAAAAATGATGCAGTTACATAATTCGTGTAGTTATTTATTTGAATATTATTTTATCGTACTTCTGACATTAAATATAGATTTTTGGTTGATTTAATAGCTTAATAAGTGGTACTACATTATAAATTTATTTTTAAATAGGTGTCATTCACTTTTTTTATTTAAATTTATCAAATCTCTCTCTCTTCTCAGTGATTTGCAACCATAATTGATAACTCTCTTGTCATAAATGGTTTAAATTACATTTTTAAAATTGTTTGGTGACTTAATCACTGGCTTTCTCAGCATATACACTTATCGGAAGTGTATATTTTTCTCGAGAAATATCTGTCCTCATTTGTTAATTTTCTTTTAATTTTTAAATTAATTAATCACTTTTTATCCAGTCATGATTTCTCCATTCGAAAGCAACTCCCACGTTTCAACATTTTGATATAGACACAAAGGTCACTATTAAGTAAATGTACATTCACAACATGGACAAAAAGTGCACTAAAAGCTACTTGTGGCTCTCAATAATCAGTGAATATTGTAACAACAATAACAATGACAAAAGCTCGTTCGATGATTTGTTCCTCGGTTTGCTCCTAAGGAACTAGAAGTGTAAAATAAAAATATAAAAACGGACGATAACAGCATGCAGTCAATAACGATAATTTAAACAATACCAAAAGAATCGAATGTTTCCGCTTAGAAGTGAATGCGCCGGAAATGAAGCGACTCCAGTTATAGCTCCCAGCGGTCCAGGGAGGTGTGAACGTGGTTGCAGATTGTTTACAGCGGTGGCTACAGAAAGACTTAGCCACGAAACTGAAATACTAATGTCTGAACGTGAATGGTATTTCTTCATGTTAATGAAGCACTATATTTGCTACTTTCAAAGACTGTAAAATGTAAAGAGGTTAGTGTGTATGGATATAATTTACGCACGTATCCGTGACGTAATTTTCTGCACAATGTATTCATTTTCCACTCAAATAAACAGCTGCAAAAGTGTTTAAATGCTAGATTCAGATAATTTTTAATTGATTGGCGTTATCACACCTTTCCATATAAAAGAATGCAAACAGTCGTTAAAATTTGGCAATGTTCCTTTCTCCTTGACATACTCGTACGGGAACTTTTACATTTGGCAATACTCTTTTCTTCTTTACGTACCTAAAGAACCCTCTATGCTCTAGTTTGTACCTCAACGGTACATTAGCTTCATTAGATATGTGTTAATTGCATTTGGACGAACTTAACCCATAGAAACATATTAATAAACATTGAATGTGAGAAGAGAGCTTTCGCTCACAGGGTTGAGTGGATAGCACAGTCAACTAAAACACGTAAGAGTCATTTCAGCTGAAAAAATATCGAACACGTGTTTCAACTGACAGAAAAACTACTTCACCTGAAAAGAAAGAATGAGTGATCTAGTGACCAGACAAAACTACAACTGACTGTAACGGTTGTTTTCGTTCTGTTGATCCCATAGAACAGTGTAACTCTATAGGATGAATAATAGTCAAACCGATACTACAACCGAATGAGTCGATTGTTTCGCAACAACAGACTGAATCGATTATTTTTATTTTCGAGTCTCAAGAAGTCTGAACATGTACCAAACATGTTTCCATGGAGCACCATTACATTTGCACTATGTCACACCGTAGCACTCAAGAAACTGTAGTTACCCATTTAGTTACATAAAACAGTTCACAGTTCATTCACCGTTAATCACTGTCCACCTGCTGCTCGTATCATAAATGTTACCGTGTTATTTTCAGTATGTTAGCAGCGGTACGGCACATGAAAGTGACGAGCACCCACTCGATTCCGGCTCGATATCGCACCCGACTACTATCGATAGCTCATTTTCAACTGTTTCACCATACCTCACAACGAACTTGATTTACTGAAAAAATAAAACTGCAGTAATACACGCGTATTATCCAATGCAGGAGTCTGAGAACCTGTAATCGTAGAGTATTTCAAAAGTAATCCAATAGGTAGCTAAATTATTTGTAATTTTTTCTCAGTTTGTTGGAAAAGATCTGCTATCCGTAAATAATTGTAACGAAATGTAGGATACATAAGTAAACCCAAGTTTCGTATCCAACTCTTACAGTACGTCTGCCTCGTAGATATACAATACTGTTTGTAAAAAATTACAGCACGAAGAAGAAGACATAAGATTACTATGAAATTTACCCCACAGATTAGGTATATGTCTACCCAAAAATGATTAGAATTACTACAGAACTGTAATTGTACTTCGGCCGTGCAGGAACAACAGTCACTAGATATTGTGGCATGGAATCAAAGAGGGATTCAAATGCTGCCACTTGTTTGTAGCTGCGATACAAATAAGAATAACCAGCTGTCTTCGACGCAGTAATTAATTAAAAAAAAGAAACTACCCATGCTGAAGTTAATTCGAAATAACATAATTTCACTTTAACGTAAACGAGTGCGGTAACGACGTGATCTACGTGGACATAAAGCTCCAATATAATAGGCTGAATCGTCCACCATATGTTCCCCAACGCCGAGGATTCGGTAGTGTTTACCTTGTGGATGGTTAACTTACTCAAACAACTTTTTACAATATTTCTAACAAACTACTTGATACTGCATGTCTGAGGTGTATGGAACAGCCGGCCGTGTGGCCGAGCGGTTCTAGGCGCTACAGTCTGGAACCGCGCGACCACTACGGTCGCAGGTTCGAATCCTGCCTCGGGCATGGATGTGTGTGATGTCCTTAGGTTAGTTAGGTTGAAGTAGTTCTAAGTTCTAGGGGACTGATGACCTCAGATGTTAAGTCCCGTCCGCAGCTCGTGGTCGTGCGGTAGCGTTCTCGCTTCCCACGCCCGGGTTCCCGGGTTCGATTCCCGGCGGGGTCAGGGATTTTCTCTGCCTCGTGATGACTGGGTGTTGTGTGACGTCCTTAGGTTAGTTAGGTTTAAGTAGTTCTAAGTTCTAGGGGACTGATGACCATAGATGTTAAGTCCCATAGTGCTCAGAGCCATTTGAACCATTTTGTTAAGTCCCATAGCGCTCAGAGCCATTTTTGTATGGAACAATAATTACTGTTTATAGGGATATTTAGAATGCCTTTTTGTTCCGGCCTATCGACAAGCGCCGGCACGAAGACGGAGATCGCAAGATCAAAGAGGTCGTTGAGAAGACGCCAGCAAATAGCACGCTGACTAGGACGGCACGACGACAGCCCTCTAGTCGAAGAGAATGTAAGCACCGCTCCTGCCAGCCTCTGGCGGACAGTATAAGCACAGAAGTAGACCGGCGCTACGATAACAGTGACGTGCGATCCATATCAGTAGATTACGTGGACCTTGTATATAGCAAAGGACTCTGGCTTGTTCGCATGTCGTCCATCGCTTGCGACACAGATGTAAATTGAAAATTAAGTATTGTCAGTCTTCTTTATTGTAATAAAAACTATTAATGTGATTTGCTTGAATTGCTGTATAGCATTCCGAGAACGCAACATCCTTTAGGCACACTAAGTGAGTCGAGCGGGCAAGATCCCACACTTTTCATACAACAGAAAAATGAAAGTGTAATATCACTCAGCTATAGAAACTTGCGTGGTAGTTTGTAAATATTAAATGTAATGAGTTAAGAATTCGGTACCAATGTCTTCAAATATGAGTGTTACGAAGTAACAGACTGTGCCTAGACATTACTTTTTACCTGTGTATAGGTACCTGTACAAGTGGTACTTATTTTTTAATCATAAGTGGGTACTTTAAGAAATGTGGCATTTTTATTGTACGGGGAGGGGGGGGGGGAGGGGAGGAGGAGCTACATATTAGTCTACAGTGAAACGAATTTTTATTTATAGTTTCGTCTATCATTCAAGCAGCATTAATTCTGTGTGCTTCATGATGGGTTTGCTACTTGTTGAGTTGAAGTAAAAATTTTATTCCCTGAAGGTTATGTTATTTGTACAGATTCCTTCACAGTGACCAAATCACTATAAAAATATCTCAATCATCACTCGTCCTACCCTACTGATATAGAAAATGGGGTTAAGTATTATCCAGTTTGTGTATGTATGTTTATGATAAACACATATAAATACATGATAAATATTCCTCTCAACTTTGCCATTTGCGAAAATATATCAGGAATCTAAAAATTTTAAGATAAACTGCTTCAGTACAGTTTTCAATTAGGGAAAGAAACGCAATTGCTTGGAATTGGTTTTATGTTTATAACTACTTTAATTAACGTACACTTGCAGTACATAATTCAGGTCCTGGTTCCTAGTTGTCTCTCCAGCAGTTTATGGTCTCTCTTTTTCTTCGTTCGGGGTGACTTCGAAATCTAAACATGCGAAAACGGTTTTTGGAATATTTGTGCAATTCACAGCTGGGCGGTCAATCATATTTACGACGAATTCTTCAACATATTTAATTATAAATCCTCTCTCGCATAGTGACTCGTATGTAAACAAGTAGGATATCGTATACTTTGGGGAAATCATGACGAATAGTTCAGCTCAGGTTACAGGAGTCTTACGCCGACAGCAACCGGGGCGCCAATCGCATCCCAGCTATGCGTGAGACGACAGAGTGCCACCGGGCGAGCTCAATGTCACCAAGTTGTGAAGAAGGGGGGGGGGGGAGGGGGGAGCGAGAGGGGGCGGGCGCCACGCATACACGCTAACACGACTTCACCTGCTCACCTGACTTGCTGGCGCATCAAAACTCGGTCCCAGATCAAGCGCATCTATAGGCTTATGAACATGAGAGTGGAAAATTT
This sequence comes from Schistocerca nitens, assembly GCF_023898315.1. Taxonomy (NCBI): domain Eukaryota; kingdom Metazoa; phylum Arthropoda; class Insecta; order Orthoptera; family Acrididae; genus Schistocerca; species Schistocerca nitens. The sequence goes on from NC_064618.1 coordinate 498,827,670, forward strand.
GCAGTGATAAAGTATAAGTCAATGTAGTACGATGCTACTATTATTAATATTAAGATACGTACATATGAATAATCATTCAAGTCTATCTGTTACAATCACGTACATTACTATCATTTGTATACAGGTTGAATCACCTAAAATTTACACCGCTAATATTATGCAGTTTTGAAAATTGTTGCCATGGTGGCCGAGCGGTTCTAGGCGCTTCAGTCTGGAACCGCGTGAGCGTTACGGTCGCAGGTTCGAATCCTGCCTTTGGCATGGATGTGTGTGACGTCCTTAGGTTGGTTAGGTTTAAGTAGTTCTGAGTTCTAGGAGACTGATGACAGATGTTAAGTCCCATAGTGCTCAGAGCCGTTTGAAACTTTTGAAAATGGTAGTCTTTTAGCAGCCATATATATAGGTTTCGACAGAGAAATACCACAGCCAACTGGATGCATATCTTTTTTTTTTTTTAAAAAAAAATACATTGAGCTAGATTTAAACACCTCTAAGGATGTCTTCATCAGAATGAAATTTTAACAACCGTAAAGTTACATTGCGAGAAAGCAATAGTCAAAGTTTCGAGCAGACAAGTCAAAACGTGTAAACGTGTGGTGTGGGATAGTGAACCATTTTTCATAGGCGGAGCACTCTACGCGCACAAGTATCGCAGCCTCCTACCAGACCATCTATCACATATACTCGAAGACATTCCGTTGCAGACTAGGAGGAACCTGTGGTACCAACATGACGGACGTCTAGCCCGTAGTGCACGAAGTGCTACAACATGCCTTCGCGAACGGTCTCCAAATCTTTGGATTGGACGCAGATGACCTGTACCTTAGCCGACCCGTTCCCCAGATTTGACGCCTGTAGACCTTTTCCAGAGGGGAAAACTGAAAGACGCTCTCTGCAAGGACATACCAATTACACCCGATGATGTGCAACGACAATTACTGCAGCCCGCTAGGACATCTTCACTGAAATGCTAGCACGTGTGCAGCAATCGTTCCATATCAGACTGTACGCGTGTATCGCCGCCGCCGGTGGTCATTTTGAACTCAGTCTGTGATGGTCAGCTGTCTCGTTACTGATCAGGATTCACGTAACTAGTACATGCAGTTGTGTTGTTCTTCATTGTGTGTTACCATAGATATTGAACAAGGGTTGGTGTGGGAATTTTTCAAAATACGTAATCTCGTAAACGACTCCCACTAGAATCCAGCAACAAACGTCCCTCACTGACATTCTAAATTACCATAATTTTAGTTTCTTAATGTCAATAGGCACAGTTCTATTTAAGAAATCGTAGTCTATGTTTGCACAAAAAAATCACTTTCTAAGTATTATTATAATCAGTTAATTGGCTATCAATACGCGTCACTGACTACCAATCCCTTCTGTGAAAATCGCACATCAATAGCACTTTCCATTTCCACAATATATGCGTTGCAAGTTTTATGCGATTCACCTTGTATATCTCAGCATCACAGAAGAACTTACAGCATTCCCTGTTATTTATAACGTAATTATGAAGTGTACATTGTGTAATGAAACATGTTACTGGGTTAACTTTTTGTAGGCGCCTGATTGTATTTAATTGCCACCTTTTCTACTAATAGAAAAAGGACGTAATGCTGACAACAAACAAAATTTCAGGAGTGCTAGTTCTGCAAGGTTCGCAGGAGAGCTTCTGTAAAGTTTGGAAGGTAGGAGACGAGGTACTGGCAGAAGTACAGCTGTGAGTACCGGGCCTGAGTCATGCTTCGGTAGCTCAGACTCAGTCAGCCTTCGGCGGCGCAGCGGTTCGGACGGTGTTTACGTCCCTGCCGCACGTCAGCGCGAGAGGTGTTTACGTTACGTGTGTAGCGGTGTGTCGCGGTAATACATAGAACGAATCATGGCCTTGTCGTTCCGCAAATCGACACTGAAATTTAGTTTTGCTCAGGAATATGCTCGACCGAAGGCTTACGAGATCGAACGTTATTTACGGGACGAGGTGAAAATCGAACCTGACGTTCTAGTTGGAATACACTTATCTATAGTCAGCAGCGTGGTTTATGTCAAGCTTATAAATGAAGCGGCATGTGACGAACTACTACTTCGACACCGACAAGGACTTCGTTTCTGTCATTCGGACGGGAATGTTGGAGCGGTAACAGTTGAACACGCCGGCATGGGACTCCGAACGATCCGCGTCTTTGAGCTTCCATTCGAAGTGCCAGAAGAATTGGTGACAGACGCCCTGCGTCCTTACGGAACGGTCCTATCCCACGTGGCTGAAAAATGGGCGAGTTTCAAGACGTATCCCGTCCTCAATGGCGGCAGACAAATACGGATCGAACTCCGAAAACACGTCCCGTCATACTTGTACATCGCCGGTTGTAGGGCGATTGTCATTTACGACGGACAACCAAGGACGTGCTCTGGATGTGGGAAGGAGGGACACATACGTTCTGAGTGTGCTCAACGAAGGTTATTACAGCTGCCACGGGATGATCCACCCCTCACGCCGCATCCGACTGTGCTCCCCATGACTTACGTCGCCGCATTACGCGATGACGTGGGCCGCGAGACAGACGCGTACCAGAACACACAGACAGCGGCGGATCGTGGCGAGCCACAGAAAGACGACGTTGCGCTGGACCGCCTGCAGCAGTCACAGGACGCCCTCTCTTCGGTTCCGCTTGCGGCCCCTTCCGATAAGGCACTAGGAGACGTCGATAATACGACGGCGCACGATTCTGACGTCCCCCACGAACAACTGGAGACCATGCTGACCTCTGATTCCGAAGCCCGGCAACGTAAACAGCGCTCACCAAAACGCCGGAAGAAGCGCCGCCTCACGGTGGAGAACGACCACTCTGATCTAGCAGATAATTCTGAGAAGTTTGCGGGTACAGAACAGACGACCATGGATACAGAAGAACTGCCTAGCGTGGATGCAACGGTGGCCAGCGGGACGGCGACACGACCTACCGCTGGTGATGCTCCAGACACAGCGAAGGAGCTCAATAGACGGCAACAGGCTACTGAGGAGGCTACGGCGCCTGCACCGCACGACAACGATGGGACACTAGGGGACTGGTCAGAAGAGCCACCCCCGTGGGGGACAGATGATGCCGGAGGAACTGCTCCCACGCACTCTCCCGGTGTAAGATCGGCAGAGTGCACGGAATAATGGCAGACCATATGAGGGGACGGCGGGGGACGTTAGTCCGACAGCAGCCTATGTACGGCAAAATTAGCGACCGTACGGTACCCTATCTACGTAGACCGCCATGCAACAAGCTTATCGGATAGGGTCTGTTAACATCAATAGCATTGGGACGCCGGTAAAAATCAAGATGCTCAGTGACATGATAAAGACTGCGGATTTAGACATCGCACTATTACAAGAAGTTCGGGTACTTCCCCCCTCGGCCTTTTACGGTTACGACGTTTACTGTTCCCCGTGTGACGAGAGAGGCGTTGGCACAGCTATATTATTAAAGGACGGGATACGTGCAGACGAAGTAGAGTATTTGCCTTCTGCCCGTGGTACGGCCGTGACCATAGGAGGAATACGTTTGATCAACATATACGCACCGTCAGGCTCGGATAAGAGAAGGGACAGAGCAGATTTTTACGCCCATGAGGTTGCACCGTTGTTCCAGGGACGATACGATGGTTGCATACTCGGCGGAGATTTTAATTGTGTGCTTGACAGAAAGGACCAACAACCTAACTATACTACTAGCCCAGAACTTAGGGAGCTGGTCAACGGGATGGAATTAGTCGATACATGGGACCTGAAGTATCGCAACCAACCAGGATATACATTTTTTACTAGCCACTCCGCGGGCCGTTTGGACCGAATCTACGTTTCAAGGGCGTTAGCAGTGTCGACGGTGGACGCAGAAATATGGCCGACAGCGTTTACGGACCTCGAGGCATATATTTGTACGGTTAACCTTGATAGACAGCAGGTATGGAGACAGAGGGGTAATTGGAAGATGAACGTCTCCCACCTGCGAGATGCAGAATGCCGACGCATGGTGGAGGACGCGTGGCATGGCTGTCTCCGTCGCCGAAATTCTTTCGGTTCTATCCTGCAGTGGTGGATCGAGTGCGCGAAGCCAGCTTTACGGAGGACGTTAATAGGTTACGGGAAGGAGGTTTCTCAATGGCAGCGCACGACCACTGAGTTTTACTTTACGGCTCTCCGGGAACTGTTAGCTCAACCACCTACACCAGAACGCCAGACGGTCGTCCACCGAGTTAAGGCGAAGCTGGTACAACTTGCAAAGCAGAGGATTGCAGGTACGATGATACGCGCGAGGTCGCAGGATTTCCTGCCCAACGAGGTTCCCTCGATGCATTACGTGATAAAGGAAAGACGAAGAAGACGCAGGAATTTAATCCATGAGATCGATCTCGGCGATGGCCGTCGTTTTACAACACAAAGGGGCATCGCACAGGCGTTCACGGATCATTTTAGCAGATTCTATGCGAGCAACGGGGAGGGTCCGAGGGAGCTGGGGAACGTCCTGGAAGAGATCCCAGACGCGACGAGTGTGAACGGGGAAGCAGACGGGTTATCTGAAATTACGTGTGAAGAGCTGGAGGAAGCGATTACACGAGGTGCTTGCAACAAGTCCCCAGGTCCAGATGGATTCCCGTTGGAATTTTACCGTGCCTTCGTGACCATTATGACACCGATGTGGCTATGTATGTTTAATGAGCTTCTGCGGCAAGACGTACCGGTTCACATTCAATTCACGGAAGGGCTCATGATACCGATACCGAAGCCCCGTGGTGGCAAACGGCCTTGTGATTATCGCCCCTTGACCCTCCTTAATAGTGACTACAAGATCTTCATGCGCATCCTGGGAAGTCGTATCAAAAAGTCGCTGGAGCATCGAATACGTGCCGATCAGACTTGTCTTGGCGGCATCAGTAATATCCACACAGCCTTGGGAGACTATCGTGACGTCGTCGCCCTCGCGGCTGCATGCCGCCTCCGGGGGGCGATGGTTGCTGTAGATTTCGATCATGCTTTTGATCGCGTGGATCATGTGTAACTCGCGGCGGTGATGAACAGGATGGGTGTCTCGCCATTACTGACCAATGCTGTGATGCGGCTGTTGCACGGCGCCAGATCAGCGATGGTGGTCAACGGAGGGAGAACTGAGTATTTTAAGATCTTAAGATCAGTGAGACAGGGTTGCCCCTCGTCGATCCTCCTTTATGCGATCGCCTTAGAACCGTGCCTCGCAGACCTTCGCCGCCGTCTTACCGGGATCTCCCTACGGCATTTATCATTCAAATGCAGAGCATACGCGGATGATATTGTGTTCCTCGTGCGGAATGAGAGGGAGACTCAAACAGCACTGGATTGGCTACAGACGTATGGGATGGCAGCTGGAAGTGTGGTCAACTACCGAAAATCACAATTCATGCATGTGGGGCGTGGACTAGAACCGGGAACGGAAGGGCCCTTACCTGCGGTGGAAACCCTCCGCTGTTTGGGTATCACCTTTCATAAAGAGACAGCGGGAACGGCTGCGGACAACTACCGAAGACTGTTACTCAGAGTCCGCACGGCAGTACGACTAAACGCCCTACGGTCGATGGATATGCTGCAGCGAGTGTTACTCGTCAACCTTTATCTTGCGCCCATGATGTGCCACCTGACACACCTTCTCCCCTTGACGCGTACGATGGCTATGAGGATTCAGGCGGCTTTTGGGTACTATGTGTGCCTGGGACAACTCTTTAAGGTACAGTACAACACGCTTATCCTCCCAGCGCGAGAGGGGGGCGTTGGTTTAGTGAACGTGCACGAGAAGGCGCGTGCCATGTTTATTAATACTATGCTCAAACGGTGGCGCAACAGGAACCACTCGCTTACGGGGACGATCATCGAAGAACTCGTACCAACATCGCATCTTCCTCCAGTCAGTGTCGGCCATATATCGCCCCCTTTAACGTATGTGCGCACGTTCATCGTGGAACACAGTTACGTTGGAGAGCGTTTACCGACGACCCGACAGTCGACATCGAAGGACGTGTACCATCTGCTTCTTCGACAGATCGCCCGGAATAGGGTGGAACGCAAACATCCAGCTGTTAATTGGCACGTGGTGTGGCGCACGGTCCACCACCCCCACCTACCTACATCAGTCAGATCAACATGGTACATTGTCGTCAACCGAAAATACCCTACAAACGATAGAAAGTACGCAATACATTTGGCGGATTCGCCCTTGTGTCAGCAATGCGGCGTGCTGGATACGGACGACCATCGGCTGGTCTGCGGCGAGGCATTGGCTGTCTGGACTCTCGCAAGAAAGATAATAGCGTTCATGCGGCGTACTATCTATACAGCAGTCTCTTCTGACATAGTATTTTTTCCAGAGGAAACGTATTTTCCGCGTCATAAGACGAACGCGGTGGCGTGGATCACAGGTATGACGGTCCATTACATCTATAGAGACTCACGTACGAACTTACTCCACGTCCTGGATTACTGGCAATACTTGCAAGATGGACACACAACACTATTACGGCTACAAAAGTACAAGGATTGGTATGCCAATTTCCTAGTAACGGTTTTTGCGGACCCGCCATATACCTGGGGTGTGCCGGGTGCGCAAAGATGAGCGGCGGTGCTGTCGTTGTGAAACCGACCAAGTTCAAGTGATCGACTAAGAACACTATGCGAGTATGCGACCTACGAAAAACTCACGCTTGAACAGTTATCAAATGGATGTATTTCAAAATTTGTTTTCATATCCAACATACTTTTCTTTAGGGTGCCGGAGGTGGCCCCACTTCGATTTTGTTGTTATTTCATGCTGCATGGTAGGACGGCAGCGAGGATCCTTCCAGAACAGTTATCATGTGGCAGGACGTACTGTGTTTATTTTGTAAATAATAAAGGTTTCTGTTTCTCCTACCTTCCTTTATATAAAATAAACAAATAAAACCCCTCACTCACAAAAAAAACCGGTAGAGCGCTTGCCGGCGAAAAAAAAAGTTGGCAGTAAAAAAAAAAAAAGTCGGTAGAGCACTTGCCCGCGAAAGGCAAAGGTCTCGAGAAAAAAAAAAAAAAAGATGGTAGAGCACTTGCCCACGAAAAGCAAAGGTCCCGAGTTCGAGTCTCGGTCGGGCACACAGTTTTAATCTGCCAGAAAGTTTCATATCAGCGCACACTCCGCTGCAGAGTGAAAATCTCATTCCGAAAATTAGATATTCTTTAAAGAAAATTACAAGCCATGCACTTCATCGTACTAACCTCCTAACAGTTTTAAAGCAATGCTAATAATAATAGCAATACCTCTAGCATGGAGCAGGCACAATTACGTCGATCCAAAATGGATACAAAACTATGACTCACGAATACATTTTATAAGAAATTTCTTGTTTCGGCACTGCAACAAAGTTGTGGTCTCTGTGATGTTTGGGCCTTTGTGCCGTGACTCCACCGCGTGTTCATCAGTATTCTGGCCACGGCATTCCCAGGAAAAGGAAGCTCACTGACAGCCCTCAATTTCTTAACAGACGATGTGGAACATTATTTTCCAAAAATGTTGACAGTAAAATTTCCCTCCACTTGGCGGCCTCCATCTTTTAATACAGTTATATTTTTCCTACTTGTATTTTAAATTAATGCTTTACCGATGTGATTATGGTACACAGGCCCACAGGAAACATGAAAAGATTGAATCGACTGATTAACTGTGAAACAATTTCCATTTATTGACAACACAAAATTTTTAATTTGATTTACAATGAATAACGCTGCTTCAGCTCATGGAAATGTAAGTCCAAGAGAATAACAATGACAAAAGAACACTAAATGAAAAATTTTGCTCCGTACAGAATATTACAGCATTAAACAACAAGTTGCCACAGCAAACTCAGAACGGCATTCCTCCAAAATTCTAGAGATAACAAGACACTTAGTAAAATCTAATAAAAATTTGGCCCCGTTTTCAGAATTATAGCACAAAAGACAAAATGGTGCATCAGGTTCAGAATGGCACTGAATTGAGAGAATGAGTATTTCCTCATGTTAAACAACAAATGAAGAAAAACATCAAGCAGTTAAGGAGAATAATTACAGGGTGATTCAAAAAGAATACCACAACTTTAAAAATGTGTATTTAATGAAAGAAACATAATATAACCTTCTGTTATACATCATTACAAAGAGTATTTAAAAAGGTTTTTTTCACTCAAAAACAAGTTCAGAGATGTTCAATATGGCCCCCTCCAGACACACGAGCAATATCAACCCGATACTCCAACTCGTTCCACACTCTCTGTAGCATATCAGGCGTAACAGTTTGGATAGCTGCTGTTATTTCTCGTTTCAAAACATCAATGGTGGCTGGGAGAGGTGGCCGAAACACCATATCCTTAACATATCCCCATAAGAAAAAATCGCAGGGGGTAAGATCAGGGCTTCTTGGAGGCCAGTGATGAAGTGCTCTGTCACGGGCTGCCTGGCGGCCGATCCATCGCCTCGGGTAGTTGACGTTCAGGTAGTTACAGACAGATAAGTGCCAATGTGGTGGCGCTCCATCCTGCTGAAATATGAATTGTCGTGCTTCTTGTTCGAGCTGAGGGAACAGCCAATTCTCTAACATCTCCAGATACTGTAGTCCAGTTACAGTAGCACCTTCGAAGAAAAAGGGACCAAAAACTTTATTGGCTGAAATGGCACAGAAAACGTTCACCTTAGGCGAGTCACGTTCATACTGAGTTGTTTCCCGCGGATTCTCAGTGCCCCATATACAGACATTGTGACGGTTGACTTTCCCGTTAGTGTGGAAAGTTGCTTCATCACTAAACACAATCTTTGAAACGAAAGATTCATCTGTTCCATTTGAGCAAGAATAAAATCACAGAAATCGATTCTTTTAATCTTATCAGCTGCCGACAGTGCTTGAACCAATTTCAGACGATAAGGTTTCATAACTAACCTTTTTCGTAGGACTCTCCATACAGTTGATTGTGGAATTTGCAGCTCTCTGCTAGCTCTGCGAGTCGATTTTCCTGGGCTGCGAACAAATGCTTGCTGGATGCGTGCTACATTTTCATCACTCGTTCTCGGCCGTCCAGAACTTTTCCCTTTGCACAAACACCCATTCTCTGTAAACTGTTTATACCAACGTTTAATACACCACCTATCAGGAGGTTTAACACCATACTTCGTTCGAAATGCACGCTGAACAACTGTCGTCGATTCACTTCTGCCGTACTCAATAACACAAAAAGCTTTACCGAGCGAGGTGGCGCAGTGGGTAGACACTGGACTCGCATTCGGGAGGACGACGGTTCAATCCCCCGTCCGGCCATCCTGATTTAGGTTTTCCGTGATTTCCCTAAAACGCTCCAGGCAAATGCCGGGATGGTTCCTTTGAAAGGGCACGGCCGACTTCCTTCCCCATCCTTCCCTAATCCAATGAGATCGATGACCTCGCTGTCTGGTCTCCTTCCCCAAACCAACCAACCAACCAAAAAGCTTTCTGTTGAGCGGTCGCCATCGTAGCATCAACTGACGCTGACGCCTAGTCAACAGCGCCTCAAGCGAACAAATGTACAACTAAATGAAACTTTATAGCTCCCTTAATTCGCCGACAGATATTGCTTAGCTCTGCCTTTTGTCGTTGCAGAGTTTTAAATTCATAAAGTTGTGGTATTCTTTTTGAATCACCCTGTATAATAAAGTCAAACATTACGAATGATGCCTTGACAGAAACCCAAATATTTGCAGTCAGAATACAGCCGTCACATAGGCCTTAGTACTGAAACTCAGTCCACCAGCAGATACATGGATAGTTTACAGGCTACCCAGCAACAAATGAGTGTTAACAGTAGGAAACTAGAAATTCTTGGTGTGGCCAGACAGTATAGCACAGTTCCTAGAAGATTTACAAACCGACTGCACATCAACCAACTGCCGTTCTACAAGGCTACGGTTAAAGAACAATTATCGGACGTTTAGAGAACAATATCAAAACATTCGTCCGATTCATAGACAGTAAAGGTAATCAGACAACTGTCCGTCATGCGAAGTCTATCGCTACATAGAACCAGAGGACAGAATGTGTCGTCAAAATCCGTTAACACAGTCTGTTGGCTCACCACCTGTAAAAACCATAAAATGGCGCTATGCACATACCAAGACACAGTACTTATTTCAGTCAAGAGTATAGGGCCTATATGTTTTTGTGCTTCAAACTCCAGCAGACATGCTGTAGTCACTGCCGGAAGTTCATGAAGCACCGTGTCCAGACTCTACACGACAGCACGGCCGCTGTTGCTCACAAGGGAACCTCCCCATCGCACCCCCCTCAGATTTAGTTATACGTTGGCACAGTGGATAGGCCTTGACAAACTGAACACAGATCAATCGAGAAAACAGGAAGAAGTTGTGTGGAACTATGAAAAAATAAGCAAAATATACAAACTGAGTAGTCCATGTGCAAGATAGGCAACATCAAGCACAATGTCAGCTCACGAGCGCAGTGGTCCCGTGGTTAGCTCGAGCGGCTGTGGAACGAGAGGTCCCTGGTTCAATTCTTCCCTCAAGTGAAAATTTTAATTTTTTATTTTCAGTTTATGTGACAAAACTCTTACGTTTTCATCACTTTTTTGGGAATGATTATCACATCCACAAGAAAACCTAAATCGAGCAAGGTAGAAGAATCTTTTTACCCATTCGCCACGCGTACAAGTTAGGTGGGCCGACAACATATTCCTGTCATGTGACGCACATGCCGTCACCAGTGTCGTATAGAAAATATCAGACGTGTTTTCCCGTGGAAGAATCGGTTGACCTATGACCTTGCGATCAAATGTTTTCGGTTCCCATTGGAAAGGCACGTCCTTTCGTCTACTAATCGCACGGTTTTGCGGTGCGGTCGCAAAACACAGACACTAAACTTATTGCAGTGAACAGAGACGCCAATGAACGAACGGACAGATCATAACTTTGCGAAAATAAAGAAAGTAAAATTTTCAGTTGAGGGAAGACTTGAACCAAGGACCTATCGTTCTGTAGCTACTCACGTTAACAACGGGACCACGGCACTCCCGAGCTCAAATCGGCCTTGATGTTGCCTATCTTGCGTATGGACTACTCAGTTTGTATATTTTGCTTATTTTTTTCATAGTTCCACACAACTTCTTCCTGTTTTCTCGATTGATCTGTGTTCAGTTTTTCAAGGCCTATCCCTGTGCCAACGTATAACTAAATCTGAGGGGGGTGCGATGGGGAGGTTCCCTTGTCAGTGTGTGCCGCCGACCCATAAACAATCGGCATTGACGGGTCCTCCCGAGCGAGTAATCGACCGCCTTTCCTCACGTGGCTCCGCCAGCGATCTAATGATGTCTTCCGTGTTCTGTCCACCGCCAGACAAACACTTTCGCCACCAGAGAGGCAAGAGCACGCACTGTATAGCCAACCAAAGTCTCAGAGCTGCTAACTAGAGATGGGTCGTTCGCGAACTAACGGGTCCGAAGCAACGGTTCACCAAGATGAAGGAGCGAGTAAAGAATTATAAGGAACGGCCTTTCATAGTTCACTTCGGTCGCGGCTTTCTACTTACAGTTCCTGGGAACGGGTAAGGTCGGTCTCCCTCGGCCGGACTCGTCCTTCTCCGCATGGCCACTCGTCTCAGTTCCACTGCCGACTGCTCCTAGTTAGTTCAGTATCGAGTTGTTGCTCGTTACGTTCGCTGCGCATGTCCATTCTAGATCTGCTTCAAACTTTTTTTGAACTCTCGACTTCTGGTTATTTCGTTTTCTGTTCAGCGTCCACGACCAGTAATTAAAATGTGTTTTATAATTACGTAAATTATATAAAAATTACGTTGTATGTAATCACGCATCTTTTCAGGTAACGGAAGGACATATCAGCTTGCTTCACTATTTTGAGAAACAACCCAAGACATAAAAAGGCAAGTTTTTTTGTTATTACACACGAGTGGCCATTTTCCGTTTTTTTTTTTTTTTTTTTTTTTTTTTTTTTTTTTTTTTTTTTCCAAGGTAAAACAGCATGTTCATTGTTATGGAAGGCAGACCGACTTACAACCCGCACTCAATAATCGAGTCTCTGGTGACATATTTTGTAAAGAGCAAATGATAACCTGACAATGTTACTTCAGTGCTAAAGCGTGGCGCACGAAAAATCGACCCCGAGTACTAGACTGCTCATTGTCGCCCACCAATTGTCATATCTTGTTTCGAAGCTAGTGTTTGCATTAGCTTATTTGTTATTTCTTTACTGTCTAATTATTACACGTTTATCTATTCTGCTCGTAGCGAGCAACAAATCGTGCGTAATTGGCGAGTAGTCTGTACTCGGGGCCGGTTTCTGGTGCGCCACCTTATATTATTTCACTGCGATCAGCCACATAACGCTACAGTTGCCTAAACGAGAGGTTTTACAGAATCACGAAAATTACTTCTACAAGTGTGTGAGACTACTGTAATGAATAAAAACTCTGTACTCCAGGGGGGAAGCAAGGTCCCTCTCTTGGCGCCTTCCATCTTCAGTCACCTATGCTAATAATTTTCAATTTTTCATAATAACCATGTACCATGCGCAAGTGAACGCTGAACGACTAAAAATGAACGGTTCCAAGAATAGAGCGATCACCAGCGAATTAGTACCCAAGGATGAAAGAGTTTGCCCATTTCTATTCCTAAGACTAACCTAGGTAATAGTGCCTCACATGGGGCGACAGGGATTAAAGAAACATATGTAACTAGACCGTTACAATTATCATTCTTCAAACAAGTGTACTACGTCTCTTCCCCAATGCTAAATTAGCCAAACGACGTCATATCTTTTCATCTACTTACATGCGTAACATTACGTTTATTTATGTTTCAAGTCAACTGTCATGTACTGCATGTAGCACTGTTCACCTCTTACTCGCTCTCTTCACTTCTAAACAAATTTTTCTAGCGATGACCCCTCCTGTACACAACTGTGTCGTTTGAAATAACCTCCTAGGGTGCAAGAATCCGCCAGGTTACTTACAGACACCGTGAACAGCATCCGTCCTAACACACAACCAGGATAAGCACCCGGATGCTGCCATTACTTCCGACGACACATCTGCATTAAGATCGACAGACGGAGTTCTGTCTGGTAGGGGGTCGAAGCTGCAGTTGCGTACCTATTCGAATACTGGATCTTTGTGGAAATCAAGAGGTATGGCATTAACATGAAAGAGAGAGAAAGCTCGATTTTATGAAGTCAGTGAAGTAATACTAATTGATTAGGCTAAATTGGTTAATTTTCTATAACACATCATAGAAACCGAAAGAAAAGAGAAATAAGCACTCTTCTTCAAACATACGGTAGCGAGTCGCAGCAATGAAATATTATACAGGGTGAAAAGTATTTAAACCGACAAACTCTGGGAGGTTGTAGGGGACATCAAAACAAATATTTTTCCCTAAAGTCATTTTTTCCTATGAGGAGTATTTGAACCGGTAGAGGAAGAATTCTCTGGCGGCAAAAAATTAAACCAACAAACACCTTTCCATTTTTTATGACGGAGAGACAACAACTATATAACAGATACGGCCCAATTAAACAGTCCCCAACAACACCGACCCACACATTAACGAAGAACCGCACTCAATGAGCGCTAGATACTGTGGCATGTGGGTTATCCTCACTCCAAACATGCGAATTGTGCATGTTGAGGACTCCATCACCCCCGAACGTTGTTTCATCGGTAAACAACACAGAGGATGGAAATGTATGATGCATTTCACACTGTTCCAGGTGCCACTGCGAAACCTGTGCTCTGGGTGGATAATCAACTGGTTCCAGGTTGTGGACACGCTGTAAGTGAAATGGATGTAACGATTGCTCTCGAAGGACTGTTCTTACATTCGTCTGATTCGTCCCCACGTTACGTGCAATTGCACGAGTGCTGATTGAAGGATCCCGCTCCACATGCTGCAAGACAGCTTTCTCAACTTGCAGCGTTCTTACCGTGCGACGGCGTCCATGTCCAGGTAATCTGCTAAATGACCCGGTCTCACTCAGACGTTGGTACACAGCAGCAAAGGTCGTATGATGCGGGATACGGCGATTAGGATATTGTTGTTGATAAACCCGCTGTGCAGCTCGTCCGTTGTGGTGCGCTACGTAGTACGCACCAACCATATCAGTGTACTCACTCCAGGTGTATCGCTACATTAGTAAACAGAGACAATGCACTACTGCACCGGTGGACAGCAGTTGCCTACAACTGAAGAGCGTAACACGCCCTCTAACAACTAAAGATCGTAATACGGCCTCTAACAACTGAAGAGCGTAATACGGCCTCCACCGTTTTAAATAATCCTCATAGGAAAAAATGACATTAGGGAAAAATATTTGTTTTGGTGTCCCCTACAACCTCCCAGAGTTTGTCGGTTTAAATACTTTTCACCCTGTATACTGACAACGCGCAAGACAGGCCCGAACTAACGTGTAAGCTAACCACGCTGAAGTTTAGGGGCCCAAACCACACCGGGGCCTTCAGCTCAAAAGACTTAAAATAAAAATTTGACACACTTCAACGACGCAGCTGCATTTGAAAATGGCCACAGGCCGAAACTGGCCACTAATGTACACTGAGGTGGCGAAAGTCATGGAAGACCTCCTAATATCGTGTCGGACCGCCTTTTCCCAGCGTAGTGCAGTAACTCGAGGTGGGGTGGACTCAATAAGTCGTTGGAATGAAACTTCCTGGCAGATTAAAACTGTGTGCCGGACCGAGACTCGAACTCTGGACCTTTGCCTTGTGCGGGCAAGTGCTCTACCATCTGAGCTACCCACGCACGACTCACGCCCCGTCCTCACAGCTTTACTTCTGCCTATACCTCGTCTCCTACCTTCCAAACTCTACAGAAGCTCTGCTGCGAGCGTTGCAGAACTAGCACTCCTGAAAGAAAGGATGTTGCGGAAACATGGCTTAGCCACAACCTGGTGGATGTTTCCAGAACGAGATTTTCACTCTGCAGCGGACTTTGCGCTGATATGAAACTTCATGGCAGGTTAAAACTGTGTGCCGGACCGAGACTCGAACTCGGGACCTTTGCCTAGTTCTGCAAGGTTCGCAGGAGAGCTTCTGTAAAGTTTGGAAGGTAGGAGAAGAGATACTGGCAGAAGTAAAGCTGTGAGGACGGGGCGTGAGTCGTGCTTGGGTAACCCAGATGGTAGAGCACTTGCCCGCGAAAGGCAAAGGTCCCGAGTTCGAGTCTCGGTCCGGCACACAGTTTTAATCTGCCAGGAAGTTTCATATCAGCGCACACTCCGCTGCACAGTGAAAATCTCGTCCTGAAGTCGTTGGAAGTCCCCTGTAGAAATATTGAGGAATGCTGTCTATTCAGCCGTACAAAATTGCGAAAGCGTTGTCGGTGCAGCGTTTTGTGCACGAACTGACCTCTCGATTATGTCCCATAAATATTCAATGGAATTAATGTCGGGCAATCTCATAGGCCAGTTCACTTGCTCGAACTGTCCAAAATGTTCTTCAAATCAGTCGCGATCAGTTGTGCCCCAGTGCCATGGCGCATTCTCATCCATAAAAATTCCATCGTTGTTGGGAACATGAAGTCCATGAATAGCTTCAGATGGTCTCAAAGCAGCCGAACATTAGAATTTTAGTGATCGTGTAAGGTGTCAGGCAAATCAAACACCTTCCATGAAAACCCTGACATGATAAGCAAATCCAGTAGTATGTCACATAGCTCCGAATAAATCGTGACATTAAATTAACCAAAGTAATACGAGTAACAAGTGAGCAAATGGAATACCACAGACTAACACAAGAATGCCTAAATGCATGTCATACCTTCGGACCGTGAGACAGACGCAGTTCCGAAGGGAGAAACAAGAACAGAAGCCGAGAGCAGAACTGTGTTAAGCTGGAAGGCCCTACGATAAGGGACGGACGGACACCCACGTCGCCAGTTAACCGCTAGGACCACACAACCCGCAAGTTTTAGCGTGAGACTTTTTCGCGTCTCTGTTACGTCAGGACCACCCCCACAGCCCATGTTAAAAGATAGAGCCCTCCAGAAGAACAGTATAGATATTACGATAACACTAAAAGGACCACACTAGCTGCAAGTTTTAGCGTTAGACTTTTTCGCCTCTGTTACGTTGTAAACTTTAAAAACATTGCCCCACCACGAAAAGTATAACGTTTCTCATTGGATGGACAGAATTTTTGTAGGCGGAGCTTAAGGTTAACATTGAGACCCTGATTGGTCAGATGAAAACACAGCCAGATAGTATATTTAAACCAACTTCGGTAAATTGTAGTAAGGAGAAGTTAGGAGAGAGTTGCTTCCGAGACGGCGAGGTGAGCGGAGCTGTGCTGCCCACCGCCCCCTGACGAACACCGACAAGGTAATGAATGCACGCGATGCCGCATAACAGCGCATAAAGCTTCACTCAGAACTGCAGAAGTCTCGTCTGTTACACCCCCTTTTTGCGTAATAGTAGTGTCGATCGTCAATTAAAGCTCATGGTGTTCACATTTGCCATTTGAAGTAAAAATCTGAAACGCGATGATTTTTCAGCCACTGTAATTTACGACAAGTTTGATAAGTAATTAAAGATAGTTGAGGGTCACTGTAGACCATTTTGATAGTTTTCTCTTTTGTGAAACTTAATTTAAACCTAGATTATAGATGTCATATGGCATAGGTCATCCTTCAATCCATTGTAGAACCTGGAAACCCATTCAGGGAATATTCGTTCACATTTTTGTTGGACGCAGTTGGTTTTTACCATCCTGTATTAAAACATTTCCATTTATCAATAGTGCAATTTATAAACAATGTTTGTGAGTAGAACAAAATTTCCAATGGTAAACTTAACTGCTTTTTCGTCGTCATTTTCCAGCTAACTAAGAATAGGAAAGCCTTGAACCCCTTCCACTAAATTTAGTTAGTATTAAGATTCTTTTACAGGGAGTGCAGTGTAGCTGACGCTGAAATCATTAAGTATTTGGTTATGTCATCGCTCTTCTGAACTCTACATGTCATGTGTGGTCTGGCGTCTCCTTACCAGCAACATGGTAAAATACCATGATTGAAGGTCGACCACATGCCTAACTAGGTCAGAAAAAATCATGTTAAAAAATTTTCGTCATAATTTTTTTTTTTTTTGAAAGGCATAAATAGTTGAAAACAGTAGCTGCAGCGATAGATAGTGTGACATTCTAGCAGAGACAATAGCATAATTAAGTTATGAATTTTAAAAATTGTTAGAATTAAGTTTTCTCCTCAATGCAAGCGCACAGGTGGCGGATACATCGTTGACAAGTCGGTACTGACCCAACAAGTAAGTGAATGGATTGTCAGTCTTGGGTATAATAAGTGTCAACTCGTGTGAACAAAAAGTTTATGAAACGCGTGAGATCGTATGAGCGCATGTTGACTCGAAGTAGCGCGCGTGAATTGCTTTTAAAACCGAAAATAAGGGATTCGGAAAGATTAGCAATGGCAAATCGAGACCATGACCGAATTGAGGTAGAGACCCAGCATGAAAATGGACAGAGAATAGAGGACAGTACAACAGACGATGCAGTATCGCGAGAAATAGGACATATAACGCACCATAACGAGGATAATGTACGTCAAGACATAGAAAACATAAGTCAGCATACGACAGAGATGCAGGAAAGTAGAGAGACAGTCGATGAGGATTCTAACTTGCGTTTTGAATACGTAGAACCCATAATACAAGTAATCAGAGCTCCCTCACCACAGAGTTCAAGGAATGCGAGCAAAAACGTGTCACAGCACAGTTCAGTGCAATCGGTTGCGAACCAACACTTGGGCGAAAACACAGAGCGTAAGATGTCGAAAGAAAACGCAGTAGGACCCACCAATCTGGCAGAATTATTACAACAAATTACGGAAACCATGACAAGGCAAAATAAAGACATAGCGAACCAAATTCAAGTTCAGAATGCAGAAACCACGAGAGAAATGCGTGCGATTAAAGAACAAAACAAAAAAAATCAGTTACACCTAAGTTACATTGAAGACGAGGCAAAAGAATCTCGAGAAGTGATAGGAAACTTAATAACAGGCCATAATCAATTGAGAACAGACATTGACAAGGTACAAGCGGACGTACAAACATTGCGTAATGACATTCAGGACGAGATCAAAACATTACGTAACATCACCCAGGGAGAAGTCAAGAAACTAGAGAAACAGATAAACGAAATTACTAGACAAGCAGCAGGTACAGCGCGTGAAGTTGTTGAAAACAGTGTGTTACACAAACGTATCACAAAAGCAGCGCTGAAAAGATATGATAACCGCATAGTCAAAATAGAAGCGCAAACGAAGCGACAATTTCAGAAATTGCGAACAGAGTTGTTGCAAACCATTGAAGAGCGTAGTGAACAGGATCGAAAAAGCACAGAGTCTGCAACCACATCCGTATCTGCAACAGCACCGGAAAAACAAGCAATTAACGAAGATATTACGCATTTGCGATTCCAATCACAGGCGGAAAGTAACATACGTGAAATCAGACAGCCTGCACAGCAACAAACACGTTTCGAAATTCTTGATGAACAAACGTCATCACAAACACATGCGGAACCACAAATGTATATTTCAAGACAGTTTGGATCGTGCAATGAAGCAGCAAGGTTAGCCAGACAAGATACCGAACCAATACCTGACAATGGAAAGCCAGGTCGCGAAGAGTACAGTGCAATGCATTCAGCTACACGTTCACAACCGATGGAAGAAAATTATTGCGTATCACTCCAACGATACTACGCAAGGGTAGGCGAAAGTTACAGTAGACAATATCCAACGGATCTACCACAACCGGAAAGAACGACGGGAGAAATGATCAGAAACAAAAGTGGCGAAGAATCGCGAATTTCATATGGAACTATGACGAAGTACGACAACGATCATTTCCTCACAGTCAGAAAATTTCAACACTTTCGAGAAGGAAACTCATTACATCCACGAACTTTTATTGATCAATTCCGAGTAGGATTACCAGAACACTGGACGCTAGCACACAAACTAGACTTTATATGTGCACACATGTGAGGAACAGTCGCAGAAACCATGCAGAATGTTGCAGCGACATGCCGATCGTACGAAGATTTCAGAGAGAAGTTTCTCTCACGATATTGGTCCAGCGAAGCACAGAACAGAGTGAAGTACGAATTATTACAGAACCCATATTTTGAAAATTCAGGAGAGAAGAGTTCCGTGAAATTTTTCGAATTAATGGCAAAGAAAAATCAATGCTTAGATGTACCATACAGTGACGGAGAGTTGATTAAATTATGCGCGATGAAGCTACCATTCAAATACCAGCAATCATTAGTAGGTCGCGGAGGCAATGACGTCGAAGCATTTAAAGGTATTCTAAGGGAACTAGAGTTCATATTTTCGGAAGATGACGCAAGAGAAAGACGAAGCGCACGTGAAAACGAAAGCAAAAAGCAGTGTAATCCACAAGACACAGTACGAAGAAACAATAATTACGAACCATGTGATAACTTCGCACCAAGAAACGACAGTAGATTTCAACAAAGAACCGGTTATGGATTTAGAAGAGAACATGGCAATAACTATAATTCACCCAGGAACGGCAACAACTATTACAGAGGGAATAACGATAACCGGAACGGGTACTGGAGAACCAATAGACCGACAAATTATCAACAAAGAAACCACTATCAACAAGTTGAACAAGAAAAGAGAATACAGATAGAAGAGGTGGAGGTAAGACCACCAAACCCCGATAAACGTTCGAACTGACAGCTAAGCGCCCATGCCAAAGAGAATGACACACCGACCCAGGACAATTGCAGCACCTTGAACAGAGAAGTAAAAATCTTATCACGAGAAGAGAAGAAGGAAGAAACAAATCCGCAGGGACCAGATGAAAACGAAGACAAGAAAATAACAATATCGTGTTGGGACGAAATTAATTGGGAGAATACTGACGAGGAAGATGAATTACCAGAGGCATGCACAACGAATGTAGGAGGAAAGGACGAAGTAATGAGTATTGCAGAGCTGTTTCAGATGGAAATCAGCGAAAGCGAATTCAATGAGGATAATGCGCAGTCGACAGAAGTTGAAAATAAGTTACGAGTGGGCACACAACCCAACGTATATAATGAAGGAAGCTATGAAGCGATAATTAGAGCATTTAGATGCGATTATGTGGAAGTAGCGACGAAGAAGGAGAAGATAGACGAGGATGAGGAAAAAGTAGAGGATGTTGAAGAAAGCGTAAATGAAGGAAGAAATAGAGAAGAGGAAATAAAAGACAGAGAAGTAGCAGTCGAAGCTTATCCTACAGAAAGTTCGAATTCACAAGGGAAATTCCTAAAAAGACTCATGTATGATTCAGTGGAGGATTCGTTGATGCAAGAAGAAGAAGAACAGAACCAACCCTTTCAAATTCAACCAATTGTGAAGGCCATGGTAAAGCATATCCCAGTCATTATTGTAATTGATAGCGGAAGTGAACTGACTGCGATCTCAGAAAATTTAATCATGCAGTGTATGTCCAATGAGGAATTGCCATTTCTGAAAACACGTAAGATTAAAGTAAGAGGTCCTATTAGAAACAATGCTGCGGAAGTTACGAGACAAACAAGGTTAACTTTTTCGTGTCAAGGTCAAAAGATCGAAGCCAACTTCGTGATTATACCTAAACTAACTGTAGATTTGATTATAGGCGCAGATTTTTTAAATGAGAGACGAGCGATAATAGATATGGGGAAAGGTAGCGTAACATTCGGGAATGTCACACTTCTCTTTGAGCAAAAGCTAAAATTAGAAGAAATACCAGTTATACACAAACAATTAAGAATGACGCGAGATAAAGAGGATGAAGAATTAGAATGGTATGCACAAAAGGGGGAATCGCCTCAACTCATGTTAGAAGTCCATAAAGAAATCGACGAAAACTTGCAAGAAGTTGAAGGTATTTCGGAACACAGTAAAAGAGAATTAGAGGGTATTTTACGAGATAAAGCAGAGGTATTTTTATCTAAGACTGGCAGTATTAAACACTTTCAGTACAAGTTTGAAGTAAAACAGCACAAACCATTTAGGGTGCCACCCTATACATATAAGAGCCCGCTCCATATTGTATAAAAACGAGATGGGAGCATCAGGTTAGTGCTTGATTCCAGACAGATCAACACAATCACAATCACTGAGACAGGTCGCCCAGAAAAATTAGAGGAATTGATACAAAACTTCCACAGTGCTAAGATATTTTCATCAATTGATTTACGGAGTAGTTTCTGGCAAATAGAATTGGCCCCAGAATGTAGAAAATTTACAGCATTTATCGTATTCGGTAGATTTTACCAGTTTAAACGATTGCCATTTGGTTTAAACATATCATCAGCAGCGTTTATTAGGGGATTTAATACTACACTCAGTCCTGAAATTTTACAAAAAATTACTTGTTATGTTGATGATGTGATTATAGCAGAACCCTTTTGAGAACATCACAACGACACATTAAATCAGTTTTTACAGATCATGAAAGAGCATGGGGTCACAGTAAATATAACAAAATCCAAATTTGGAAGGCGAGAGGTCAAATATCTAGGACACCATTTCCGAGAAAGGGGTAATGCCCGACCCAGAAAAACTAACAGCAATCAAATAATTCTGTACTCCATATAATAAGAAAACTCTCAGAGGATTTCTAGGTCTCACCGGATTCTATAAAAAATTTATTTGGATCGACTCTCTCGCAACACCACGCCTGTGTTAATTGACTGGAAAAAACACGCCATGGGTATGGGATCAACAAGCCAATGAAGAATTTTTAAAAGTGAAAAACGCACTAACAACATCACCGATTTTAGCACATCCTAATCTAACACAAAATTTTTGTATGACCACTGATAGCGCGAAAACAGGTTTAGGAGTTGTTTTATTCCAAGAATACGAACAGGCAGGGCTAAGATCATATAGAACAACTGCATTTGCCAGTCGGGTGCTCACAAAAAGCGAGAAAAACTATTCAGTCACAGAGCTGGAAGCATTGGCCATTGTATGGGGCTTCCAACGTTTTCGATACTTCCTATTCGGAAGAAAAACAAAAGTATACACTGACCACAAAGCATTAGAATTTCTGTTATCCGCCAAACTAACTCATGGGAGGTTAGCCAGATGGATGTTAATACTACAAGAATTTGACTTCACTATTACACACATACCAGGACCAGCGAATGTATTAGCAGATGCTTTATCACGATGTCCACAGGGTACATCCAATAACATAGGTTTGGAAGCAGCAGAAGACCAGTTTACAATGTACTATATGAAACAAGTACCTTTCGAAAACTACATTACGACAGCATTGAAAAACATAGGCAAAGAACAGGACAAGGATCCCGAAATACTAGGAATCAAACACAAGTGGAGAAGTAAGGATTTTCCAGACATTCGACAGCATTATCTCGTAAAAAACAATGTTTAATTTTTTTACGAAATGTTGCAACGAATGAATGGTTAACTTATATCCCAGATGAACTAATTAATAAGTACATATGGTATACACATTTAAGTAATGGCCACTTTGGACCACAGAAATGCTTTTTAAAAATAAAACAAACAACCCATTTTCCTAATATGTAAAGACGAATTAGAACAGTATTAGTCAAATGCGAAAAATGTATGACGGCTAAACAGGTCACTTTCCAAACCAAACCACTTATGTTTCCAATAATCCCTTAAAGATTAAAACAAATAGCTGCAACAGATTTGATGGGGCCCCTCCCACGCACAAAAAATGGATATATTTTCATATTTGTCGTTTTGGAACTTACTTCTAAATATGTTACCTTGACACCATTAAAACGGGCAACAGGTCTTACTATAAGTAAAGCATTTAGACAAGATTTTATCAGACAAGTAGGTCGAGTGGAACGAATAATTTCGGGTAATGGCCCAAAATACAAATCAGTGCAATGGCAGAACATGTTAAAACAACACAAAATAAAACCCATCTACATATCTAAGTACAAACCTAGCGTAAATCCAGCAGAATGATATATGAAGGCCATAGACACTTTATGCCGATTATATGCAGGCAAAAGACACAACACTTGGGATATATACCTTAAAGATTTTCAAGAAGTAATAAATGAAATGCCACATAGCACTACACTACTACCTCCAGTTACTGTACTTAAAGATATTGAACCCCCAAACATAACCAGAGAAAATGTTAGATTTCCTATTGTACCACTTAGACAGCACAAACAAGTCATAGCAACAGCACTCTCCAACATCAGAAAGGCAGCCATTAAAAGAAAAGAAAGAGGAGATAGAACAGCAATTAAAAGAACATTCTCAGTAGGCCAGAAAGTATTTGTAAAAACACACCATCTCTCCAGCAAACAGAAACACAAAATACATAAGTTTTACGCTGCATACAAAGGACCTGTCATAATTAGCCAAATTGCTCATGATAATGCTGTGGAACTAATGAACCCAAAAACAGGCAAAACCTTAGGACTTCACCATGTGAGCCATATCAAAAAGTTTGAAGATTATTTTTATTACTGGTAAATAATCAGCACAATATTTCAAGATTATTTTGCAGATAAGATCGTCAGGAGAAAGAAGAATGAAGAGAGAGGAAGGTGGGAAAAAGAAAGTAGTTTCAATAAAAACAAAAACAAAAACAACACCAATAGTACCATAGATTAAGATGAAGGGATAAAGCATAGATAGCCTAACAGCATGAAATACTAAAATGCTATACACCACGACACTACACAAAAATAAAAAACGAATTTGAGGATTCTTGTAGACATTAAGACTCAAAATATCTTAGAATCGTAACATGGAAAGGGCGCCAAAATTTGTAAAGCTTTTAAGAAGGCGTAAAACAATGTAGCTACTAGACATATGTTAGATGATTATAAGTAAAACTTTTTGTAAGAACCATTGTAAAAACTCCAGCAAGGACGAGATGCAATGACCTACAAGTTGCAACGTGAGAAGTATCAAGAAAGGAAAGGACGTAATTAGCAAGACACGATTCCTACAAGGCAGAAGCGTCGAGAGAAGGGAAAGGACAGCAAGACCAACAGAAGGCCCTTGTAGCTGAAGTGGGTAGTAAATAAATCTGCTGCCAAGCTGAACCACAGGGGGGCGGAACCAAGCTGGGACAGAACATGGAACCACACAGTGGCGGAACCCTGCAGAGACACAACAGGACACCGAATGCCAGAAGGGTCTCCGAACGCTCTGACTCAGTGGAGCAAGCAAAAAACGGCCCGACGAGAAGACCACTTGGGCAAGCCGCCACTGGCAAAAAAATATGTGTAAAAGTCACAGTACTGCTATTAAACAGCACGCAGATGCACGAAACTGAAGGAAACTTCCACAAAGTAAAAATGACACGCCCAAACAATTTATCAAGCTGTTACTAAGAGGAGAACTTCAAAACGACTAGTTATCAATAAATATTTCCATATCCTGCCCAGAGAAGAACCAAGAAGCAAGTAAGAAGCAGAGAAAAAGCAGGAAGAACAGAAGTTGAAGATTCGCAAGATCAAGAAAGAAGATGGGTGAAGAATAGACGAAATACCTTCCCAAATCCCTATCCTATTGTAAGCTAGTCGTCTGCAAAGTATTACAACGAAAAACGACCGCTTTCAGCGACACATAACGATGACTTTCACGCATAAAAAGCCAGTAAACCACGAGATTCTGCACTCACAGCTCCATTCCATTATGGGACCTCCACAACAGCAACACACACTTGCAAAGCCAACAAGGAACGACGAACGACGCAGTACATCAAATACTTGCCCACATCCATCTTGCTCAAGTCCATCACCTTCGTACAAAAAACATTCGCCAACCTCATGCTTAAACATTCATAGGATTGTGTGAAATCAAATTATGTGATGTAGGAATTGTGCAAAAGAAGCATGTGAAAAACTAAATAAGTTAAGCACACCAGACAGCTAATAAACTACAAAATAAGTCATTGACTATGGACTTAGGTAAAAAATAGACTATCGATAAAAATAAGTCATTAGTTCTGAAATGGACAGTATATAAAGAACAAAAGTAAGGCATAATAAACACTAAAACTATATGCCACTTATTTTCTCCTCATAAAAATAAAAGAATAATTATATTTTACTTATTTTCTCCTTATAAAAACAAAGAATAAAAAATTATCTTGTTGGATGTTTTCCTTTTTTTTTAACATTTGTACCATTTTTTAGGATAATATCTGAATACTTGTGTAAGTATATTTCTTTGTCAAAGCAATTCTTGGAAATAATTCTTATTTGTTAGTGTAACAATGTTGAAATGAGCATCTAGAAACAAAAACATTTTACTTGTACATGATATTTAAAAAATGTGTTAGGAACAGATTTTACTTAATTACTACATTTATAAAAACAATATTTCTAAGAAAATCGATGTGAAAGACTCCTCAATTTCAATAACAAACTTCTCAAAAAACAAACTTCACAATTAAATAAAGAAAGAAAATAATTAAAAGATAATTATTATAATAGAATAAAAATATTCTTCCCTTGTCAATATAAACATATTTTTGATAATAATGTGGAAGAATATAAAAATATAAATTAGTAATACAAACTAGCATAGAACAGAATAACGTGGCTGAACAGTAGACAACAATATTTAGATAACGGAATAATTTTTGACTGGCTTTGACAACGATTCAATCACTGCCTAACTTCAGCACAAAAATTAAGTTCGAAAGGTGGTGATATGTAAGGTGTCAGGCAAATTCAACACCTTCCATGAAAACCCTGACATTATAAGCAAATCCAGTAGATTGTCACATAGCTCCAAATAAATCGTGACATTAAATTAATCAAAGTAATACGAGTAACGAGTGAGCAAATTGAATACCACAGACTAACACAAGAATGCCTAAATGCATGTCATACCTTCGCACCCTGAGACGCAGTTCCGAGGGGAGAAACAAGAACAGAAGCCGAGAGCAAAACCATGTTAAGCTGGAAGGCCCTACGATAAGTGACGGACACCCACGTCACCAGATAACCGCTAGGACCATCCCCCAGTCCATGTTGAAAGCTAGAGCCCTCCAGAAGAACAGTATAGATCTTACAATAACACAAAAAGGGCTACCCCAGCCGCAAGTTTTAGCGTGAGACTTTATCGCGTCTCTGTTACGTCAGGACCACCCCCCAGCCCATGTTAAAAGATAGAGCCCTCCAGCAGAACAGTATAGATCTTACGATAATACTAAAAGGACCACACTATCTGCAAGTTTTAGCGTTAGACTTTTTCGCATCTCTGTTACGTTGCAAACTTTAAAAACATTGCCCCACCACGAAAAGTATAACGTTTCTCATTGGATAGACAGAATTTTTGTAGGCAGAGCTTAAGGTTAACATTGAGATCCTGATTGGTCAGATGAAAACACAGCCAGATAGTATTTTTAAACCAACTTCGGTAAATTGTAGTAACGAGAGAGTTGCTTCCGAGACGGCGAGGTGAGCGGAGCTGTGCTGTCCGCCGCCCCCTGACGAACATCGACAAGGTAATGAACGCACGCAATGCCGCATAACAGCGCATAAAGCTTCACTCAGAACTGCAGAAGTCTCATCTGTTACATCCCCTTTTTGCGTAATAATATTGTCGATCGTCAATTAAAGCTCATAGTGATCACATTTGCCATTTGAAGTAAAAATCTGAAACGCGATGATTTTTCTGTTATATAGTTATTGAGAAGCCACATCAGCCACTGTAATTTACGACAAGTTAGATAAGTAATTAAAGGTAATTGAGGGTCACTGTAGACCATTTTGATAGTTTTCTCTTTTGTGAAACTTAATTTAAACCTAGATTATGTATGTGATATGGCATAGGTCATCCTTCAGTCCACTGTAGAACTTGGAAACCCATTCAGGGAATATTCGTTCACATTTTTGTTGAACGCAGTTGGTTTTTACCATCCTGTATTAAAACATTTCCTTTTATCAATAGTGCAATTTATAAACAATGTTTTGTGAGTAGAATAAAATTTCCAATGGTAAACTTAACTGCTTTTTCGACGTTATTTTACCAGCTAACTAAGAATAGGAAAGCCTTGAACCCCTTCCACTAAATTTAGTTAGTATTAAGATTCTTTTACAGGGAGTGCAGTGGAGCTGACGCTGAATTCATTAAATAATTGGTTATATCATCGCTAGTCTCACTGACCTCTTCTGAACTCTACATGCCATGTGTGGTCTGGCGTCTCTTTACCAGCAACAGGTCCCAGGTTCAAACTAGTCAATTCCCTAAAAAACACGCTCAGAGCGTCGTTGCGCGAAAGTGGTAGGGAGACACGATATAGAACAAACAGAAACCACGCAGAATGTTAGAATCGGTTCAGTTGGACCAGAGGACCCAGTACATTCCATGTTATCACAGCCCACACCATTATGGAGCCGCCACCAGCTTACACAGTGACTTGTTGACACTTGGGTCCATAGCTTGGTGGGGTCTACGCCACAATCGAACCATACCATCAGCTCTTATCAACTGAAATCGGGTCTCATCTGACGAGGCCACGGGTTTCCAGTCGTCTTTAGTCCAACCGATATGGACACGAGTCCAGGAGAGGCAGTGCAGGCGTTGTCGTGTCGTCTAGAAAAGGCACTCGCGTCGATCTTCTGCTGCCATTTCCGTTTCGTTGGACGTCTCATATGCGTTTATTTCACGCAGTGTTGCGTTTCTCTTAGCACTGACAACGCTATGCAAACAGCGCTTCTCTCAGTCCTTAAATGAAGGCCGTCGGCCACTGCTTTCTTCGTGGTGAAAGGTAATACCGGAAATTTGGTGTTCTCGGAACACTCTTCACACTGTGGATTTCGGAATATTGAATTCGATAACGGTTTCAGAAATCAATTATCCTACGCGTCTAGGCGCAACTACCATTTCATGTTCGAAGCTGTTGATTCCCGTCGTACGGCCATAACCATGTCGAAAACCTTTTCACGTGAGTCATCTGAGTACAAATGACAGCTCCGCCAATGCATTGTCCTTTTATACCTTGTGTACACGATGCTACTGCCATCTGTGTGTGTGCATATAGCTGTCCCATGACATGTCACCTCAGTATAATGTAATACATGTTACAACGAAGGTCATCTTACATAAAAAAACTTGACACCCTGTAGTGGATATTTCAAACGGTGTCATCAGTGAAAACTTACGCCGAGGTTGTGGACCCACAGATGAAGAAACTAATAAACTTTATCATTTTTTAGCTTACTCGGATAAATTTCTCAGTGGACAGCTGATACGAAATAGTCAACATACACCTTTCAAAGGCCACTCGCCTTCTCGGTAAGACCTTTAAAAGAACAGTTAAAAGAATTTTAGTAGTTCGAAGTGAAGTCCGTTCGACTTCGGGGAAGACCCACTTCTTCCATATCTCATTTCATCCAACACTCGAAACGGGGCAACGAAATGCTTTTCATAAGCGTTCAGTGCGCCTTGCGCTTTAGCATGCTGGCAGTGTCTACTCTTTCTGCAATTTGAGTCACACTGCAATTAGTAGCCTCCAGAGAAGGTAAGAGCATGTGTGTTTATTTTTTCTTACTCTATCCATTTCGTGTGAGTGAGTAATCTCAAGAGTGCGAGAATTTTGGAATTCGCTCTAGTGTGGCCGGAGTTTTATAGAGCGGTGGTACTGCAATGCCAACTTATTGTTTTCCTACAGGGCTTCAAAAATATGGAAATCTCATACAGAGGGATCGGGACTGTATGGATGATGTGTAAGGGCTTCCCAGCGAAACGTCTGCAGTGTACTCGAAACAATCTTGGCAACATGTGTGCCCGCCCAGGTCCGCCATAGAGTCTCGATTTCGCCCCATGTGATTTCCAAATCTTTGAGGCTCTGAAGAAAGAGATTCGTGGCCCTCGATTTGCTTCGGACGATGTGGTGCACACCTGGACACAATCATGGTTCCGAATTCAACCGCAAAAATGTTTCTATGAACGCAATGACCGTCTATGAAGGTAATGAAAAAGTATTAACACTTATGGCGATTACTTTTGAAATAAGAAACAGTTTACTTATTTTTACTGCATTTGTGTAGTTTTTATTTGATTGCCCCTTATGAATATTTTAAGCGCTGTTAGTAATTTATGAGGAGCAAAGTTAATCTGCTCTTTATTACACACATCGTACTAAAACAAATGTACAACATCTGCCATGAACAATAACATATATATTTCGTTTTACTTCAGTTTTTATAATGTTGATACAATTCGTAAATTATTTGCTACAATCAAACATTTAACAAGTTGCGTACAATATTTTT
This sequence comes from Schistocerca nitens, assembly GCF_023898315.1. Taxonomy (NCBI): domain Eukaryota; kingdom Metazoa; phylum Arthropoda; class Insecta; order Orthoptera; family Acrididae; genus Schistocerca; species Schistocerca nitens. Next base: position 498,857,036 of record NC_064618.1, read on the forward strand.
TCATCAGTATATACTGAGGTCATACAAGTCATGGGATAGCGATATGCACTTACGTAACGGCCGGTAGTATCGCGTACCCGAGATATAAAAGGCCGAGTTATCATTTGTACTCAGATGATTCATATGAAAATGTGTCCGACTTAATTATGGCAGCAGGAAGGAAATTAACAGACTTTGAACATGGAATGGCGGTTGGAGCTACATGCATGGGACATTCCATTTCGGAAATCGTTAGGGAATTCAATATTCCGAGATCCAAAGTGTCACGAGCGTACCGAGAATGCCAAATTGTAGGCATTACCTCTCATCACTGACAACTCAGTGGCCGACGGCCTTCGATTAACAACCGGGAGCAGTGGCGTTTTCATAGAGTGATCAGTGTTAAATGACAATCAACACTATGTGAAATAAACTCAGAAATCCATGTGGGACGTCCGATCGAAGTAAGTGTTAGGACAGCGTGTTAATGGGCTGTTAATGGGCTGTTAATGGGCTATGGCAGCAAACGACCGACACGATTGCCTTTGTTAACAGCACGACGACGCCTGCAGCGCCTCTCTTGGGCTCGTGAAAATATCGGTTGGACCCTGAACGACTGGATAACGGTGGCCTGGTCAGATGAGTCCTGATTTCGTTTGGTAATAGCTTATGATAGGATTTGAGTGTGTCGCAGACTCCACGAAGCCGTATACTCAGTCTGTCAACAAAGCAGACTTCATTTCCGAAACAACGATGAAATTTTTTTGGGTGACAATGCGCCACGTTAACGGGCCACAGTTGTTCGTGATTGGTTCGAAAAACTTTCTGGTGACTTCGAGTGAATGATTTGGCCACCCAAATCACCCGACATGAATAACATCGTACATTTAAGGGACAGTTCGTGCAGAAAATTCTGCACCAGCAACACATTCTCAATTACGTATGGCTGTAGATGAAGCATGGCGCAATATTTCTGCAGGAAACTTCCAAGGACTAGTAGAGCTGCTGCCCTATACTGGGTAAAAGTAAGTCCGACACGAAATTATGAGGTATCCCATGACCTCCTGACCTTTGTCACCTCAGTGTAAGTATATACGGTATCTCACGAAAAGTATCCGGACACCCCAATGTAATGAGGAAATGACCGATAGGTGTCACAAAAGGCGATCTCCCCGTATAAAAGCAACCGGGGAGTATTACGTTGTTAGTAGAGAAGCAATAACAATTCACTGATTTTAAACGTGGACTAATTTAATGTCATCTGAGAAATATATCACTGAGGGAACCCTTCGAAAGCTGCCCAAGTCAACTGTTGGTGATAAGATTGTATCGTAGAAACGCGTAAGAACAACCACAGCAAAGTCAAGGCCGGGTAGACGTCATGTACTGACGGACATTGCGGAGGGTGGTTGGAAGAATCGCATGATAGTGAATCCCTGACGTTCCAAGGATGGGAGATTGGAATGTCAGATACTTTAATCGGGTGGGTACGTTAGAAAATTTAAAAAAGGAAATGCATAGGTTACAGTTAGATATAGTAGGAATTAGTGAACTTAGATGGCAGGAGGAACAAGACTTCCGGTCAAGTGAACACAGAGTTATAGATACAAAATCAAATAGGGGTAATGCAGGAGTTGGCTTAATAATGAATAAAAAAGTAGGCGCGCGGATAAGCCACTATGAACAGCATAGTGAACGCATTATTGTAGCCAAGATGGGCACGAAGCCCACGACTACCATAGTAGTACAAGTTTATATGCCAAATAGCTCTGCAGATGATAATAATAATAATAATGTCGTGTGACGAGAGCCTCCCGTCGGGTAGGCCGTTCGCCTGGTGCAAGTTTTTCAATTTGACGCCACTTCCGCGATGTCGATGGGGATGAAATGATAATGATAAGGACAACACAACACCCAGTCCCCGAGCGGAGAAAATCTCCAACGCTGCCAAGAATCGAACACTGCAGAAGTTTCGCTGGGAAGCCCTTACACATCATCCATACAGTCCCGATCCCTCTGTATGAGATTTCCATATTTTTGAAGCCCTGAAGGAAAAGAATAAGTTGGCATTGCAGTACCACCGCTCTATAAAACTCCGGCCACACTAGAGCGAATTCCAAAATTCTCGCACCCTTGAGTTTACTCACTCACACGAAATGGATAGAGTAAGAAAAAATAAACACACATGCTCTTACCTTCTCTGGAGGCTACTAATTGCTGTGTGACTCAAATTGCAGAAAGAGTAGATACTACCAGCATGCTAAAGCGCAAGGCGCACTGAACGCTTATGAAAAGCATTTCGTTGCCCCGTTTCGAGTGTTGGATGAAATGAGATATGGAAGAAGTGGGTCTTCCGCGAAGTCGAACGGACTTCACTTCGAACTACTAAAATTCTTTTAACTGTTCTTTTAAAGGTCTTACCGAGAGGGCGAGTGACCTTTGAAAGGTGTATGTTGACTATTTCGTATCAGCTGTCCACTGAGAAATTTATCCGAGTAAGCTAAAAAATGATAAAGTTTATTAGTTTCTTCATCTGTGGGTTCACTACCTCGGCGTAAGTTTTCACTGATGAAACCGTTTGAAACATCCACTACAGGGTGTCAAGTTTTTTTTATGTAAGATGACCTTCGTTGTAACATGTATTACATTATACTGAGGTGACATGTCATGGGACAGCTATATGCACATATACAGATGGCAGTAGCATCGCGTACGCAAGGTATAGGATTGACATTCTGTCGCGCTGACCACTCAGCTACCAGAGTCCGCAGATGATGAAAAGATTGAAGAAATATATGATGCGACAAAAGAAATTATTCAGATAGTTAAGGGAGGCCAAAATTTAATAGTCATGGGGGGACTGGAATATGATAGTAGGAAAAGGAAGAGAAGGAAAAGTAGTAAGTGATATGGACTGGGGGTAAGGAATAAAACGGGAAGCGGCCTGATAGAATTTTGCACAGATCGTAACCCAATCATAGCTAACATTTGGTTTAAGAATCATGAAAGAATGTTGTATATGTGGAAGAAACCTGGAGACCCTGGAAGGTTTCAGATAGATCCACTTGTATGAATATCAAGATCTTAGATAGAAAACCAATTCTAAGCAAAGAAGGGAAAGCAGAAAGGTGGAAGGTGTTTATAGAGGGTCTGTACAAGGGCGATGTACCCGAGGATAATATTATGGAAATGGAAGAGGACGTATGTGAAGATGAAGTGGGAGATATGATACTGCGTGAAGAATTTGACAGAGCACTGAAAGACCTAAGTCAAATAAGGCCCTGAGAATTGACAACATTCCTATAGAACTATTGACAGCTTCGGGACGGCCAGTCATGACAAAACTCTACCATCTGGTGAGCAAGATGTATGACACAAGTGAAATACCCTGAGACTTGGTGAACAATATAATAATTCCAATCCCAAAGAAAGCAGGTGTTGACAGGTGTGAAAATTACCGAACGATCAGTTTAATAAGTCACGGCTGCAAAATACTAACACGAGTTCTTTACAGACGAATGCAAAAACTGGTAGAAGCCGGGGATGATCAGTTTGGATTCCATAGAAATATTGGAACACGCAAGGCAATACTGACGCTACGACTTATCTTAGAAGATTATTGAGCAAGCAGTTGAGAACGGAGTGAGGCAGGGTTGTAGCCTATCCCCGATGTTATTCAATCTGTATATTGAGCAAGCAGTAAAGGAAACAAAAGAAAAATTTGGAGTATGATTTAAAATCCATGGAGAACAAACAAAAACTTTGAGGTTTGCCGATGTCATTTTAATTCTTTCAGAGACAACAAAGGACTTGGAAGAGCAGTTGAACGGAATGGACAGTACCTTGAAAGGAAGATATACACATATCCAAAAATGCTTTGCATCACCTCGGCTCCGAGATTTCCGGAACCTGTACATAAAGTTGGAAGAAGGATCAATACAAACATCATTTCCACCCCTTTTATTACTCATGAAAAACCACACATTGCATGTTGTACCAGCATACAGCGAGACCTTCAGAGGTGGTGGTCCAGATTGCTGTACACACCGGTACCTCTAATACCCCGTAGCGCGTCCTCCTGCATTGATGCATGCCTGTATCGTCGTGGCATACTACCACAAGTTCATCAAGGCACTGTTGGTCCAGATTGTCCCACTCCTCGACGGCGATACAGTGTAGATGCCTCAGAGTGGTTGGTGGGTCATGTCGTCCATAAGCAGTCCTTTTCAATGTATCCCAGGCATGTTCGATTGCGTTCATGTCTGGAGAACATGCTGGCCACTCTTGTCGAGCGCTGTCGTTATCCTGAAGGAAATCATTCACAAGATGTGCACGATGGCGACGCGAACTGTCGTCCATGAAGATGAATGCCTTGCCAGTATGCTGCCGATATGGTTGGAGGATGGCATTCACGCATCGTACAGCCGTTACGGCGCCTTCTATGACCACCAGCGGCGTACGTCGACCCCACATAATGTAACCCCAAAACAGCAGATACCCTCCGCCGTGATGCACTCACTGGATGCTGTGTCTAAGGCGTTCAGCCTGGCCGGGTTGCCTCCAAACACGTCTCCGACGATTGTCTGGTTGAAGGCATATGCGACACTCATCGGTGAAGAGAACGTGATGCCAATCCTGAGCGGTCCATTCGGCATGTTGTTGGGCCCATCTGCACCGCGCTGTATGGTGTTGTAATTGCAAAGATGGACCTCGCCGGGGACTTTGGGAGTGAATTGGCGAATCATGAAGTTGCGCATCATGCAGCCTATTGCGCATTGTTTGAGTCGTAATACGACGTCCTGTGGCTGCACGGAAAGCATCATTCAAATGGTGGCGTTGCTGTCAGGGTTCCTCCGAGCCATAATCCGTAGGTAGCGGTCATCCACTGCAGTAGTAGCCCTTAGGCGGCCTGAGCGAGGCATGCCATCGACAGTTCCTGTCTCTCTGTATCTCCTCCATGTCCGAACAACATCGCACTGGATCACTCCGAGACGCTTGGACGCTTCCGAGGTTGAGAGCCCTTCCTGGCACGAAGTAAGAAGGCGGACGCGATCGAACCTCGGTATTAACCGTTTAGGCATGGTTGAACTACATACAACACGAGCTGTGTACCTCCTTCCTGGTGGAATGACTGGAACTGGTTCGCTGTCTGCCCCCCTCCGTCTAATAGGCGCTGCTCATGCATGGTTGTTTACATCTTTTCACTGGTTTAGTGACATCTCTGAACAGTCAAAGGGACTGTGTCTGTAGTACAGCCAATGACTATCCTCAGGAGTTCTGGGAACCGGGGTGGTGCAAAACTTTTTTGAATTGTGTAAGATTAACACCGACAAGAGTGATTCTGAGGGAATTAGATTAGGAAATTAGACACTTAAATTAGTAGATGAGGTTTGCTATCTGGGGAGCAACAACTGATGATGGTCGAAGTAGAGAGAATATAAAATGTAGATTGGCTATATGGCAAGGAAAAAGTTTCTGAAGAAGAGAAATTTGTTACCATCGACTATGGATTCAAGTGTCAGGAAGTCTTTTCTGAAAGTATTTGTTTGGAGCGTAGTTATGTTTGGAAGTGAAACATGGACCATAAATAGTTTAGGCAAGTAGAGAACAGAAGCTTTCGAAACGTGATGTTACAGCAAAATGTTGAAAGTTAGATGGGTAGATCACGTAACTAATGAGGATGTATTGAACAGAATTGGGGAGAAGAGGAATTTGTGGCACAGTTGATTAGAAAACGTTCTGAGGCATCAAGATATCACCAGTTTAGTACTGGAGGGAAGCGTAGAGGGCAAAAATCGTAGAGGGATAACAAGAGATGAATACACTAAGCAGATTCAAAGGATGCAGGTTGCCGTAGCTACTCAGAGATGAAGAAGCTTGCACAAGATAAAGTAGCATGAAGAGCTGTGTCAAACCAGTCTCAGTACTGAAGACCACACAACAGCGGATCCCTCATGAATTCCTCTGTTCTACCAGCAGTCCAACTAGCACAGTTTCTGTGCGGTAGGGAGTTGCAAAAAGTTGGGGTAAATGGTCGAGCGGCTCCTTATAAGCGAAGTGCATCTGTAGCCAATGTTAAGCGACACTTGAGGTAATGTAAAGAGCTACGTCAGTGAACAGCGGATGACTAAATAAGTGATTTAGAATGATATTATACCCAGTGGCAATGCTATAGAAGGTTTTGGGTTTGGCGATTGCCTGGAGACTGTTACCTGTCACTGTGCATGATGCCAACAGTGAAGAATGGAAGAGGCGGTTGTTTATACGGTATGAGGATGTTTTTCATGATTAGGATGTGGTCCCGGTATTGTGCTTAAGAAAATGTCAAATCTGGAAGGTTGTGAACACGTTTTACAACATTGTATAGCATAGGGACGGTTCGGAGACTATGATCGTTTCAGCTTGACAATGCACCCTGTGGTAAGGAAGCTTCTTTGAGGCATTTGTTTGTGGACAGTAACATGTCTAAAATGGGACCGAGAGCGGTGGCCCAGTGGTTAGCACACTCGACTCGCATTCGAGAGGACGACGATTCAAACCCCTGTCCGGCCATTCTGATTTAGGTTTTCCGTGATTTTCCTAAATGACTCCGGGTAAATGCCGAGATGGTCCCTTTGAAAGTGCACGGACGATGTCTTTCCTCATCCTTCCCTAATCCAATGGAACCGATGACCTCGCTGCCTGATTTCCCAAATCAACCAACCAATCAACCTGAAATGGACTGACATGCCCAGAGTCCCGATCTGAACCAAACGGAAACTTTTGGGGATGAATTAGAACAACGGCTTCGGTCCGGACACCAGCGTCCAAAACAACGGCTCTTGAGGAAGAATAGAATGCCAATCCTCCACACATTCAGACACCCATCTTAAAAGTGTCCCCAGCAGATTTCAGGCCCCCATAAAGTCGAAGGGTGGACACAGCCCATGAGGTATTACCCCGTAATGCCCACTTATAAATATCTGTCACTTCTGATCTGGTAGTGTAAAGTCTAACGGCGGCTGTATACATTTTCCAAGCGATCTGGTCCTTCAATTTCATATGCATTGTATTTGCATCTTATGTCCATTCAGCTTAAAGGCAAATGCTGAAATACACTGACGGAAAAGAGATCGCAACACCAAGAAATAATTAATGTAGAGCAACAAAATTTCGGAAATGCATCTGTCTACATCACATATTTAAGTGATTAACATGGCAAGATAATTGGTTAATGTAAGCGCCAGATACACCGTTGCAAATGAGAAATGTCGGTACATTAATAACCAGTGCAGCCGCCATAATGTTGAACGCAAGCTTGCAAACGTGCAGGTGCTAGATGTCAGTTTGTGGGATGGACTTCTCTACCTGCGGCACTTTGTTGGTCAATAGAGGGACGCATAATTCTGTTTGTGGATAACACCGGAATTATAGTCTGATGATGTTCCGTTTGTGCTCGATTCGAGACAGATCTGGTGATCGACAGGCAAAGTAAACTTGTCGACACTCTCTAGTGCATGAAGGGTTGCAACAGCGGTATGTGGGCGGTCGTTATTCGTTATCCTATTGGAAAACACCCCCTCAAGTACTGTTCATGGATGGCAGCACAAAGGACGAATCACCCGGTTGACGGACAAATTTTCAGTCAGGATACTTGGGATAACCACGAGAGAGCTCTAGCTGTCATACGAAACGGCACCCCAGACCATAGCTCGTGTATCTAGCGCCAGATAGGTTGATTGCAGGCCGTCGACTGGCTTCCACACAACCAAAACACGGCCGTCCATGGCACCGTGGTAGAACCATCTTTCTTCAGAAAACAGAACAGACTCCCACCGTGCCCTCACTTGACACCACTGAAGTCGTAAATGGCTGTCCTTTGAGGTCAGTGGAATGCTCTCTACAGGCCGTCTGTCTCGGAGGTATCACTGAAGCAACCGATTGTGTAACTGTGCTGCCAACTGCTGGTCAAATTGCTGCTGCACAGGCAGTACGCTGCGCCAAAGTCATCTGCCGAACACGATGTTCTCCAATCTCGGTAGTGCCACGTGGAAATCCGGAGCCCAGTCTTACTGGAACCGTACATTCTCGTGAGTCTTCACCACCGGCGTCAGCAATCATATGCAGTGGCTACATCCTGCCAAGTTCTTTCTACAGTATAGCAGTAGGAATACACAGCTTCTCGAAGCCCCATTACACGACCTCGTTCAAACCCAGCAAGGTGTTGATAATGCCGTCTTTGTCGCCCTAAAGGCATTCTTGACTAACACCAACAAAAATGGCTCTAAGCAATATGGGACTTAACATCTGAGGCCATCAGACCCCTAGACTTAGAACTAATTAAACCTAACTAACCTAAGGACATCATACACAACCATGCCCGAGGCAGGGTTCGAACCTGCGACCGTAGCAGCAGCGCGGTGCCGGGTTACTAACATCAGCCCACTACGTACAATATCAAAGGTAAGTAACGTTCACGACCGTTAAGCCGTCGGCACACGGACCGTGCTGTCGAACGTTAACGTTGAGCGTGCCAAGTTCAACTTGCTGCTGAACGCTCAGGAACGATGCGACTTGTGCATACGGTACGTGGGTCCCAACGTGGTATACGCGACCGCAACGCTCTCCAGCGGCAGTTGAGGGATGTTCCTAGTTCGTAAATCACACTGTTTACTCAACGGGCGCACGTAAAATTCCCACGTTAGCTCTATTAAAACGCACGTTTCCTTCATCGTCCACGAAAAGGAACGTATCATGTCCAAAAAAAAAAAAAAAAAAAAATGGCTCTGAGCACTATGGGACTCAACATCTTAGGTCATAAGTCCCCTAGAACTTAGAACTACTTAAACCTAACTAACCTAAGGACATCACACACACCCATGCCCGAGGCAGGATTCGAACCTGCGACCGTAGCAGTCCCGCGGTTCCGGACTGCAGCGCCAGAAAAAGTACCATGTCCAATCAATAAGGACACAGGCTTATAAAAGTTCCATTACAAACAGTGCGGTACAAATTTGGAATACTTCTCCGCATAAAATAAACATTATTTCATCATTTCCACATTTTAGTAAAACCCCAAGGTCAGCCTTACTTGATCACTGTTCTTACCCAGTAGCAGAATCTTTGCAACATGTGAATTACGAAGCTTAAAAGATAAAGGAGCAAAATATCTTTATACAAGTAGCGCAAGCTGTCCTGTAGATTAGGCCAATCGAACAAAGTCACCCCTAAAAAAAAAGTGAACTTATGTTTACATAACATCAAATATTATAGTATATACTTACATTAAACTAATAATAAAGTATCAGAACCTCATAAAAACGCGAATGTTAGGAAAAAAAATTTGGAAGTGTTACAACGCGAACCATCGCCCCATCAAAATCTCATGGATGGACAGAGATACTACTCACAACGCTAAACAAACAACAGGCTCCATGCATTTAATCATATTATGTTACCCCTTGCTAACAACGTTAATCGTAGATAATTATGCTACTAATTGAAATTTAATTATAACAAAATGTACCAAGAACAATGCGTTTTGGGTGGATCTTCAGTGTGTCGCTGCCTTCAAATAGCCTACTCTCATAATACGCAAGTTATAATAATTCTTTGGCTTCGAATATGATGTTTCTCATTATTTTATTGGATCGAATCACACAAATAGCAACGGGTTTTCCAGTGATCCTCAATTTGCTGGTCCTCAGAAACGGCATATACAGGGTGTTACAAAAAGGTACGGCCAAACTTTCAGGAAACATTCCTCACACACAAATAAAGAAAATATGTTATGTGGACATGTGTCCGGAAACGCCTAATTTCCATGTTAGAGCTCATTTTAGTTTCGTCAGTATGTACTGTACTTCCTCGATTCACCGCCAGTTGGCCCAATTGAAGGAACATAATGTTGACTTCGGTGCTTGTGTTGACATGTGACTCATTGCTCTACAGTACTAGCATCAAGCACATCAGTACGTAGCATCAACAGTTTAGTGTTCATCACAAACGTGGTTTTGCAGTCAGTGCAATGTTTACAAATGCGGAGTTGGCAGATGCCCATTTGATGTATGGATTAGCACGGGGCAATAGCCGTGGCGCGGTACGTTTGTATCGAGACATTTCCAGAACGAAGGTGTCCCGACAGGAAGACGTTCGAAGCAATTGATCGGTGCCTTGGGGAGCACGGAACATTCCAGCCTATGACTCGCGACTGGGGAAGACCTAGAACGACGAGGACACCTGCAATGGACGAGGCAATTCTTCGTGCAGTTTATAACCCTAATGTCAGCGTCAGAGAAGTTGCTGCTGTACAATGTAACGTTGACCACGTCACTGTATGGATGATGCTACGGGAGAACCAGTTGTTTCCGTACCATGTACAGCTTGTGCAGGCACTATCAGCAGCTGATTGGCCTCCACGGATACACTTCTGCGAATAGTTCATCCAACAATGTGTCAATCCTCATTTCAGTGCAAATGTTCTCTTTACGGATGAGGCTTCATTCCAACGTGATCAAATTGTAAATTTTCACAATCAACACGTGTGGGCTGACGAGAATCCACACGCAATTGTGCAATCACGTCATCAACACAGATTTTCTGTGCACGTTTGGGCAGGCATTGTTGGTGATGTCTTGATTGGGCCCCATGTTCTTCCACCTACGCTCAATGGAGCACGTTATCATGATTTCATACGGGAACTCTACCTGTGCTGCTAGAACATGAGTCTTTACAAGTACGACACAACATGTGGTTCATGCACGATGGAGCTCCTGCACATTTCAGTCGAAGTGTTCGTACGCTTCTCAACAACAGATTCGGTGACCGATGGATTGGTAGACGCGGACCAATTCCATGGCCTCCACGCTCTCCTGATCTCAACCCTCTTGACTTTCATTTATGGGGGCATTTGAAAGCTCTTGTCTACGCAACCCCGGTACCAAATGTAGAGACTCTTCGTGCTCGTATTGTGGACGGCTGTGATACAATACGCCATTCTCCAGGGCTGCATCAGCGCATCAGGGATTCCATGCGACGGAGGGTGGATGCATGTATCCTCGCTAACGGAGGACATTTTGAACATTTCCTGTAACAAAGTGTTTGAAGTGATGCTGGTATGTTCTGTTGCTGTGTCTTTCAATTCCATGATTAATGTGATTTGAAGAGAAGTAACAAAATGAGCTCTAACATGGAAAGTAAGCGTTTCCAGGCACATGTCCACATAACATATTTTCTTTCTTTGTGTGTGAGGAATGTTTCCTGAAAGTTTGGCTGTACCTTTTCGTAACACCCTGTATACATATAGGCTTGAAATGAATGCCAATATGGCGCCTCACAACTCTGTACTGAAGGGAGACGGCGTGCGTGTGACGTAGGTGGCGTTGTTCCATCTCACTGGTCAACGCTCAGACGCACGATCAGAATATCTGACATGCCAGATATTGCTCTGCACGTTCGGAAAGACTCCCGAACGTGCTATTCCACGCTATGACGCCAGAATCTCGGCGCGCTCAACGCTCAACGTTCGGATGCACGGTCCGTGTGCCGACGGCTTTACGGCGTGTATGTAAAGCAAACCTGATCTGCATGCTCATAGTGGTACTACTAGCTCCACCCTTACACGACTGGCGCGAAATTTGAACAGACATCCTCTTTCATGTGTAGAAACACGCCTACCAACTATCGTTTACGTCGCACAACTCCTTCTTGGTGTTGCCATTTTTTTCGTCAGTGTATTTTCAGCAGGGTGAAGCAGGTTACTTAACGCGTGTGGCTGGCAGCGGTCAGTGTCGGAAGAGCGGGGCGCTGACGACAGTGACGTGGACGGGAGGCGGCCGGCGCGGCGCGGCGAGAACGGGCAGGTGCGCCGCCGTCCGGCGGATGAATAATTCGGTAATGGCGGCCACAAGATGGATGGCGCCAGAGCCCGCGGCCGCAGCCGCTTACGTTGCTTTACCGGCCGCGGACTGGACTGCCGGCCGCTTCCTCGCCCTTCCCCCCTCCTTCCCAAACCCCTTTTTTTTATTTTCCCGCTTGCCGAACAACGCTGTCGCCATTTTTCATAATCTGAGCTGGAAACGGTCGCGGCTTGGGACTGCTCAATAATGTAGCGGCGGCGCTCCTGTCTCGGCGCTGTGGGCTGCGGTTGGAGGGTGGGGGCGGCGTTGTTGCGACTGCCGGCCTTCCCGTCACGGCCCTCTGATCGCCCCACGGTTCCAGCAACAAAGCGCCTGGAGGGACCCTCCGCAGTACAGGCGCGAGCTCCAGTCGGCACGCAACACTGATTGATAGCGCTCCTAAGCTGCCGCAACACTGGCTTCAGGAAAACTGCCTTCTGCGATCTCGTTCAGCCGTTAACGTGATACAGTTCTCCCTTCGTGTACCTACGTCTACAAATACATACAAACTCTACAAGCAACCACGGCGACAACAATTGTTCCCGCGCGCTATTCGTGAATCGAACGGGGAATGAGTCACAGAATTATCCTTCGCCACACACCGTACGGTAGTTTCAGACGTATATGATGTGTCGGTATTCGAAGTGGCCGATAAAGTCAGTAAGACATCTACAAAAAGACAATATTTCAATAGGTTTATTTACAATACACTGATAAACCAAAACATTATGACCACTGCTCACATAGTAGTTGGATGCCACCTGGTGTCACGTGACGCGGTAACAAAAGTGTGTGCCGGCCGCAGTGGCCATGCGGTTCTAGGCGCTTCAGTCTGGAACCGCGCGACCGCTCCGGTCGCAGGTTCGAATCCTGCCTCGGGCATGGATGTGTGTGATGTCCTTAGGTTCGTTAGGTTTAATTAGTTCTAAGTTCTAGGGGACTGATGACCTCAGATGTTAAGTCACATAGTGCTCAGAGCCATTTGAACCATTTTTTGAACAAAAGTGTGTAAGCGGAGCAGATACGGACGAGGGATCGCCCTAGCCAAGATATGTGCTGCAAACGGCGAACTCCGTTCAGATAAGCGACTCTGACAAAGGGAAGATTACTATTATTACGCAGTAGCTATGAACGACTATCTTGAAAACGGCGAAGCAGGTCACATCACATGTTCACGTGCTACTGTCGTGTTGGAAAGAGGTAGGAGGACAGTGAAACTACGGCTAAGCGCTAAATGGTTGTACTCCTACGACCTTTCACAGAACGTGAGGTTCGGAGGCTTATCTGCTCTGTAAAGTAGGATAGACGGTGATTAGCGACCTATCTACCAAAAGAGCACCATGCTTGTGCACGCACAAGTGTTTCGAAGCACACCCTTCACCATACATTGTTGAACATGGAGCTCCCCAAAAGACCAACACTGTGCTTTCATATGTTGACTGAACGACACCGTCAATTACGATTGCAGTGTGCACGGGATCATTCCTGAATTCCAATCAAGAACAACTGCCAAGATGAAAAACATAGAAGTAGATATCCTCGATGCAACAAAGCAGCTTAAATCACTTAATAAAGGCAAGGCCTGCGGTCCAGATTGTATACCAGTCAGGTTCCTCTCAGGGTATGCTGTTAAATAGCTCCATATTTAGCAATTACACTCCTGGAAATGGAAAAAAGAACAAATTGACACCGGTGTGTCAGACCCACCATACTTGCTCCGGACACTGCGAGAGGGCTGTACAAGCAATGATCACACGCACGGCACAGCGGACACACCAGGAACCGCGGTGTTGGCCGTCGAATGGCGCTAGCTGCGCAGCATTTGTGCACCGCCGCCGTCAGTGTCAGCCAGTTTGCCGTGGCATACGGAGCTCCATCGCAGTCTTTAACACTGGTAGCATGCCGCGACAGCGTGGACGTGAACCGTATGTGCAGTTGACGGACTTTGAGCGAGGGCGTATAGTGGGCATGCGGGAGGCCGGGTGGACGTACCGCCGAATTGCTCAACACGTGGGGCGTGAGGTCTCCACAGTACATCGATGTTGTCGCCAGTGGTCGGCGGAAGGTGCACGTGCCCGTCGACCTGGGACCGGACCGCAGCGACGCACGGATGCACGCCAAGACCGTAGGATCCTACGCAGTGCCGTAGGGGACCGCACCGCCACTTCCCAGCAAATTAGGGACACTGTTGCTCCTGGGGTATCGGCGAGGACCATTCGCAACCGTCTCCATGAAGCTGGGCTACGGTCCCGCACACCGTTAGGCCGTCTTCCGCTCACGCCCCAACATCGTGCAGCCCGCCTCCAGTGGTGTCGCGACAGGCGTGAATGGAGGGACGAATGGAGACGTGTCGTCTTCAGCGATGAGAGTCGCTTCTGCCTTGGTGCCAATGATGGTCGTATGCGTGTTTGGCGCCGTGCAGGTGAGCGCCACAATCAGGACTGCGTACGACCGAGGCACACAGGGCCAACACCCGGCATCATGGTGTGGGGAGCGATCTCCTACACTGGCCGTACACCACTGGTGATCGTCGAGGGGACACTGAATAGTGCACGGTACATCCAAACCGTCATCGAACCCATCGTTCTACCATTCCTAGACCGGCAAGGGAACTTGCTGTTCCAACAGGACAATGCACGTCCGCATGTATCCCGTGCCACCCAACGTGCTCTAGAAGGTGTAAGTCAACTACCCTGGCCAGCAAGATCTCCGGATCTGTCCCCCATTGAGCATGTTTGGGACTGGATGAAGCGTCGTCTCACGCGGTCTGCACGTCCAGCACCAACGCTGGTCCAACTGAGGCGCCAGGTGGAAATGGCATGGCAAGCCGTTCCACAGGACTACATCCAGCATCTCTACGATCGTCTCCATGGGAGAATAGCAGCCTGCATTGCTGCGAAAGGTGGATATACACTGTACTAGTGCCGACATTGTGCATGCTCTGTTGCCTGTGTCTATGTGCCTGTGGTTCTGTCAGTGTGATCATGTGATGTATCTGACCCCAGGAATGTGTCAATAAAGTTTCCCCTTCCTGGGACAATGAATTCACGGTGTTCTTATTTCAATTTCCAGGAGTGTATATACAACCACTCGCTCGCAGAAAGATCCGTACCTAAAGACAGGAAGATTGCTCAAGTCACACCAATACCCAAAATGAGAAGTAGGAGTAATCTGCTGAATTACAGGCCTATATCACTAACGTCGATTTGCAGTAGGGTTTTGGAACATATATTGTATTCGAACATTATAAAGTACCTCGAAGGGAACGATTTATTGAGATATAGTCAGCACGGATACAGAAAATATCGTTCTCGTGAAACACAACTAACTCTTTATACTCATGAAGTAATAAGAGCTATCGACAGATTTCCAGAAGGCTTTCGACACCGTTCCTCACAAGCGTCTTCTAACCAAACTGCGTGCCTACGGAGTATCGCCTCAGTTGTGCGACTGCATTCGTGTTTTTCTGTCAGAAAGGTCACAGTTCGTAGTAACAGACGGAAAGTTATCGAGTAAAACAGAAGTAATATCCGGCGTTCCCCAAGGAAGTGTTATAGGCCCTCTATTGTCCATGATCTATATTAACGACATAGTAGACAATGTGAGTAGCCGTCTTAGATTGTTTGCAGATGCTGCTGTCATTTTCCGTCTTGTAAAGTCATCAGATGATCAAAATGACTTGCAAAATAACTTAGATAAGATATCTGTATGGTGCGAAAAGTGGCAATTGGCACTGAATAAAGAAAAGTGTGAAGTTATTCACATGAGTACTAAAAGAAATCAGCTAAATTTCGATTACGCGATAAGTCACACAAATCTGAGGGCTGTAAATTCAACTAAATACTTAGGGATTACAGTTACAAATAACATAAATTGGAACGATCACATAGATAATATTGTGGGTAGAGCAAACTAAAAAGTGCAATTCATTGGCATAACACTTAGAAGGTGCAACAGGTCTACCAAAGAGGCTGCTTACACTACACTTGTCCGCCCTATTCTGGAGTATTGTTGTGCGGTGTGGGATCTGCATCACGTGGGGCTGACGGATAACATCGAAAAAGTACAAAGAAGGGCAGCTCGTTTTGTATTATCGCGAAATAGGGGAGATAGTGTCACAGAGATGATATGTGAATTGGAGTGGCAATCATTAAAACAAAGACTTTTTCGTTGCGACGGGATCTTCTCATGAAATTTCAATCACCAGTTTTCTCCTCCGATTGCGAAAACATGCTGTTGGCACCCAACTACAAAGGGATAAGTGATCATCGTAGCGGTCGCGCGGCTCCAGACTGAAGCGCCAAGAACCGCTCGGTCACCTCGGCCGGCATGTGAAGGTGGTTCATTGAACCCTCTGCCAGGCACTTTATTGTGAATATCAGAGTAATCACGTAGATGTAGATGTAGATCGTGATGCGACCGTCGATCCGTGGAAGCCTGCCGGCTCTTCGGGTGAATCACATTTTTACTACACTATGTCGATGGTTGTCTCCACAACGTCGTCAACGAGGTGAACGACGGCTCGAAACGTGCAGCGCGCTACAGACACAGGCTGGTGGAAGCAGTGTTATAGTATGGGAGACATTCTCCTGCACTCGCATGGAACCTGTGGTAGTAATCAAAGACATGCTGACAGCTGTGAATCACCTGGATCCTTTCATGCTAGATGTCGTCCCCGACGGCTATGTCATCTTCCAGTGCCTCTGTCTGTGCCTCGGAGCCACAACTGTGCTACAGTGCTTTGAGCAGCATGATTGTGAACTCACGCTGATGTCTCGGCGACCAAATTCGCCTGATGTCAATCCTGCTGAATCCATCTGGGTCGCTGTCAGGTGCCATCACCGCGTGCGCAAATCAGTAGCCCGTTATTTCCTCGAATTACATGACCTGTGCGTAGACATCTGATGCTACATACCTCCATAAGCCTGCCAACAAACTGTCGGATCTCTGATATGGCAGAATCAGTGATGTATTTCGTTCCAAATAAGCTCAAACACGATATTAAGCAGATGGTCATAATGTTTTGGCTCATTAATGAACGTAGGCTTAACAGCTGGCGTACCGGTAACTTTGAAGTTCGTTTGTGGTGTCGACGAGCAGAAGAAGTCAAATGCCATAACTAATTTCCCAGAAACTTCGCTCAGTGGGAGAGAGGTCAAAATAAGCGAACTCGAGTAGCGGCTTCTGCGTAGATACTCGACCGTTCCTGAAAAAACAACGGTCAAAGTCTTCAAGGTATTTTCGTGGTACTTTATGTGCCTCTCGCAGCGCGATATCCACAGATGTATTGGTGACATAATGGTCTGTAGAAGATTATTCCAAGAATGATCACTTTGTCTTTATTCATCTACTAACTGATGTCAAATGAATGAATTGAAAAAAATGAGAAAATTGTTTGAAATTGTTTTCTGTGAAATGCCTGTAATGCGATTTATAATCAGTTGCAAGCGCCAGTTTTCGGAAATATTATGCACGTTTGTCGTGAAATTATCACCTACGTGCTAAATCTTCATCAGCCTTAAAGACATTTCATTTCCGAGGGATTTTCGTACATACTGTGCCAAACTTGCTTCACGCGTTGCTCGTGGTATTCGGAATATTTGTGTTTCGAATGATTCTACGATCTCCATCCAGGAGAATGACGAAGTCTTCCTGAAGAATAAACGTATGAATGAAACATAATAATTAACGTAAGGAATAACGTGCGAATGAAATGTCACAATACGAGAATTTAAAAAGACTGTGACCACCGAAAGTACCATACACACATTTATTTCATGATAAATCTGTGACACTTATTGTAAAACCCAGTCGTAATTTTACAGTTGATATGACATCCTTGTATCCCCTAATTTAATAAGAAACATTCGTGTAGTAACCTTATACAGGCAGGGGTAGATAAAAGAAAACAATAAAAATAAAGTAAATAAACAATAATCTGGTTTCCAACATGGGGCGCAAAATTAAGAATGTACGACTCTAACCACTGTGTCAGCATTTCGTCCGAGAATATCGCCCTGTAAAAGACATGTAAAGTACCTCGAAAACTTTGGTCGTCGTTTTTTCAGGAACGATCGAGAGTCTATGCATAAGCCGAGATACATGATGGCTTATTTTGACTCCTCTTCCACTGAGCGAAGTTCCCGGAAAGTCGGTCGATGACACTTGCCGTTTCTCATCGTGAGTTATACATTGAGGAAGTGACGTTCTTGATAGAAACAAATAGTCGTGAATGCTGATACAATCTGATAAGTCACTAACACATAGTAATGCTTATCTTTGTACGTCGATGTAATTTACGCACTGCAGTCTTCCCTAGGGAGGTGGATAGGAGATCGAAAATTCACTTAGTGTGGGGGTGAAGCCCTGAATTGAGGCTGCTTAAAAAGACTTGCCGGCCAATCAAGTCGCAGGCAGTGAGGTCATGACAATTCTGCATCCTCTGGTGGCGTATATGCGCACCACCCCTGTCCCCTCCACCCCCCCCCCGCCCCCACCCCCCCACCCCCATCAGAGACAGCGAGAGATGAAAGAGCGAGGTCGTCGTCGGCGCGCTGGTGGGAGCTGTAAACATATCATCTCCTGCATAGCCTATGCGGCGAAACGCGCTGAGTGCAGTCATGGAAGAAACAGTCAACACCGCTGTTTAGATATAGATGTAGACATAATCAATTTATTAACTACTGCTTCATTTATTTTCTCGACTTACAGTGCTGATTTACTTTCGGGTGTTCTTAAATCGCAGACGCTTTGACAAAATTTATTCTGTATTAAGCTGTCGTTCTTTGAAAGCATGGCTGTCTTTGTCCACGTGTAGTAGGTTGCCAGTAGGATATTCTTAAAGTTGGTCGGTTCCGGCGAACCAGTCAAAACCTAAGGCGGCACGTGGCTGGTAGAGGACGTTTGGATTTGAATGGATAGAGTACAGATCTAGCCGGTCGCTGATGTTCGAGAGATGCAGGTGTGCTAAAACATTACCATAGTTGTCTAAGATTTACGAGCAACGGAAGTCCGCGTCCGTCGTACATTTGCAGATATCATGCTCTAAGCGCGTGCGTTTTTTCTGCTTCGTGTTGTATGATTTAGAATCGCAATTTCAGAACTTTAAAGAGCACTGTGTATGTTGAGACAATGCTTTCATTGCTTGGTGAGATGTATGAACTTCGAACCAGAGTACAGAATCCGGTTTATGTTAACCCAGCCGAATATCAGGACATTTAAATTCTCATATCACGGTTTGGAAAGAATTTTTCAATAATTCCTGAAACAAGTCGATTTCTTTGCGATTAAATACTCTGCCCGTAGTGATTCTTTGTACCACGTGTTTTACGGACGGATAATTGTGTGCACCATGATGATTTTACTCACGCTTGAATACAATTAAATATCTTTTACCAATATATTCTCGTGTTCATTGATGATACCTTGTCACTTCTAATGCTTATGTCTTTACGGTCGAGCTCTACTTAGTAATTGCCATCAAGCTATTTCATGTAATAGTCATCGAGCCTTCAGCAGAAGCAGTAGTTCTCTTGAGTTATCATTACGATCAATATACATATGCTTCAGAACACCCATAAGCAACATGCTTCATCTATTTTTATGCGCATGATTTCTACTGTCCAGGAGGTAAATCATCAATTAGTGTCCCAGAAGTTACGGGTGTTTCGTCGTTTTATGTATGATATAATCGCTTGTGTCTGCAGAGATTCAGATTTCTAAATAGAGAGGCTATGCTCACAGACTGCGCAGACATGACCATAGCTCGTGATTTGGACATAAGCTGAATTACTTACACATCAGGCCAATCCCATATAAATACTTAATACCTTACGAAATTCAGTAAAGTGTCTCTTTTATGAGCATTATTAGTCTACGCAAAAAGTAAGCTTCACCTGTCCTTCTGTGATATATCTCCGTAGACGAAGTCAGACAGAGTTAGCATATAAATTCATGGTTCTAAATTTTGTACCTATAAGGGCATCTTTTCATTCTAGGCATATTTCAGATTACGCATTTGCATATAATCTGAATTTAAAACTTTCTCAATAGTTGTGCTTCATCATATGTATAAAAAAAATTCTGTCTTATAGAAATGAATTTTTTGTGTGTACCAAATATATTTCGCCTCTTCAGTGGTGTATAATACAAAGAAAAAAGTTCGTTTATTATACATATTTTAATATGTATGTCCTACTCACATATTCTTGATCACATGTCTTAGGGAGCTGTACAGGGGTGAGAGTAGAGTTGGCTGTTGAGGGTGGATGTGGAGGCAAGGTGGATCGTGCGGCGCTGTGTGTGTGTGTTTATGTTTGTGTATGTGTATGTGTGTGTGTGTGTGTGTGTGTGTGTGGGTGTGGGTGTGGGTGTGGGTGTGGGTGTGTTTGTGTATTTCAATTTCCTTTTCTTTTACGGTGCCGTACCTCAGTCGGTGAATGGAACTATTATAGGATCACTTTGTTGTCTTCTGTCTATCCGTCTGTTGAGAGCCAATTTTCTCACGAATGGGTAGAGATATCAAGTTGAAATTAATGTCTAATACTAAGGTCTAAAGTCCCTTGGCGGTGCAGAAAATTTAAGCTTATAAGTCAATACAATCATCAAAAAAAAGTTCAAATGTGTGGATTTCTGCTGAGGTCATCGGTCCCTAGACTTACACACTGTAAGTAGGCTGTTTATGTTTCCTTATTGGCAACGTTACGTAGCGCTCTGTATGAAAATCACTGGCTGTGCTGTGTGCAGTATGTGGCTAGTTTGCATTGTTGTCTGGCATTGTAGTGTTGGGCAGCGGCAGCTGGATGTGAACAGCGCGTAGCGTTGCGCAGTTGGAGGTGAGCCGCCAGCAGTGGTGGATGTGGGGAGAGAGATGGCGGAGTTTTGAAATTTGTAAGACTGGATGTCAGTTATGACTATTAAGGTAAATACATTGTTTGTTCTCTATCAAAATCTTTCATTTGCTAACTACGCCTATCAGTAGTTAGTGCCTTCAGTAGTTTGAAACTTTTATTTAGCTGGCAGTAGTGGCGCTCGCTGTATTGCAGTAGTTCGAGTAACGAAGATTTTTGGTGAGGTAAGTGATTTGTGAAAGGTATAGGTTAATGTTAGTCAGGGCCATTCTTTTGTAGGGATTTTTGAAAGTCAGATTGCATTGCGCTAAAAATATTGTGTGTCAGTTTAAGCATAGTCTTGTATAATTTTTCAAAAGGGGACGTTTTATTTGTCGACCCTTAGCTGAGGATACCTCACTGGAATCTTCTGATTTTTTTCTTGTAGTTTGTGTAATTAGTGTAGATTTTGTTTATTGCTAGCGCGTAATTGTAGAGAGAATCTCCTTTGTAGTTGCTGTCTTTCATTGTTGTTGTGGCATGCATGTAGATTTGCACCAAGTATTTCGCAGCTGCGCTTGCGATTAACTAGATATTATTTTCAATGCTATGTTAATGTCTTTTTTCTTATTTTGCTCTTCAAATTGTGCTTTTCTGTGTTATCGTGTGAAATATTGTGACAATAACGGCGTGTGAAAAACGTAACACTAGGCTCCAAAGTAAACTGAGAAATACTAGTGACGACGAGCGTAGCTTATCAGCACCACTGTGTAATGAATTAACAGACATTCGAAGTAGTAATTTGGTAACTGTGCATAGGGAAATGGAGCGGGCGGCAAATAATGGTGTAGACAGTGAAACAGGTAGTGAACAGGGAAGCATTATCGATCGATCGGTCGGCAACAGCTCGCCTCAGGAATCCGAAATGACAGGACACAGTTTCGCAAATACTGTAGATTTAGGTTTTGGGTCCTCACCGTTTTCTCAAATAAGTCAAGACACATTTTCTGCTTGTCAAAATGTGAATGTTGCCGGTGCAAATTCACTGCCGAAAAGCACTGAGGAACATGTTTCAGACACCAGTGCACTGTTATTACAGTTAATGCAACAAATGGGACAAAGTCTTCAAAAGTTAGACGCAATGGAACAACACCAGAGACAAACACAGCAACAGATAGACACAATGGAACAAAATCTTCAAAAGTTAGACACAGTGGAACAAAATCTTAAAAAGTTAGACACAGTGGAACAAAATCTTAAAAAGTTAGACACAGTGGAACAAAATCTTAAAAAGTTAGACACAATGGAACAAAATCTTCAAAAGTTAGACACCACGCTTGAACAAACACGTGAAGATTTAACTACTGAGTTACATAACATCGAATCGAAATGTAAAAAAGTCTGTAATGACGTAAAAACACAAATTTGTGAGCATTTCCAACCTATTTTTTCGCGTCATGAAAATGCATTACAGAATCACGAAGCAGCCATAAAAGAACTGCAAACTATTGTTCATGAAAATCACGACACCTTGCAAGCTAAAATTGACTCAGTTGCATCTACCAATTCGGTTACGCAACTTGCAAAAACTCAAGAAAACTTAAAGGACACAGTAGATACGATTTCAACACAAATGGACACTCTGAAACTTGGTTCAGAAAAACACACTGAGGAAATAAGTACACTATCGGAGAAAGTAGCCGAACTTTCGGATCAGTTCACTAACTTATCTGCAAAGGTAGATGATGATCTGAATGACACAAGACCTGTAGCCATCACTGACACAGAAGAGTATGAACAAATTAAAAAATTCAAACAAAATCAGAATCAAATTAATACGCAATACAAAAGAGAAATCCGGGAAGTACAAGATCAGTTGGCACAAGTAATACAAAAATTTCATATTTCAGAGGACACTCGCGCTCCAACACAGGAAGAGGAACTTAGAAATACGGAAAAGCTACAAAATAATAACACAGGGCTTTTCGGAAATTATGAAAGAAATTGGCAAGGTGCACCGAATTTTGGGATGGAACCGCCGACACGACGTAACAATGACCGATATGCTACTCGCCGACACGATGACTTTGACTATAAGCTGTTCATTACTACACGTAAATTCAAAACATTTAAGAATTCTGGCAACGACATTCATTCACAAGCGTGGCTCCATCAATTCTCTCATTGTTTTCCTCCCAACTGGTCAATGGAGCACAGGTTAGAATTTATGTGTGGCTACTTGGAGAATGAACCAGCTGTAAAAATGCGATCGGTCATTCACGATTGTCACAGTGAGGGATATTTTTATCATGCCTTCCTCTCAGCATATTGGTCTCAAGCTACACAAGACCGAGTAAAACATAGCATCATAATGATGAAACATTTCGAACAATCTGAATTTTCCAGTCTTGTGAAATATTTTGAAGACATGTTGCACAATAATCAGTACCTGTCAAACCCATACAGCCCCTCAGAACTCATCCACATTTGCTTAATCAAATTACCTGAACATTTACGACATATTATTTTGGCAGGACGTTGCAAAGACAACATTGAAGCTTTTCAGGGACTCTGACAAGAATTGGAAATTGACACTGACAATCGCGGAACGCGAAAACAGGAGCACAACAATTACAAGTCACATCCGTCGCAATTCCGCGATGACAGAAATAGTAACTGGACATGACAAGGCTATTCTTACAACGCAAATGGTGACCAAAACAGACACCACCCATATGACAACCACTGGCAGAGTAATAGTTACAGAGAAAGATCGCATTTCCGAAGTAATGAATGTGACAGAAACAATCATAGAAACAGACAATATGGTAACCAGAACTATTATTATGAAGGGAGACAGAATACTTTCAGACACAACAGTTCAGTGAGCAGTTACGATTCAGGGAGAAATTCTCCACCACATGACCGACAGACAAGAAACTATGTAAACTACCGACAAAACGACAGACCTGAATTCCATCAGAACTGGCGAGCTTCAAACAGGGCAGGGTCCTCTCGTCAAGGTGAATTTTTAGAAGTTCGGTCTCCTAATCCCAATAACGGTGCGCGCCAACAAAGAGACAGACAATGACTCGCACCGCAGGCAGCCGCGTGCGCCGGCTGGCTCAGAGAAAAATAACATAGACGCTAACCTTGAGAAAAAAATTCCAGTATTCCTTACCGACGTATACCGCATGATAATTGCGTCCAAGCTGAAACTCTGCGTACTAGGAAGGGTAAAGGACTGCACCACTTTTCACATGTAAAACTGTTTATTGAGAGATAATCTGCTTTTTAACTTAGTCTTTGCTATAAAATTTTTCACTTCACGTTACTAGTATGCTTTGTCACACATAGAAACTGTTAACATGCAACAATGATTTAAAGTTAACTATCTAGTCAAGAAACTGGGCAACTTATTTAGACGAGTATTACAAATGCATTGTTATAGTGAACAGACGACACAGTGTTGTTATTTGTACATTCTTGCTTGTTAGTTGTATGATCACGTAACGACTATAAGGCTCACATACTTAGAACATTTACCAGTACTGCTAATGAGATTTTAATGCAACATTTTGGTTTACTTGAAAATACATTCTGGATTTAAAGTACTTTCTGTGAGATACCAGATGACACAGTGGTTAGTTTATGTGACAGCTACACGATTTTATCACGACGCTACTAATGAGTGACAATTTACAATGTTGCTTTTGCGGTGTATCTGTTTTATATCTGCACAGTTTTTCTGAATTCTTCTGGAAAGTAAAACATGTTTTAGTAGTAACTTTTGTAATGTAGCTACAATGAGACTGCCTTTTCCGTGGCACAACAATACGTTACATTATAGTACTTTCTTGATCACGGTAAGGTACGTAATAACTACAGTATCTATACGCATAGCATTTCACTTTCGTTTATGATGAGGTAAGCACACTGACTTCAGCAGAACTTTGCTTACAGAGGACGATAACTATGACAGTTCCACAGAATTATCTTACAGCAAGACGCACATTTAGCGCTACAGGACACGCATTTGAGTGATTAATTTTATACTTAAAACATTTATTTTTAAAGATTTTTGAATTACAGAGAAAGTTTTCCATTGCTGTAATCTGTAACACCTGAGGGTATAATTACGTTAATCCTCAGGGGGGTACACTCTTACTTTGTGTACCATGTGTTTGGCAATCACAAGGAGCCCTAGCTAATATGGTATTTGCTTATACAACTTTACACATCGGTACCATATTTCTCTAACACATAAAATACACAGCTATCTGATTATTTAAAAAGAGAAACAAACAATCTTTACTACGTCAGTGACAGATGTTTAGCAATTGCACAGTTGGATAACTTCGCACTTATGAAATTGTATTTCGTCTGTACTTTGTGAACTGTTCATATTTTTTTGGACCCATTGTGATATTATGAGAGCTTTGAATGATATATTTGGTATGGGATCACGATTTTTAAAGTACGTTTGAGGCAGATGACACTTTTGACATGAGCAGAGAATATTTTTTAGGTTTTGAAATTATTGGAGGATGCTACGACGATTTTGAGAGTTGACTGAGGTGTTATGATGTTATTATTACGATGACTATGTGTATTATGCTGTTGCGGTATGTTTATGATCAATAAGCTGATGCTATATGAGTTATTTGAGTATGCTACGTATCTGTTATGATGAAATATTGAAGAAGTGTCGACAAATAAGGTAAGGAATAATGAGTAGTGGTTAGGGACTCTGGTTTGTGAAAAAGGTTGTTGGAAACCAAGAATCGTACTTTAAGAGTTATGAAATGTATGTAAATGCGTGAATGTATTACAATGCCGACGAAAATTTTTTGGACACTGTTATATTCATAGGATTTTGTTTCTACACATTTGCAACGCAAATTCTCGACAAGTGAAATTTTTTATATGAGACTTCCACTGTAGCGGAAACTGCTGACGTAAATATTTCCGTAAGAAAATTAAGTGACCACCTGCACGTAATGCGTCATGGGCACCCAGCTGTGTCAGACGCCTGGAGAAAAAGCCATTAGTGTGTGCCTTTTCAGAGGCACAGGTAGAAAAAAAAGGAAGGCCATTATCCTCGCTATTGACATTCCTTTGTAGAAAGCATCGCAAATACAACACGCTCAAACTTGAAAACATATGATTATACTGTGGAGCTCTTAATTTATGATATTTACTAAAATGCCTAACGAAACGATGAGAAACATTTCATGGCTATTGTCTTGCTAGTTGAGAGAAATGCCATATGGCTTGCTTTATGTATTTATTTACTCAATTTGTTTAATATCTAGTTTCTAGCTGCACTGCAGCATTGGTTAAAATAAAATTTCTAGATGTACTAATATAAATATTTTCTGTCTACAGATCGAGTAAATAATAATTTTTTTCAAAAAACTGAGGGAGCACAAAAAGACATTTACCTTTACAGGAACTGCATTCATAATTTTCTTTTCAAGTACTTGGTAATTTATTTTGTAGAATAAGTTGTGGTGCACCACTTTAATGACATAGATATTAAGATGTGAATAGACATTTCCCTTATCTGCATTGCTGTCTTTACTGTAATATTTTTTCTGCTTGAGTTTTGTCATGTTTAGATATAAGTTATTGCATTTGCTGCTGCTGTTTGCCAGGCACAGTGATACTGAATTTGACTTTGTACTACTCTGTTAGGCCAGTTTTACTACGAATTTATTTTTCTTGTTTGCTGCGCATTGCCTTAGATTAGTTGTAATATTGCATTATCTTTGCTAATTTATGCTGCTTGCTTTGCCATTTGTATTTTTTGTCATTGCTGTTTGTGTTAATTGTTTTGTGCTGCTGCATTGCCTCGTTCCTTAGTTTAGCATCTGAGCTCAGTAGATTTAAGTTAGCTTAAGATGGGGTAGGCTATATGAGAGAACGAGTTGTGATGAATTGTAAGAAATGCATTGAGAAGCTATAAGAAAATGGTTTGGCCAAAAAAAAAGTATTTTGATAGAGGATTTGAGCAAAAAAGTAGGGTTTAGGGACAACAGGTTTAGGTAGGATTTTCTTGGAAATAAATGATGAGGTAAGATAATGGAAAATAAATAATGAGGTAAGAAATATGTGAACATATAAATACAGTAAGCATGCTTGGATAGGATTTTTTTGGTGGAAACAAATGTTGAAATAAGATGAAATATCTATGGAATGAAGTTTTAGGTTGGACTGCAGTACCAAATGTTACACTGAAAACAAACCCTGCCCTTTCCTCCTGTGTTTTTCTGCTATGTGTTTGTGTACTCTTATATATTTGTGTTTTTCATGTCTTTATGTGTTTAGCTGATATGAGTTATGTTGTGGAATTTTTCTAATAATATGTTTTTTTCTTTGTAAAGATGCTTAGACATTATTTATTCTGTTTTGTTTTAATGCTCATGTGTGAAGTTGATGTTTCAAAAGTTATTCTGATCTTTTAGGTATGTACTTATGTCATAATTCCTGTAGCACTGATGTGTCTGTTTATTTCTATTCTTTTGTAAAGCCTGTACTACTAAAAATTTATCTGTATTGTTATGTTCTTTAATGATGTATTTTGTACCTTTGTTATTGTATTCTTATGTTATAAAATTGTAATTGTCACCAGTTCATCAAATTAAGTAACTTGTAAATTACATTTCACTGCACACGTTTCTGTTGGTTATAGTATATGGACAATATGTGAGAAGTAGGGACTGATAGTGTTTGCACGTGTGTTAATAATTCAGCAGGGGACTGGATAACAGCATTGCTGGTTCTAAGGACATTTCAAACAAATTTTTTGTGCGTGGACATGTGGTGGTTTATGGACTTGCTATATTCTCCACAAGACTGGTGATTGTGCACCTGCACAGTCGCAACAGATGGCTGCTGGCCGTCTCTACAAGGGTCTGCATCTTTGATGGCCCACCAGTACCATTATTTCTACAAGGACTACAGTGGGTCTGCACGTTTGATGGCCCACCAATCCCATACTCTCTACGAAGACTATAGTGGGTCTGCTCTGTGATGACCTACCTACCAGTATTCTTAAAACGTCGACTGACTCTGCTGTGGGTCTGCTCTGTTGTGGCCCATTACCTGTTTGCATGTCAAGAGTCAGCTCTGTCTTTCCATTGGAAGGACAAAACTACTTCTTCAAGCCTGCATGGAAATCCACTACTTCCGTGTGCATTCTCTTTTACTGCTCAGACTTTGAGAAAAAAACACTGCAATTTTACTGTGATGAATGATCAGGACTGTCTTTATGGACTGTGAGAAAATTTTAGCTTTTGACCAACATTGTATCAATAAGTGTGTGCATTTGATATCTTTGTTATTGTAATTATGAAAAAATTTATCCAATCATTATTGGCCACTGCCCAAAACAATTTCTAAAATTTTTTGTGGGGAGCATGGGGGCTATGTAAGTAGGCTGTTTATGTTTTCTTATTGGCAACGTTACGTAGCGCTCTGTATGAAAATCACTGGCTGTGCTGTGTGCAGTATGTGGCTAGTTTGCATTGTTGTCTGCCATTGTAGTGTTGGGCAGCGGCAGCTGGATGTGAACAGCGCGTAGCGTTGCGCAGTTGGAGGTGAGCCGCCAGCAGTGGTGGATGTGGGGAGAGAGATGGCGGAGTTTTGAAATTTGTAAGACTGGATGTCAATTATGACTATTAAGGTAAATACATTGTTTGTTCTCTATCAAAATCTTTCATTTGCTAACTACGCCTATCAGTAGTTTGAAACTTTTATTTAGCTGGCAGTAGTGGCGCTCGCTGTATTGCAGTAGTTCGAGTAACGACGATTTTTGGTGAGGTAAGTGATTTGTGAAAGGTATAGGTTAATGTTAGTCAGGGCCATTCTTTTGTAGGGATTTTTGAAAGTCAGATTGCATTGCGCTAAAAATATTGTGTGTCAGTTTAAACATAGTCTTGTATAATTGTTCAAAGGGGACGTTTTATAACACTACTTAAACTAACTTATGCTAAGAACAACACACACACACACACACGCCCAAGGGAGGACTCGAACCTCCGCCAGGAGGGTCCGCGCACTTTGTGTAACCTGTGTCTTCTTGCGGTTAATCTATGAGGCATGTGATATCGTTTATATATCTGTGCCAGTACAATATATTTTTTGTTACTATTTTTTCTGCAAAAATTTTCTTTTCAGTGTGGTTCATTAGAGTATTCACTAGTTTCTATGAGACTGGGGCTCCCATTGGCAAGCCTTCTTTTTGTTAATAGAATGAACTCTTAGAATAAAAATAGTTTTGCTCAGTGATTACTTTTATAATTTGTATCAGAACTTCTGTAGTGGTGTTTGGAATTTATGAATTTTCTATCACTTGTTCTTTTGTGATGTTAATTGTGTCATCAAGTGAGAATGAAGTGTAGCTATCTTTCACATTAAAGGATATCAGTTTTACATTTTATGTGATGCGTGTATCTTTCATTTCTTGGATTGGAGTTTTTATACTTCTGTTGTTTTCTAGTTTGAAATGTTCAGTCAAGGAAAATAATATGTGAACACAAGTAAATTTCATAATTTGTTCTGTTTTCTAAATGCTGTAGGTTAAAGAAAAAGAGTTGTAAGTGGAAATATTTAATGTATGAATCATATGTTTTGGTCTCAGACATTTTCTGAATTGTGTGTCATGTTGTAAGTGACATAAAGCATTTTAATAATGTATGTACAGGACAGGTACACATATCTCGAAACAAAAACATAGTAGAAGCTTGATTTGTTCTGGAAGTTCTGGATAGTAGAGTCTGTAGACTTTTAAAAAGGTGTTGCTGTCATAAATTAAGATTCAAAAAAATTTTATTATGTTTATCAAAAAAGTCTTTAATTATCAGTCTACGTTTTAGTTAAGAATATTTTAAGACACTATACAAAGTTTCAGCCCTTTATTTCTAATAGCCTTCAAGCAGTGTGTACCTGAACACAAAAAAGTGAACTTACAGGAAATTCAAATTAAAGTTAAAACTTGTTTCTCTCTCTAACCTGTATAACACTAAAACATGTCAGGCCCATATTCATCTTGTTTCTGGTATTTGTTCATCCTCCTGTTTCCTTTTCACACTTCTTCTTATACTTACTTATTGGGTGGCTTCCTACACCGATTTCTCTGGTTCAAAGAGTCTCCTGTGGTCATTGGCAACTGAAGGAGCCTCCATGAAGATTGCAGTGATTTCCGACCACGATAAGACTTGCAGTCGGTCGTACTCTGGGCGTCAGATTCCTCTGAAGGCTCATCATTTCACACCAGGAACATCATCTTGGTCCTTTTCAGGACCACATTTCACCATCATATCGGTTAATATAGAAGGTATATCATCACCAAATGAAGAACTTCTACAAGAGCTGTGCAGACAAACCAAGTGCGACGTACTCTGCATTCAGGAGATCCACAGAAGATGTGAAATGCGCAGACCAAAAATAAACAGAATGTGACTGGCTACGAAAAACCGCACTCAAAATACAGAGGTGCTATATTTGTCCAACCAGATGTACAGGTAATATCAACAGCCTTTACTGAAGCAAATGATCTTGAAGTCTTAACTTCGGAAATCAAATGCTGTAGAATCACATCCGTATACAAGCCACCGGATATTGATCTCAAAATCAATGTACCTGATAACTTTTATAGTCAACACATACAAATAGTGACTGGTGTCTTCAACTGTCAAAGCACCAATTGGGGCTTGAGCATGATGATGAGAATGGTATAGCATTACAAGAATGGTCGGAAGGCAATCATCCGAGCCATGTACATGACCATAAGCAACCTGCACCTTTCATCAGTGGCAGATGGAAACGCGGATACAACCCCCGATATGGCATTTTGCAGCGAGAACATCTCACAACAGTGCATAAAAATTACTGTCTGCAACCCTAGTCCAAATACACAGCACAGACCTATCATAAGCGAAATTTACGCGTTAGACCACAGACAGTTCCGTTTAGAAGTAGGTTTAACTTCAGGAAAGCCAATTGGCCAAAGTTTACAGAAACTCTGGACGCTGCAGCTCGCAATACTGAACCTTCACCTGACTCGTATGATACTTTTGTGGAAGCTGTAAAGAGATGCTCCAGAATTGCCATACATCGAGGATGTCGAACATCATACATTCCTGGTCTAACATCAGAACTCAGTGTTCAATTTACAGAGTACAAGATGCTATTCGAAGAAGATCCATTCGGCGAAACATCGCTGGCGGCCGCGAACAAACTTATTACATCTCTGAAAGAGTCCAAAACGAATTCTTGCTTTAAAACTATAGCAAAAGATGATTTAACAAGAAGCAGCCATAAACCGTGGAGATTATTGAGATGCCTCAATAATGACTCAACCAGATCCGCAGTACACTGCAATATCACCGCAGATCAGATAGCACACAAACTCCTCGTGCATGATAAAGGAAGCCAGAGAATCAAAGTGCCAAAAATACTCCAAGAGGCCCAAGAACAAACAAGGGATCTGACTCTCCCATTCCAGAGATCTGAATTAAACTAATCTATTAAGGAGAGCACAAACTGGTAAAGTATCCGGTTTAGGTGACATCCGTATGGAGCAAATTAAGAATATCTGCCCAGCGACAAGAAAATTGATCCTGCAGCTTTTCAACAACTGCATAAACCAGTGACAAATACCAAAGATCTGGCGAAAGAGCAGAGTGATAGCTCTTCTGAAATCTGGAAAGGAAGCAGATCATCCCAAGAATTTCGCAGCAGTTAGCTTTTTGAATCACCTTTATAAACTGTTCGAACTTATTCTGAATAGAATCTTACCAGTAATAGACACTCTTCTCATACCCGAAAAAGCAGGATTTTGACCAAACAGACGCTGCACAGGGCAACTTTTGACTCTCATTCAGTTTATAGAGGACGGCTTTGAAACCCGACAAGTAACAGGCGTGGTCTTCGTGGATCTCACAGCAGCGTATGATACTGTCCATCATCGGTTACTCCATGCAAAATTATACAGTATGATCAAGAACGCCCATCTAGTTAAATCAGAACAGTCCTCCAAAACTGCAGACTTTTTGTTGAATTTCAAGGACAACGCAGTCGCTGGAGAGCACAGGTAAACGTCTTGGCTCCACTTCTCTTCAACTTTTATATCAACGACGTGCCATTGCCCCGGGCACGCAGAGCTCATGTTTTGAAACAGTGGAAAGAAACCTGACAACTGCACTTAGAACACTGTGAAGCTGCTACATTCGGAACCAACTCAGACCAAACCCTTTGAACACAAGTGTTTACCCATCACCTAAGGAACAGGGAAACTAATCGTGAGCTACATGTTGAATGGTCAGGCATCCAGTTGCAGCATTATCACGCCTCTAAATACTTGGGAGTCACTTTCATTTAGGTGTTCTTGCAGTGGGTTTTGAATGTCAGACTTCTATCTCCACTCGAAACAACCTAATTTGCAAGCTA
Organism: Schistocerca nitens; assembly: GCF_023898315.1. Lineage (NCBI taxonomy): Eukaryota > Metazoa > Arthropoda > Insecta > Orthoptera > Acrididae > Schistocerca > Schistocerca nitens. Next base: position 498,889,173 of record NC_064618.1, read on the forward strand.
GCGGGGACACAGTGGGGCTCACACCCACAAACTATTCACTCTTCTGCAACGGCAGTATGCTTCTCTACTGCCGAATATGCTTTCCCAGTCTGGTACAGGTCATCTATTGTCAGACAAGTAGACACGGCTCTCAGCGAAATCTGTAGATTGATCACAGGTTGTTTAAGACCTAACCCAACCGATAAGCTCTACTACCTGGCCGGAATAGCGCCACCAGGGGTACGCAGATCAGAGGCTGCCACAAGGTGAGACTAAAAGTGAAACAGAACAGTGCCCATCCACTGCACGGACATAATCCACCACGGAAACGGCTGAGCTCGCGAAGGAGCTTCCAGAGGACATCCGAGAAGCTCACCTTTTCACCAGGGTTTGCACGGCTGGAGTTACGGAAGAAGTCGACGCCTCACCTGGATAGATGCCAGAAACTGAAGAACTACCACCTGGACACAATGAAAGCTGGCTGGCGTGGCGTTGGACGATCCAGAGACAACCTGAAGAGATGGGGCTTCATAACAGAAGACACGTCCTGTGATTGTGGACAAGGACTAACCGCAACCCACATGCTTCAGTGCCCTTTGTGCCCTACATCCTGCACTAAGAATGACCTCCTGCAAGCCACTCCAAGTGCCTTGGAGGGTGAAAAGTACTGGGTACATGTAATATAAATACAATCTGTATATATATTGATGTGTATGGCTACCGTAAATTTGTATGTTTCTGACTCGAGAATATACACTAATAATATTGGCAACTAAAGGTCATTCCATATTTAGACCACCAAGCACTACCATCAACTCCATAACATTGCTTCTTGACACTGAACCATCACTGAAACATAGCAGTGCATCTAGTACACCCAATTTCAAACTAATTAGTCCTACTGGAACAGTTTTTGGTATCTGTTTCCACATACAGCTGTTATAACTTTCATTTGGGTTTTGAGCCCTGCTGTGTGAACACTTCTTAATAATCTTGTGTCACTAAGATTCCTACATATAGGTTTTATTACTCCCATTATAGCAAAGGCAATGAATGCTTATGTTCGGTGGTTTTGGCTTGACACAAGCCCTCTGGTAGCAACACCTTCACTCACTGTCAAGTGGATGCAGTGCATGACAAAGTTTGTCATCTGTGGATGTTTCATGAAAGAAGGTAGCCTAGTCTGCCATTTTCATTCCAATACGATGTTTTTATTTTGTCTTATGACTTGTCCACAATAATCCTGCAACCTATTTATTTCCTCGTCAGTAAGCCCACCCCGTCCACTAATACACTTGAGGTCAGCTAATTTTTTCCCTTCAAATTACTCTTCAAATTTCTTAGTCTTGTACGTCATCATTTCTGAACATGTCCAACACATTCAATTTTTTGAAATTTTTATGTCAACATAACGTTTGGATTCTCAAACTTTATGGTATCCCTTTGAGTCTCTATGCCCCACATAAGACGTATACATCACAACATATCTCTCATTGCTCTGTGAAATACCTTCACGACGTCTTCAGACTCCTTCCCTCCACTATAACCACTAAAACTTATCAAATATTTGTGATTCATAGCGCCATTATCATAGCCATGACAGAAATTGTTTATACATTCCATACTTAACGATTGTCCAAAATAGCCGTCTCTACACCATTTAGAGAAATATGGCTTCTTCGTTGCCAAGTTGCATCCAGGGCTGCAGTCATGCATGTGTTGCCATCATTCATGTCGACACTTTCTTGAACAGTATTTTTCATAGCATCAGTTCCTACTTCTACTAAACTCTATAGAATAATTCTATTGTACCTGCCAAACCTTGATGGGAGAGGTAAGCCCATAAGAGCACGGAACATTTTTGTACCTCTGTAGACTCTACACCTCATAACATAAGCAAATATACTCGCTGACTGGTTAAACAACATGTAAAACCACATTCATTTAAATTACAAAAATTACAGCCAAATATTAATTCTTATACATAACCTTTATATTCCCTCAAGTACCTTCAGACCACAATTACCACATTCCTTACACTGTGAAGCTTTGTCTATTGGTTTAGGTAGAGCAGTAAATTCAACAATTACACAACCTGAATCAATAGTGGTCATCTCTATATCATCGTCATTAATATTGACGCCCAAGATGTCTAAATTTCAGTTTCTGTTTCAAAGCACTTGATGAAGCTGAAGCTGATTCAAAGGTTACATCATGTACTGCTTCAGTGTTAGCCGAGATAATCCGTTTGATAAACCTACACTACTGCTCATTAAAATCGCTACACCAAGAAGAAAGGCAGATGATACACGAGTATTCATTGGACAAATACATTATACTAGAACTGACATGTGATTACATTTTTACGCAATTTGGGTGCATAGATCCTGAGAAATCAGTATCCAGAACAACCAACTCTGGCCGTAATAAAGGCCTTGATACGCCTGGTCATTGAGTGAAACAGAGCTTAGATGGCGCGTACAGGTAAAGCTGCCGATGCAGCTTCAACACGATTCCACAGTTCATCAAGAGTAGTGACTGGCGTATTGTGACGACCAGTTGTCACGGCCACCATTGACCAGATGTTTTCAATTGGTGAGAGATCTGGAGAATGTGCTGCCCAGGGTAGCAGTCGAACATTTTCTGTATCCAGAAAGGCCCTTACAGGACCTGCAACATGCGGTCGTACATTACCCTGCTGAAATGTAGGGTTTCGCAGCCATCGAATGAATGGTAGACCCACGGGTCGTAACACATCTGAAATGTAACATCCACTGTTCAAAGTGCAATCAATGCGAACAAGAGGTGACCGAGACGTGTAACCGATGGCACCCCATACCATCACGCCGGGTGATACGCCAGTATGGCGATACACGCTTCCGATGTGCGTTCACCGCGATGTCGTTAAACACGGATGCGACCATCATGATGCTGTAAACAGAACCTAGATTCATCCGAAAAAATTACGTTTTGCCATTCGTGCACCCAGGTTCGTGGTTGAGTACACCATCGCAGACGCTCCTGTCTGTGATGCAGCGTCAAGGGTAACCGCATCCATGGTCTCCGAGCTGATAGTCCATGCTGCTGCAAACGTCGTCGAACTGTTCGTGCAGATGGTTGTTGTCTTGCAAACGTCCCCATCTGTTGACTCAGGGATCGAGACGTGGCTGCACGATCCGCTACATCCATGCGGATAAGATGCCTGTCACCTCGACTGCTAGTGATACAAGGCCGTTGGGATTCAGCACGGCGTTCCGTATTACTCTCCTGAACCTACCGATTCCATATTCTGCTAACAGTCATTGGATCTCGACCAACGCGAGCAGCAATGTCGCCATACGATAAACCGAAATCGCGATAGGCTACAATCCGACCTTTATCAAAGTCGGAAACGTGATGGTACGCATTTCTCCTCCTTACACGAGGCATCACAACAACGTTTCACCAGGAAACGGCAGTCAACTGCTGTTCGTGTATGAGAAATCGTTTGGAAACTTTCCTCATGTCAGCACGTTGCAGTTGTCGCCACCGCCGCCAACCTTGTGTGAATGCTTACAAGGGAACCTCCCCATCGCACTCCCCTCAGATTTAGTTATAATTTGGCACAGTGGATAGGCCTTGAAAAACTGAACACAGATCAATCGAGAAAACAGGAAGAAATTGTGTGGAACTACCAAAAAATAAGCAAAATATACAAACTGAGTAGTTTATGGGCAACATAGGCAACATCAAGGATGATGGACGCAGAGGAGCGCCGTGGTCCCGTGGTTAGCGTGAGGAGCTGCGGAGCGAGAGGTCCTTGGTTCAAGTCTTCCCTCGAGCGAAAAGTTTACTTTCTTTAATTTTTGCAAAGTTATGATCTGTCCGTTCGTTCATTGGCATCTCTGTTCACTGCAATAAGTTTAGTGTCTGTGTTTTGCGACCGCACTGCAAAACCGTGCGATTAGTAGACGAAAGGACGTGCCTCTCCAATTTGATCCAGGAAAACATGTCTGATATATTCTATACGACACTGGTGACGGCATGTGCGTCACATGACAGGAATATGTTGTCGACCCACCTAACTTGCACACTTGACTAATAGGTAAAAAGATTTTTCTACCTTGCCCGATTTAGGTTTTCTTGTGGATGTGATAATCACTCCCAAAAAAGTGATGAAAACATAAGAGTGTGTCACATAAACTGCAACAAATGAATGCAACAGTTTCACAGTCGCACAGTTTTCTCTGTGCTCTGTCAAAACATATGTTTTTAACGTTTTCAAATTTTTTCGTGTGTAGACCGTCAAATCCTGCATATGTCCAAGCAAATCTGAACATGTCCTGGAATTTTGGAGAGCGAAGTTGATTATGTGTGAATGCCTGAACTCTGATAATTGTCTGAAAATAAAAGAAACTAGGCAAGACTTGAACCAAGGACCTCTCGTTCCACAGCTGCTCACGCTAACCACGGGACCACGGCACTCTTGAGCTCAGATCATCCTTGATGTGGCCTATGTTACCCATGGACTACTCAGTTTGTATATTTTGCTTATTTTTTCATAGTTCCACACAACTTCTTCCTGTTTTCTCGATTGATCTGTGTTCAGTTATTCAAGGCCTATACACTGTGCCAAATTATAACTAAATCTGAGGGGGGTGCGATGGGGAGGTTCCCTTGTTAGAAAAGCTAATCATAAATGTTCAAATGTGTGTGAAATTTTATGGGACTTAACCGCTAAGGTCATCAGTCCATAAGCTTACACACTACTTAATCTAAATTCTGCTAAGGACAAACACACCCACTCATGCCTGAGGGAGGACTCGAACCTCCGCCAGAACCAGCCCCACGGTCCATGACTGCACCGCCTCAGACCGCTCAGCTAATCCCGCGCGGCAAAAGCTAATCATTTTCATATCGCAGCATCTTTTTCCTGTCGGTTAAATTTCGCGTCTGTAGCACGTCATCCTCGTGGTATAACAATTTTAATGGCCAGTTGTGAACTAAGTCTTGTTTCTAAGTTTGTGTGAGTATGTTTTTGATATCGTTTAATGTATGTTTCAGTTTTGTTTAAAAATTATTCTTTTGTTTCACTCATATATTCCTGTTTATCCATGAGGACTGCAATGTTACTTCTGTCTGCTTTTGTGAGTTTGCCTCCCTTTCCCGATTTTCTTCTTTGTTCTTCATTATTAATGTTTATTTGGTATCTTGATTTTCGTTTGTGTGGGTTTTCTAGTTTCTGATTAACCCATTTACTTTTTGGTGACAGATGCTGATTAGTCCTGCGTTTATATAACTGCCTTGGTGTTTTCTTCTTGTACTAAAAGTATATGTTTTTCTAGTATAATGTCCCTAATGTCTTCGTTTTGTAATTCACTCTTCTTGTATCTTTCTCTAACAAAAGTTGTTTCCGCTTGATTCAGTTATATGTCAGTGAGATTCACTACTGTTGGCCAAAATGTTTGTGTTATGAGAAACCAGCTGCAGGATCTCTCTGTCTCTGTCTTTTCACACATTAAACTGGAAGATTATCTAGCGTTCAAGCAAATAAAGTGGAACTTCCCTTAATAAAAAGAATTTCCTTAGAAGACGACAATCAATAGCAAGTTAATTAATATGGAGAAATATCTTTACCTCCTCGATATAATTTCGTCAGTGTCAAAACTAATTAACTTTTTTGGACTGAAGGAACACCTGTAATTTGGTCGCCCTATTTGCCTACGATATGACACATCGATCTGGCACTGTTTCACTGTTTTAGAGACGATCATTTAAGACGCGTCTAGTGCAATCTCCCAAAATTGTATTTCTGGAAATTATAATAGCAACATCCTGGAGGTAGGACGCAAAAAAATGTCGAATTGACGTGAAGTGTAGTAACAGCTTAGATGTGTGAGTGATTAGCATTTCAGCACAACCACACAATATATGCAACAGTAATTCCACCTACATTCTGTGTATAAGGAAGGAGTATGCAACGGGATTCCCACGCAGGAATGGCATTTGAACGTCATTTTTATGTGAGAAAATCTCGTCACGCTCCATGTAAGAAAGAGGAATATGTCACATCTCGAAAGCGACAGGAACGTGGGTTATCGAGACTGTAATTTATCGTTTCGTGATTTTCTTACTCGAATTGTTTGGAACCTAAAAACTGTCAAGTATATATGGAAACTATGGATTAAGATGACGCATACTCAGTGCGCTGCAAGATCATAGCAGTCCCACACGACTAGCACTCGAGAGGATATTGTTCTCACGGCTACGTCGTGTGTCTTGATACAGGTAATGGATCTGTTTTCAACGAGACAAGTCATCCACGGGCAGTACGACGACGTCGGGAGTGCTGTCAGCACGACGGACACTGTTCCGGCTTCCCCTTTGGCGATTTCCCTGAGAAAGATTAGAGTATACCGTGCGTCGACAAGGGGGTCATTAGAGACGCAGACAAGTCCGGATTACGGAAGGATGGGGAAGGTAGTCGGCCATCCTCACATCAAAGGAACCATTCATATATTTATATTAATGGATAACAGTACTCACGGAAAACCTAAATCTGGATGGCTGGATGGGAATATGAACGACCTCCTCCCAAGTGCGAGTCCAGGCAGCCGGGAGAGGCGCACCGGCAGTGGTGCGCCCAGTGGAAATGCTGGACACGAAGGTGGCACCATGTTGTCATTTCAGAATAGCACCGCTACTGCATATAGCATCAGGATGGAAGTATTCGCGAGTGCAGGCTCCGAGGAGAAAAAATGTAACTACACTGCATCCATCATCATCATCATCAATCAAACGGGTCCAGCACCTGGCGTGATCGTAGGGGATACTATTGGGTAAACGACACGATCACCTCCAGTTTACATAGCCGGTGATTACGACAGCAGGCATTAAACTTCCAGCCAGTTAATGACAGCGACTGTGTCTTATATTTGATACCTCCTTGTAGTCACCACTCAAATAAATAATTTTAGATCTTATGTTGCCCTTACTGTCCAGACCCACCTCGATAAATATGTCGCCCGGGTCAGCACCTTCTGCAAATCTCTAATCCACTTAAAACATCCGGGCTTAGGTTGTCAATAGACTGGGATAACACCATCACTCGCTACCCACCACGATTAAAGAACTATATATCATACTTCACTGATTAGATCTAAGGTTGTTGCTCAGTGTTTCTGGTTATTGCACTGGCCACAGGGTAGCGTAATTTGTAGCTGAGAGAGGTGGTTATTCAGTAGTCGGTCCTATGTGTTGTGTGTTGCTTCACCGTTGTCAGCAAGGTGGTTAACTTTGATAGTTGATGTTTGGAAAGACAACATCTCAGTATCAGGTAGTCTGCATAAACCAGTTACGTTGGCTACTGATGCATTGTGTATACGGTTGGTGTTAACCCCTTTAGCATCAGCTAAGGCATGAAGATGATGAACCGAAGCACAGAACTGGTAGCCATACAATAAATGACATCATAAGGACTGTTGTAGGTGTTTCATCTTCTTACATAAGTGAACGGCCGAAGTCCCCCTTACGTCCGATCGCAACGATGGACATACAGAATGATTTTCCATTCTGCAGCGGAGTGTGCGCCGATTTGAAACTTCCTGGCAGATTTAAAATTTGTGCCGGACCAGGATTCGAACGTGGAACCTTCGTGTTTCGCGGGAAAGTGCTCTACCGACTTTTTTTTTTTTTTTTTTTTTTTTTTTTTTTTTTTTTTTTTTTTTTTTTTTAGAACGAAGTATGCCCCTTCTGTTGCCTTTGTTTGCAACATGGCTTGAATAAAAATAAAAGTAAATTCCATTGAGAAGGCAGTCTCATAATTGTTTTGGAAATGTAACTGCATCTGTAAATTTTGTTCTCCGTGCGTGGAAAAACGGAAAGAAGCAAACTCATTATTCTTGATAAGTATGATGTCCTTTTTCAGAAGGTAATGAAGTAAAATAGGCTTCTTCTGCTTGAGTTTACACTTGATTAACATAAATGTATCTTCTTGTGAAAGAAAAGGAAAGAAAGACAGAAACTAAAAAAAAAAAAGGTGTATACCAGTTTCATCACTGCGTTTCACCGAAACCAAAGTAATAGATACACAGAGGCTTAATTGGTCTATACTAATGATCTCCTCTAACTACTTTCTGTTGGAAATCCTCCTCCTGCTACGTGAAGTACAAACTTTAACCAAAAATCATTCGTCTAATATACGAAATTCTTGGATGCGCAATGTAAATTACGCATTTCCATTGGTTATAGGATTGTTTTAGTTAAAAAGTTTGCGGAATTGTCTTTGTATTTTTTAGTACACATCAACTTGTGGTGCTCAGTTGTAAGGTATACCCAGAAGTCCTCCCTATTGCTTGATTCTTTTGTTAGGACGTAATGCATCGTTTGGCCTTTCAACCAGTTAATTGCATTTCTTTTGGTTTTAGGGTAAGGTAGACCGTCAGGGTTTAAAAATTCAGCAGTCGTAACGGCATTGGGCGTAGTTCTGCTGACGCTCGCTATCTTTTGTCTTATGTAGAGCCATATTTCTTTTACCCTGTCACACAGCAATCTGTGCTCTTCGGTATCTGGTATTTTACATAATGGACACAGCGGTGACTCGGCCAATCGGATAGAGTGAAGTTTAGAGTTCGTCGTAATTTTTCTGTTTGCCGACTGAGCTACTCAAGCACGACTGAGAACCCGCCCTCAGAGCTACACTCCCGCCAGTACCTCTTCTAGTACCATCCGAAGCTCACAGAAGTTCTCGTTCATAACTTGTGCGACTATCACTTCTTGGAGAAAGACAGGGGTCTCAGGTGGCGGCTCTGTAATTGTGTGGGCTGTGTTTACAGAGAACGGACTGGGTCCTCTGGCCCAAATGAAACCATCATTGACCTGTACCGCGAACACTTTCGTAGTTATGGAGGGCTGTAGTGGTAGTTATGATACTGCGTGAAGGGTGAGACACAGCACCGAAAGACCTAAGTTGAAACAAGGCCCCGGGAATAGATAACAATCCATTAGAACTACTGACAGCCTTGGGAGTGCCAGTCCTGACAAAACTCTACCATCTGGTGAGCAAGAATATGAAACAGGCTAAATACACTCAGGCTTCAAGAAGAATATAATAAATTCCAATCCCAAAGAAAGCAGGTGTTGACAGATGTGAAAATTACCGAACTATCAGTTTAATACGTCACGGCTGCAAAATACTAACGCGAATTCTTTACAGACGAATGGAAAAATTGGTAGAAGCCGACCTCAGGGAATGTCAGATTGGATTCCGTAGAAATGTTGGAACACGTGAGGCAATACTGACCTTACGACTTATCTTAGAAGAAAGATTAAGGAAAGGCAAACCTACGTTTCTAGCATTTTGTTGTGTACATAGTTCCGCGTAGTCAGCGCGTACACAACTTTCCCACTAGAGCGCGCCCCGCTAAGCACAACAGCGCAGGCGCAACGCTCGTCCGTCTCCGCACTACCTGCCTTAGAGACGGACCAAATTCTGCTTCCGCCGATCCGCGTATTAATATGTAACGCAGCCAATGAGATTGCTGCTAACGTAGAACCTTTTCTCCTCGTGGGTCACACTCGCGCAGTGATACCTGAACGCGCGAGGTATTATAACGAGTGTACAGACCTCCGATTAGTCAGTCTGCGTTTATCTGCACCTGTCTGCATTAGTCTGCATTAGTCTGTACCAGTCTATAGTCAAGTTTCAGTCTGCGCCTAATAAGATTACCATATTCCTGTACATAGCCATGCAGATAAATGAATAGACACTTTGTCAAGTATCATAGATATCTGAGAATAAGATTAACGTACCAAGGCCAAAGGAACTTCAGATTGTCAATTGTAAACAGCATCCAGAATCAAGTTACGTAATGTCTATGCTTTTTATTATTTTAATAAATGTGTGTGAAAATTAATTAAGTTCTGTTTAAAGTTGGTCACCGTAAATCTGCTACTCTAAGCGTGCAAGTGGCATTTCTATCGTCTGACCTAACGGCAGAAGATAAATACGCCACGATAAGACCACGAGACATATTGCTGACACTCGCCTACTTCGTTACACCGACAAGTAAAATAATCTGATGGTGTGTGTACCGAACGTCTTACAGTACGCACACCACACATTTGTAGACTTTGGGAAAGCTTTTGACAGTGTTGACTGGAATACCCTCTTTCAAATTCTGAAGGTGGCAGGGGTAAAATACAGGAAGCGAAAGGCTGTTTACAATTTGTACAGAAACCAGATGGCAGTTATAAGAGTCGAGGGACATGAAAGGGGGAGCAGTGGTTGGGAAGGGAGTGAGACAGGTTATAGCCTCTCCCCAATGTTATTCAATCTGTATATTGAGCAAGCAGTAAAGGAAACAAAAGAAAAATTCGGAGTAGGTATTCAAATCCATGGAGAAGAAATAAAAACTTTGAGGTTCGCCAATGATACTGCAACTCTGTCAGAGACAGCAAAGGACTTGGAAGAGCAGTTGAACGGATTGTACAGTGTCTTGAAAGGAGGATATAAGATGAACATCAACAAAAGCAAAACGAGGATAATGGAATGTAGTCAAATTAAGTCGGTGATGCTGAGGGAATTAGATTAGGAAATGAGACACTTAAAGTAGTAAAGGAGTTTTACTATTTGGGGAGCAAAATAACTGATGATGGTCGAAGTAGAGAGGATATAAAATGAAGACGGGCAAGGGAAGCGTTTCTGAAGAAGAGAAATTTGTTAACATCGAGTATCGATTTAAGTGTCAGCAACTCGTTTCTGAAAGTGTTTGTATGGAGTGTAGCCATGTATGGAAGTGAAACATGGACGATAAATAGTTTGGACAAGAAGAGAATAGAAGCTTTCGAAATGTGGTGCTGCAGAAGAATGCGGGGAAGATTAGATGGGTAGATCACATAACTAATGAGGAGGTATTGAATAGAATTGGGGAGAAGAGGAGTTTGTGGCACAACTTGCCTAGAAGAAGGGATCGATTGGTAGGACATGTTCTGAGGCATCAAGGGATTTAGTATTGGAGGGCAGCGTGGAGGGTAAGAATCATAGAGGGAGACCAAGAGATGAATACACTTAACACATTCAGAAGGATGTAGGTTGCAGTAGGTACTGGGAGATGATGAAGCTTGCACAGTATAGAGTAGCATGGAGAGCTGCATCAAACCGGTCTCAGGACTGAAGACAACAACAATAATAATAGTGGTAGTAAGGTTTAATATTTCTGTAGGAGACTGCCAACAAGTTACTGAGTCCATGGTACGTCGAGTTGCTGCTTTAGGACCTCTGTGACCTCAGTGTATTTCGGAGACGTTTAAATACAAGCTCATATTTCCTCCTGGCACTCCTTCTGCATCACTATCATTTTCCTTGGCATATGGCTGAAGAACTCCTGCCTGTGAAATGGGTCATCACGGGTACAGTCCCAGAGAAGTGCGCTCTGTCAGATCAGGACTCTTAGGACGGAGTAGAACGTTTTTGTTTGGTTCCGTAGCGAGTGTAGCCACCTGCAGAAGACGCGGGAGGAGTCGTCGCGTCGGCTGACAGGCCGTGCGCCGGCATCCCCCAGCAACCCCCTGCGCTGGCGCCAGCGCCGTGGCAGGAAAGAAGCGTGGAGCGCGGCGCCGAGGCCCCGGCCATGAAATATCCAGCAGCCGGCGCAGTGATTCCTCGTGCAGGCGCTAATGGTGCCACCGGCTGACTTACATTGTCTCCCCGAGGGACGCCCAGAGGTGCATTAGGCGCGCCTCCACCCGACTGCGAATCCTTTCGCTCGCTGCCGGGAGGGCGCGGGAGCGTGCCAAGCATACGGCCGGCTATCTGTCTGCTATCTTGCAGGTTCAAGACCTCCTCGAATGCTGTACGAGGACAGTGAGCTGCGAGCATAAAACTCAGTGTCGGTATTACTCTTTCCCCATCTATTCACCCTTGAATGCGACACACTCTTCACAGCGATAGGTGAACTGCCAGAGATCTTGGGCGTAGAAATCTACATTTGGGCTTCCAGAATGAAATTTTCACTCTGCAGCGGATGGGCGCTGATATGAAACTTCCTGGCAAATTAAAACTGTGTGCCGGACTGAGGATGGACAAATAAATCACTAGTAGCCATGTCAGGAGAATATGGGGAAGGGCCAGGGGAGAGGGTGGGGGCAGATCCACGGTTCGGTTCTGAGTGAGGGGTCACAGTTAGTTACTATTTCCCCCTCCCCAAAAGATATAACTAGCTGTTACCCCTGCTTTTAACAGGCCACAGGTGTCTAAGATCCTGCCGCGCGGGATTAGCCGAGCGGTCTAGGCGCTGCAGTCATGGACTGTGTGGCTGGTCCCGTCGGAGGTTCGAATCCTCCCTCGGGCATGGGTGTGTGTGTTTGTGCTTAGGATAATTTAGGTTCAGTAGTGTGTAAGCTTAGGACTTACGACCTTAGCAGTTAAGTCCCGTAAGATTTCACACACACACACACACACACACACACACACACACATCTAAGATTCTAATAATACGACACAGGAAAGTGAAGCACCCATGGAACACGGTTGGATGTCAATGTAACGGCGTACTCGGACACGCCATCGACAGGTACGCAAATGACTGCAGCTGCAATTCTACGTTACCGAAAAAACCAGAGTGGAATAGTGGTGTACATGTTTAGTGTTCTTACCAGGACTGGTACAGTATGTGAGGGCGTGAATAGCGTCAGATTGTGTACGATCACTATGAAGTACATGGTGGTGCCACTGACTGGACTCTCATGTGGGAAGACGACAGTTTAAATCCGTGTCTCGCCATCCACATTTGGGTGTATCGTGATTTTCCGAAATCCCCCAGGTAAATGCTGGGATGGTTCCTTTGGTAGAGCTTGGCCGGTTTTCTTCCTAATCCTTGAACCAATCCGAGCGTCTGCTCCGTCTGTGATGACCTCTATGTCCAGGGGAAGTTAAATCTTAATTTTCCTTCCTTCCTTCCTGCATACTACTGTGAGACAAGTTTATCACCCAGCTGACACATTTTGAAAGGGACCTCATTGTAGAGATCCGTTAGGACAGCTGGTCAAATCATGCAGTATCCAGATTTCTGGGGCATTCGGATATGACAGTGGCCCGATGTTGGGCTGCAAGGGAACTTGAGTGCAGACATACACATTCAAGATTCTGGTAGACCACATGTGACTACTACAAAGGAGGATCGCAATATTGTGAAGCAAGTACATCGTAACACCTTCACCTCTATGCCTACCCTCTGAGACCAAGCACTGGAATCCTTACAACATTCTGTGTCATCCCACACCATTAGTGAAAGACTGGCAGCAACCGAACTAGGAAATTTCCATCCAATGCCTAGTCTGCCATTAATACCACAACACAAAATGCTTCACATCCAGTGGTGCCGTGACCAGAAAGCTTGAACTGCTAATGAATGATGTCGTAATGTGTTCAGCGATGAATTATGAATCTGCACTTTCCCAGTTGTCCTATGTCAGCGAGTTAGTCGGCGACCTGGGGATGTTTTGAAGAAGTGCAGTGGTGTTACTCCTGCCATCATGGTGTTGGAAGCCTTCAGGTGATTCAGGTAACTCAGATGACACAATGTTATGTCAGTAATCACCTCACAGTATTATGGTACCATTTTTCAACAGGATAATGTTTGTCCACACATGACACATGTCTCTATGGACTTCCTGCATGATGTCGAGGTACTCCTGTGACTAGCAAGATCCCCAGCCATAGTACATATGTGGGCCAAGCTTGGACATCGACTCTATCCCAGTCACTAACAACCATGACCTGAAATCATACTGGGTGGTTCCCTACATCATGACACCAGGAGCCTTTCAAAAGCATTGGAAAACTGGGACAGCTCCCTCCAGCCGCCGTCATACTCATGAGCGATGTTCAATTGGGGGTGCAAAACGGGCAGTCATCGTTGGACGCAATGGGGAACCGTTCATCAGCAGCCCATGTTTTCCAATCGCAGCACCACTCAAACGCAACTGTTTGAGTAATGGTGTGAATGGCAGCCTACTCATGGAACAGTTATTCTCTGGTCCAGCTGCTACTAGTCTCTGGACAATGATGCGGAATGACACAGAATTTTGCAGCGAGTCCGTTACTTACTGTTAGATAAAGGCAGATGTGAAGGGGTTACAGAGTGTTCGGTGCACAATATCGCTATCCACCACTTTGGCGGTCAGACGTCGTCAACCATGCCTGTCCTTATATTCTCATGCATCCCAACATTTTGTCATTGTCCCCTGAAGTCCTTATCCCAGCTCGTACTTACTTCATGAACATCCTCCACCTTGACATATGTGTTTTTGGTCGCCAGCAATTCCTCTCAATCCGCTCCTACTTCTTCACCATATTCATTATACTCTTCCAAGTCTTCCTTTTCCTACAATACCTTACAGAAATATTGTCCCTGCCCTCATTTGTTAAATTCTATTTCCTGAGAAATGGTACCATAACTACTCTTCCATTTATTTCCAAAATGAGAGAATCCTCATTACATTCCATCTTCCCATTGTATTTATTGGAAAAGTCAACACCAACTAACATTTCAGTACTGAAGCCCAAAATTATTAAAAAAAATTGTGACGCAAGGGGACACCATTTGTTTTAATAGGCAACATCATGTTCAAATGATTTCTTTATCTATCCTCCAGCAACTACTTTTTAAACACAGATTGCTGGCAATATTACTAATGCTTCCTTACGAGGTAAAGCATATAACGATTTTTTACTAACAGCGCAAAGATCGCTGCCACTATCAAATAAGAACTGCACTTCTTCACCTTGTACCATCAAATTAATTATTGGCTGTCTTGTCTTTTCCCCACTTTTGTAGACTTCATCGTCTTTCAGTAAAACATGTACAGTTTCGCTTCTATGAAAACATATCTAAAGATAACACACGTTTGCAGGACTGCACTTAGTATTGATCTTTTTTAGCTTAGTCAACAGTCCACTAATGACAGATCAAAACACTTCCCCAAATCTATCTCTTCTCTTTTCACTGTAATCAATCTGTTCACTAACTCCTCCAGTTCACTATCCTTTCCATCCTTTTACAAACTTTCACTAACTGACTGAGCCCCTTTCTGGTCATCATCTGCCTGCACGTCTCCCATTATTACACGTAAATCTTCTTTAATTGACTCCAGTATTTCCTCCACCATTTTCTCGTCCGGTTCCTGCAATCCTTCGTTAACTATGTTTTTTCCCCTTTTTCATGACAAGATTCCTTATCCGTTTCACTGTACATACTTCCCTGTTTATCAGATTCTTTATCCTTTACACTTAAAGTATCGTATTCTGTGTTCCACATCGTTTATTTCAACCCCCATTATCCACAAATTCATCCAAGCAACTGTTAAATACCCATATTTTGACTTCATTAATCTCATTAGCGTCACTTGTGTCACTTCTGTCGTTATATCGAGATTCTGCTACTTTGTAGTTACCGTATACTAAGTGTGTGGATAGCAGGTTCAGTTTCGTGTTACTCGTTCTGCAAATGCTAGCCACTTCACAGACGAGATTTAGTCATAGTTTCCTACTCTCTGATTCTGTATCATTTACGACTTGTGCCCCCACCTGTTGTCTATTTGGGAAATTGCCATCCTAGACCATTGACAAACACGACCTGCCCGTAGGACCTTGCCGTCAGTTTTTCTTTTTGCCGTAGTATGGACCCAACTCTTTACCCTTCTATTACAAGTATTTTGGAACACATCCATTCTATTTAAATTACCACTTCGCCGGGCTTCCACGTTCTTCTAGCATCTAAAGCTTCGATTATCCTGCTCCTCTTCTTCAACAACTTATCAGTTCTTTCCAAGTAATTAATAAATTTATTAATGTCATTCCCACGAGCAGCTGGGAACCTTTCAGGTCAATTCATGGGCAACTTACCATCCAAACTCCGTAATAAATCGTTGAAGTTCCAAGTTATTTGATAAAGATGGCAGATTAGCAACCCATTTCAAGCCAAAGCCTTATTACGTCTCTTTTCCGGTAAACATTTTCACCTACCCAGAAGCTGTTTTTCAACTCCATCTGCTTCAGTTTACCCCATTATCCATTTAAAAATGTTTCTTTAAACTTTTATAACGTATCAAAGTCCACAGCTTGTGGTCTTCCGGTAGCGTTCTCGCTTCCCGTGCACGGGGTCCCGGGTTAGATTGCTGGCGGGGTCAGGGATTTTCCCTGCCCCAAGATGACTGAGTGTTGTTGTGTCGTCTTCACCATCATCATCATTCATCCCCATGACGATCGGAGGAAGGCAATGGCAAACCACCTCCGCTAGGACCTTGCCTAGTAGGCGGTGCGGGTCTCCCGCATCGTCCCCTACGCTCCTCGGAGTATGAGACATCATCATAATCATCACCAACGTATCATACTGTTCAGTAGCAGTTACACCCCTTGTTCTAGATTCTCACAACTATTTCAAGGTAATAAAATCGATATTTTGCCTATCTGTCGACAAACTAGGCAACACATTATCGTTCCAAAATTCTTTTGGATGCATATTTCCAGATGGATGAAAAAAGTTATCTATTTGTAATATAAGCTGCTTGAGATGATTCTATCATAAAATTACATCCAACACTCCTAGTGTCTATTGCGATATATTGCTCTACTTTAGACATTCTGTTGTCATGCTGATACAGCTTACTTCCTACTTTCCCAGTCTGGTTAATCGACTGATCTCTATTAAAGTCTATCACTTCCACACGATCAGATACAGTCTTCACAAATTTTAAACAATTTGCTCTTTTGGCATTAATTTCACGGTCTCAAGCTAAACGTCATTTTTGCAAACCAATTATATAGCAGCAACTTTTTGCTCGATCTTATGAATTTTCTTTGTTATTTTATCTATCGTTTACTTTCTTCCAATAGCCAACTCTTTAACAGTCTTTGTTAGTTGACTTTTAACACTTTCTGAGCACTTCTTTTAGTTTTTATCGACCTGAGACATCCTTTCATCAACCTTCGGGTCAAAAAAGCAATTTTTTTCCCACATTTTCTTTAACTCATCAGCCTTGTTTTTTTTTTCAATTTTGCACTAATTTCAGAGTTAAATTTCTTAAGCTCACCAGCCATACTATTAATACTACTGAACTGGTGCGCAATTATCTTATCGAGATAACCAGTCTGTTGTTTGAGCTCGCTATCTAAACTCTTATCTGGGTCCATAAAACTTCACTTCTGTAAAATTGTTTTTGATAGTATCCACCAGTACAACAAACATTTCCTGCATACTTTCTGCCCTACTTTCTTCACATGATACTTCCTGTATTTTTCTCTCAACAGGCAGCAGACTCAATTGCGCCTGTGCTTCCACAAGTTCCTATCCAGTGACGTTGAATGAACTAACATCAGAAAAAATAGCATAACTCAAATCGTCAACTGATGACTGTCAAAATGTGAAATACCTTCCATAGCTGCATTTGCTGAATCATTCTGTTCCATTTCTGCCCGCATAAATGGTGATAACTGAGGAACATTTTCCAGAGAAACATCATATTTCACTAGGTCTCCTGCTGGTCTTTTCTCAGGAGTGCTTGTCTGACTGATACACTGAATTGAACCTCACCATCTTGCATCACAATTACAGACCTTTGACTTTCTTCCATCCTGGCAAGTCTTTTAATATAAGCACGTGGCAGAGCAAAGAAACTTAACGTATCTCCCGTTGTCTGCCGTAGATACGGTGTGTCTTTGCCGGTCCATACTCCACCCTCTGCTAGGTACCTGTTTTGCGGGTCACCGTCCTCTACACAAGTTGTCAGCGCTGATACGCTCTACCGGCCGCAACTGTAACATCTGCCGCCTCGTCGTCCAATTCTACGCTGAATCCTCCGTCGTATGAATAATCTTCGCCATCCGCTTCCGCTCTAAAAATACAGTTCTCTTTGCATCGATCTCGTTTACTTGTGCGCCATACCATGCTATCTTTCGTTCACCGAGTTACATTGTTCTCTTTCAAAATCCCTCCCGAACACGGTTTGCACATACTACAGCTTTTTTTGTTTCCCGGACAATTATTCACCACGTTCCTACTTATCTTGAGATTATCCTTCTTCTGCAGTCCACGCCTGATCTGTGAGAAAACGAGTAATATTCCCCTGCTAGAGAAAGCTGTAGTGGAAACTAATCACAGTTAATTCTTACTTCTCTGACACAAGTTATTTGCTAAGACCGTGTTTATCTGGAGTTACAGTTTCGTCATTCACACGCAGTCGGTAACTCGTAATAGACAGCTTAAGGCATGCATCTTAATATTGTTACCAGAAGGACTGCAAACGGATTGTCTTGTAAAATAGAATGCTAGGTTCATATTACACAAATAGTCAATCTGAAGACATACTTCCCAGTTGCCACTCGTATAATATGCCGTGCGGATTAAAGTTTTTCATGAAATCGCAGCTCCACAGAAACTCCGGAATTCGCACAGTTTTGTCGTTCGCCTATTGACCCATTACGGCACTTGACGACCTGTATAAAACAATAATTCGGCAGAGCTCGTGCAAACGCGCTCGATCTTGACGAGGGCTGAACCTAGAATGAGTTATCGATTAAAAAAATAATTCTCTAGCTCCAAAAGTTACGCACAGATCTTCTCTTTTCTCTCTTCGGATTGGCTGAGAAGCATTATAATCAATCACTTATCATTGTTAAATCGCACAGTCCAGCGTCTTTTACTATGAACCGATCGCAACATATCATTTCTGAGTAATTTACTAAACGAACAAATTTAAAAAACCAACAAATATCAAAGTAATTGCCTCTTTACCTAACTAAATTGTATGAGTATGTTTACTGTCTACCCGGTACCATAAACTGGCGCATTACACATTACAAATTTTCGTAAGTATATGACTCACTCCCGCTGCCCAGATAAAATCCTCACACTATCATTTACTCAGTTAAGAGAGGCAACAATATTCGTTTATCTTATTACCTTGCTTTCACACCATCATTCGCACTAATCAAGTTTTTGACATTGTCAACCAGGAGATAAGCGATTACGCGATATACTGTAATTTTTTTTATTTATGTTGAAAATCCATGAAGTCCAGGTTGGGAACAATCTTTTTTTGGATGGGTTACAAGTTTCGGCTTTTTCTGTCGTTAAAGTCCTGTTGGTTCAGCTGTCAGAAGAGCTGTATTGATGTCACCTGTTTAATTTCAAATACATTTACATCTCGTTCCTTAAAATATTATTAGGACATGTAGATCTTATGTAAGTTATGTAGCCATCTGCCATAATATGTACTAGCATATAGCGAATGTTGCGTTTCTTGAACATTGTAATGGGCATCAGGTGCCATACTATTCACGTGTACGACGTTACAGCAATATATATATATATATATATATATATATATATATATATATATATATATATATATATATATATAATGAAATGGTATAAATACTGATTGTGTCAGTTACTAAATTTTAACGGAATAAGGTCCTTGGCAAGACGAGAACTTTTACATTTAGTCATTTAGTCATTTTAGTGGATAGTTCCTTATTCAAATATTGTTGTTTTATTTTCACTTCTTCTTCTCTATATTAATGTATACTTTCAGTGTTATGACCGTCGTTCAATTACACTGGCCATGAACGATGAAAAGCTGTTTTTAATTATGTCATGTATTGGTGTTGTCATTTTAACAAAGATTTTTAACGATGTGTGAAGCCGTAATGGCACCAGTACTAATTAAGAATGTTTTACGGTATGTATTCTGTAATTAATTTACGTATATACCCTTGAACCCTGTTACAGTATTATGCGCTGTTCTGTAAGCTATTATATGATGCTAACATGAGAAAAAATCTGATTTATTTCTTAGATCTGAAGATGACTAAATTGTTAGTCGAAACTAGTAATCGATCCAAATAATAGGGGAGAATAGGCGAAGGTGTGAATGAAGTTTGTGATACGGAGGGCATTGGATTAGGGTGGTCTGCAGCAGTGTTACCTGTACTGCTAGGGAACGTTGGGGGTAAGGCCGGTATTACACTATCCAATTACTTTGTCAAGGCTGATATGTCAAATATTTTTAGGCCGGACGTTGTGGCCGAGGGGTCTAGGCGCTTCAGTCTGGAACCGCGCGACCGCTACGGTCGCAGGTTCGAATCCTGCTTCTGGCATGGATGTGTGTGATGTCCTTAGGTTAGTTAGGTTTAAGTGGTTCTAAGTTCTAGGGGACTGATGACCTCAGATGTTAAGTCCCACAATTTTCAGAGGCATTTCAAATATTTTTGTCAAAGAAGTTTGATGGTGTGGTAGGTCACTTTGTCAAATCTTCTCTGTCGTCAAATAAATTTGATCAAATCTAGGGCCTCGCTGTAGATTTGACAATAAAAGTCGCTTGTCTTCTCTTCAGTGCGATGTGACATGTTACCACATGTCGTCAGTAGTGTGTTTATAAACATGGCTGGTAAATACAATTGGTGTGTAACGAAAACTACAAAATCAGTAGAGATGTATGAAGCTGATGAGGTGCTTTACGACGTGAGGCACCCTGAACTCAAAAATAGATTAATAAGATTGGAGACCTAACCTAACATAACTCTCTCCTGTAGCAAGGAATCGGAGTGTGACAGTGAGCCTGTCTTCTGAAGATATAGCAGTTCTTAAGTTAATATTGTGCTTTGTTATTTGAGGATACACTTCATTAAGCACATACAGAAATGTATGCTCATCCATTCTTAAGTAATTGATGTACGACTTGTCCTCCACTATAAGCTCACGTAACAAGTTTTGTTGAATGATTTTATCGTCTCGTCGTAAAACCCACGGCTTCACCCAGGTATGTTTCCTTTTCTTCCCCCGCTTCTCTCCCACATGTGCATACAGTGCAATTGTGATATATGCAACTTCTGTGGTTAATAACAAGTCGTTGTTGTCAGCCATCTTGAACATTGACGAAAAATATGGTGACAGTGTAATACCCCTTTTTAGCGCCACGTCAAAGACCTTTGTCAAATAAATTTGACGAATATTTCATCATATCTTTGATCAAATCTTTGACAAAGAAATTTGATAGTGTAATACCGGTCTAAGCGACAAGGCGGGCAGGACGTGTGCTTAGCGTCCCGTCGGTATAGTGGCATACGCGAGTTTGTTTACTGCCCGCGAACGCGTGTCGCTTACTACCAGTTCACTGAAGTAACATGGCGAACTCCTATAGGAAAAACATTGTCAAGATTACGTTACAAGCCGAATACCCACGACTGCGAGCATATGAAGCAGAAAATTTCTTTCGTGATAAACTACATGTAGGTCCACAGGAAGTAAGCATTGGTATTCAGTTTTCGATCACGGCCAGTGTTGTCAATGTTAAGATGATTAACGAAAAAGCGTGCGCGAAGGTGATTACTGGCTGCCGACAAACTCCAATTTAGGCACTCAAATGGACATATCGGCACTATTACCGATGAACATGCAGGTACCGACAAGAGGAACCTCCTGGTTTTCGAGCTACACTCATGCTCATAAATTAAGGATAATTGCAGAATGGGCTGCCACACAACGAGGCACTACACAAAACTGGCGCTAATAGCATAGGCACATAGGGAACCCACACGACGCAGATCTGTAAGTCCACGGTATTGGTGATAAGTTGAGAAAACCGTCCCGAAACACATGTGCTACAAAACGCCACTGTTTCCTGCGCTTGTACCCCGTCATCGCACAACGGGTTGGAATACTGTGGATCAGGTAGTCGAGCAGTTTCTGGAGTATAGCCTCCCATTCTCGCACCAGTGCCTGTCGGAGCTCCTGAAGTGTCTTAGGGGTTTGAAGAAGTGCAGCGATACGTCGACCGAGAGCATCCCAGACGTGCTCGATGGAGTTCAGGTCTGTAGAACGGGCAGGCCACTCCAACCGCCTGACATCTTCTGTTTCAAGGTACTGCTCCACGATGGCAGCTCGGTGGGGCCGTGCATTATCACCCATTCATCCATCAGGAGGAAGGTGGGACCTACTGACGTCCGGATACACCTGTTACAGTTCCACTGTCAAAGACATGCAGGATTGTACGTACCCCAATCCCACCCCACACCATCAAACCACGACCTCCATACAGGTCCCTTTCAAGGATATTAAGGGGTTTGTATCTGGTTCCTGTTTCACGCCAGATGAAAACCCGGCGAAAATCACTGTTGAGACTATACCTGGACACGTCCGTGACTGTCTGGAGACAACTGTTCCAGTGGCTGCGGTAAGGTCCCGAGCAAGACTACCTGCAGTACGCCGTGGCCGTCTGCGGGCACTAATGGTGAGATATCGGACTATCGGACTTCTTGTGGTGTTGTACACTGTGGACGTCCTGTACTGTAGCGCCTGGACACGTTATCTGCTGGAATCGTTCCATAATCTTGAGATCATACTTTGTAGCACATAGAGAGCCCGGACAAATTACTGTGTTAGACCAGTCGCCCTAGTATTCTACCCTCGTAACGTCATCAATATGCGTTCTTTGAGCCATTTTCATCCTACAGTCACCATTAGCACGTCTGAAAACGTCTGCACACTACTTGCTGAACCGTACTCTGACATGCACCAACACACCTCTGCGTATGTGGACTGCTGCCAGCGCCACAGTGCCGCGACCGCAGCAACCCGCCCACCAGAGCGTTTTTTCACCATGTATCAGCATTATCCTTAATTTGAGTATGAGTGTACCTTTGTGGTATCCGCCGATTCCGTTATCTCCTCTCTTAAGCCGTACGGGACTGTCATTAGCCACGTGGCTGAGAAGCGGCAGACTTTTACAACGTATCCCTTGCTCAATGGAGTAAGACAGGTCAAAATCGAACTTACGAAGCGTGTTCCTTCACATATGTTACCGGTTGTCGTGCAATTACCTTTTACGATGTACAACCTAGCATATGCTCAGGATGTGAACAGGACGGTCATGTTCGCTCTGATTGTTTTCAGCGGCGGATCACCCAGATTCCATCAGAAGAAGCGGTATAAACATGTTCCTCCTTCGATTCCACCAATTAGTTATGCACAAGTGACGGCACCAACGATGTCTGGCGGTGCAGATCGGGACAGGTTACTACCGCAGACAGACACTTTATTCACAAGGCACATACCGCCCGCTCCCTGCAGAGGTAGTCGTCAGATAAACCCAAACAGCAACTGCCACCGCACTACGAGAGGATGGGTGTTGCTCCACGAATCATGCGGTGTTGTAATGGCTAACACTTCTGCCTAGTAAGCAGGAAACCTGGGTTGAAGTCCCGCCCGTGGCATGAATTGTAATCCATTTCTTCAGCTTCTGTCATCATTATAAATAAAGAAGTGTTCATGTGCGATCTCGACTTCATGTGTTTGCAAGCCCTAATAAAAATTTTAAAAAATCACACTAATAATTAAAACATTAAATCAGCAGAAGTCATAAATTTAGTAGCAGGTAAGAATTATTTACAAAAGCAGATTGATTTGAGTGCTTATGATTCCGTTTCCCGCACAATAGTGGATCAGCCGGAGCTGTACCTCATAGCAACTGCTCGATCTGAAGCCCGTATCTGCCACGAGAGCTGTGACCCGTCACCGCCTGTACGAAGCTACTCGCAACCTCCAGGTTTCTATGGATGCGATGCAAGCCGCTAAGTCACAGAGTCCAATGCTTTTGCAGGCACGTTTCGCAACACACCGTTAAGCAAACATTAGTGAACATGACGCTCCGTAGCTGACGAGTCCAACATTTTCGTATGTTGACTCAACAGTACCATCACTTACGACTGCAGTGGACAGAGGATCTTCGAGACTGGATTGTGGATCAATGGAAACGATCGCCTCAGTTAAAGAAGAGGGTGAAAAGCTTTTATTTAGCGTGCGTTATACAGTAGAAGTATCTATGGAGTGAGCACACAGGTGCGCAGAAATGTTCTTGTGTTATCAACGTACATTGGCACCGTGGTCACGTAACCTCGAGATCGGATAGGTCTGTCCGTAATGCATTCTATTAATTTTGAAAGTCATCATGTCGTAAGTACAGAGAGAATCTCTCCGTAAGAACTGTATATTTCATATCGGCGTTTTGCAGACACCGTAACGATCTGAATCTGATACCTGGAATAAATTGGATTCTTAGCGTTGAAGAAAAAAATGAACGGGCATCACGTTACGGCACCGTCACGTCAGCGTGTATTTACACCGTCCGTCACGTCACATGATGACAATTCGCTTAGCCCAGTACCGAACGGCGAAAGTGACGTTATGAGTCATTATCCGTGATACAAAAAAAGTCAGGTATACTATCGAAATTGAGAAACTAACAACGACAAAGTTTTCTAAGGGCCAAATGAACTTGATCAGTTTTTTTTTTTTTTCGGTAGTGTGCTGAGACGTGGAATAACATTTCAAAACATCGAAATTCATTTGCTACGGAAATATGTGTACAGACAAACATATCAAACAGTAGTTGTAAAGCAGTAAATGGGGCCTGGTTACCGTATCCGTTACGTCTTTCTTCTTTTACGAAACTAATAACGCCATAAGCAACTGTATTTTTCTCTTCGTTAAAGCTGACATTATCACTTAATATGCTATACAGGGTGTTACAAAAAGGTACGGCCAAACTTTCAGGAAACATTCCTCACACACAAAGAAAGAAAATATGTTATGTGGACATGTGTCCGGAAACGCTTACTTTCCATGTTAGAGCTCATTTTATTACTTCTCTTCAAATGGCATTAATCATGGAATGGAAACACACAGCAACAGAACGTACCAGCGTGACTTCAAACACTTTGTTACAGGAAATGTTCAAAATGTCCTCCGTTAGCGAGGATACATGCATCCACCCTCCGTCGCATGGAATCCCTGATGCGCTGATGTAGCCCTGGAGAATGGCGTATTGTATCACAGCCGTCCACAATACGAGCACGAAGAGTCTCTACATTTGGCACCGGGGTTGCGTAGACAAGAGCTTTCAAATGCCCCCATAAATGAAAGTCAAGAGGGTTGAGGTCAGGAGAGCGTGGAGGCCATGGAATTGGTCCGCGTCTACCAATCCATCGGTCACCGAATCTGTTGTTGAGAAGCGTACGAACACTTCGACTGAAATGTGCAGGAGCTCCATCGTGCATGAACCACATGTTGTGTCGTACTTGTAAAGGCACATGTTCTAGCAGCACAGGTAGAGTATCCCGTATGAAATCATGATAACGTGCTCCATTGAGCATAGGTGGAAGCACATGGGGCCCAATCAAGACATCACCAACAATGACTGCCCAAACGTTCACATAAAATCTGTATAGCAGTGAGACGCATATCAACACAAGCACCTTCCTTCAATTGGGCCAACTGGCGGTGAATCGAGGAAGTACAGTACATGCTGACGAAACTAAAATGAGCTCTAACATGGAAATTAAGCGTTTCCGGACACATGTCCACATAACATCTTTTCTTTATTTGTGTGTGAGGAATGTTTCCTGAAAGTTTGGCCGTACCTTTTTGTAACACCATGTATAATGGAAATTGCTTCATCAATTTAGGTTCTTATTTATATACATCCTGGGCGTCAGCTCTGTTCTCTTATTGTAAAACCTAAATAGCTATCGCTTTCAGATATTTGGCGTCACTCTCGTAAGACCGTTCAATGGAAAAAATATCATAAGTCGTCAGGGAAAATATGCAGTTTGCCACGAAAACGAAGCACAATAATAAAATAAAGATTAAGAAGACACAAAAGCGCAAAATCCATTATAATGACACGAGTGACAGCAGCGAAAATAGGTTAACTTACGATGTTAGCAGATGAAGATACCGTAAAAACTTTCTTCCCCCGAAACTGTGACGTGTCTTGCCGTGACGTGACGGCCCGTTGACAACCTGTGCGAATGACGGCATTTGAAATGCATTGTGGAATGTTTTGACGTGACGTGACGTGATGGGTAATGTCAACTGGCCTTAAACAGCGACGTGCTGAGATCACGAGACAATTCCAGCTTAATGCTGATAACATGCGCAGGGCGCAATGCTCACTGTAGAGATATTTCCACTCTACGGTGTGCATGAGCGTACCTCGCCAGTGGCGTCACTCCTTTCACATAGCTTTCGGAGATACAGTGCGACTAGCGTCTTTCAGACAGATAACTTAGCCGCGGCCACCGATGACAGATGGAGTGCGAGTACGTATCGCCACACATACACACGGCCGCGGCGAGGCGGCGTAACACCGCAGAACACACGCGCTGGCCTCCGCTACGTTTTAATTTATTTCTTGCCGCTTTCCTTTTTCCTTGTTCGCAGGTGCACAAATAAAAGCTGACTGTGCGGCAAAGCAAATGCGGACGTCCTCTGCGCACCCGCACGCACGCACACACACACACACACACACACACACACACACACACACACGCACACACACAGTCGCTCCGGACGAGAGCGGCGTCGCCAAAGGACAGGGCGCGCGTCCGCGTCCGCGCACCGCCGGCCGACAAAGTATTTGCGCTGGCGTGACATCGTGGTGCGGTCCGCGCCCTTCGCTAATGGAATTTGCCAGCGAGGTCCGCGCTGGCCGGTATGTCGGCGTGTGTGCACTCAGCAAAATGCGATATCGGGAGCTCGAGCAAATACGCGCGCGTCCGTACACACGGGCCGCCGGCGCGGAAGGATTTTTAAAAGATGAGGGCTGCCGCCGTCCCTTGCACGCATCGCCACCCAACCACCACCAGCACCACCCCCTCCCAAAAACCTCCCTCTCTGCGACCATTAAAAATGTACCCCTGGCCGGAGGTGCAGTCCGGGGATCACCGATACATTTACGAGCTTATTTCCTATCGCAAAGTGTCAACAGCCGAAGAGACGGGATTAGTAATGTCTTCCTCTGACGGCGGCGACCATTACGCATTCAGCAGTCGAAGCGAGCGAGAGGCTCCTGGTTCCCTTCTCGTTACGTCGGGCCGGGCCAGCGCCCACTGCTAGGGCGATCACAGATTACGAGTTTTATGGCGCCTCTGTAATAACGTTGTGCTTCACTTTTTAGATTGCCTACCTGCTGGGTAGTCCTGCAGGGCGGTTAACCAGATTTCGGAGCTCCCCCTTGCCAGACTTCCCCTGGTCCCGACTGCAACTTTCATGGGTATTGGTGCACAAGAAATGACGAGGTAGGTTTTCAGAACACCAGCCGCGGATGTTGCTTCAGAGCGCGCCACTCAGCCTATTGCCCGTCAAGAAGAGTAAAATCTGAAAGAAATTCACCTCAATATGTATCCAGAGAAACGTACCATCCATCAACAAGATTGTTAGAGTGGCCATTTTCTGCATAAATTATATAGAAATTCGTCTTATAAATTCAGATGTATTTTTCCTTTTGCAGTATAGCACTTAAGCACGTTGCAGAAGCGTTTCACTTTTTATATTAAAGCCATCTTGAATGGATATTTGTTTTAAATTACTTTTTTAGTTACTCATCTGTCCTACCAAAAGTTGCGTTTTTCTCATGCCGTCATAAATTATATCAGACCTGTTCACCGATCTGTTCGGGCTAGCTAACTCCCACTCACGCCTCGGTGGTGAGCAACAGGCCTGCTCTCGGCGATTAATGGGGAGACAGTGGTTTGTGGGGCTCTCAGCTACCCGGTCCTCAGCACCCTTACAAAGTCGCTATGTGTACGCAGTCCAATTTTTACACAGTCCAGTCTAACCACTGTCACGAATGATGATGATGATGACAACACAAACACCCAGTCACCGGGTAGAGAATATTCCCAACCCCACCGGGAATCGAACCAGGGACCCCGTGATCCAGAGGCAGCAACGCTAGCCACTAGACCACGAGCTGCGGAGATTAGAGTAATGGTGGGGGAAAGGGTGGGAAGCTTCGGGGAATCGAACCTAGGCAGCTCGGCACGAGAAACTGTGGTCAACCATTCTATTCTACAACCGCTAATATTGATTCTACAGGCAAGGAACGCTTCTCTGTAGCTAATCAACACCTTTCGTGACAAACTGATTTCTTAAGTCCGTTACACTAACGAAAACTGATAAAGGAATGTAACTTACACTTATTTTATTTGATGAGGCGAAGAACATGGAACAGATAAGTACGTAACATGATATTTGTTACTAATGTCATTCTCGGAGGACCATAAATTGACATCAGCTTGTATTTAGTGGCTATTTTATTCATACGTTAAACATAAAAACACTGGATGTCAATGAATTCTACTTGTTTTGCTTCCCAGTAAGCCATCAATGTCTGGCACAACTCTCGAGCATAGCTAATTCGAAGCTTTTAAGACAAATGTTGATGGTGTTGAGACAGCAACCAGCAACAAATTTATTTTCAGTTCCTTTATTCAAACAGTACCGTTAACGGTTTCGAATCGCTATGATTCATCTTCAGGCGGTTTTCATGCTTTCATTACATGTGGTGCGTTTTTTTACAGATTAATTGTTGTGACAATTAACAATGC
This sequence comes from Schistocerca nitens, assembly GCF_023898315.1. NCBI lineage: Eukaryota > Metazoa > Arthropoda > Insecta > Orthoptera > Acrididae > Schistocerca > Schistocerca nitens. The sequence continues at coordinate 498,917,578 of NC_064618.1, forward strand.
AATATGTTTACTTCTTTCTGCTTTCAATGAAAGCTTTTAAGGATCTAGGACCTTAAGTGGAACTGAATTATTTCTTCTTTTAACATTCAGCACTGGAGTAAGATTCATAAATTTATATCAGTTACAGAGGACTGTACGATTATATGTAGGTTCTCTTTTTTTTAAAAAAAAAAGAAAGAAAGAAAGAAAAACTAGCTCTTTTCCACAATGGTATTACCAAGAGCTGACGGAAGGCAACTAGAGTTTGAAGGAGGGAGGCTTTGGGGTGAGGGGTTTTGCCAAATGATAATTATGTTGCTTATGTGGAAATACGTTCTGAAAGGAGCCCTGGCTGCATTGTCGACACTTCAGGTAGTTTGAGAAAATGTTTCGGTGCACAAGATCTTTAGTAAAGTTAAGTAAACAGTCACTAAACACTATGAAATTCTCTTTACAGTACATTTAGATTCTGCTCCAGTGTTGATTCTATTACACTGAAGAGCCAAAGAAACTGATACACCAGCCTAATATTGTGTAGGGCCCAGCGAGCACGAAGAAGCGCCACTACACGAAGTAGCATGGACTCGACTAATGTCTGAAGTAGTACGGGAGGGAATTGACAGTATGAATCCTGCAGGACTGTCCATGAATCCGTAAGAGCACGAGGGGGTGGAGATCTCTTCTGAACAACACGTTGCAAGGCATTACAGATATGCTCAATAATGTTCATGTCTGGCGAGTTTCGTGACCAGCGGAAGTTTTAAACTAAGAAGAGTGTTCCTGGAGCCACTTTGTACCAATTCTGGAAGTGTGGGGTGTCGCATTGTCCTGCTGGAATTTCCCAAGACCATCGGGATGCGCAACGGTCATGAATAGACGCAGGTGATTAGACAGTACGCTTACGTACGTGTCACCTGTCAGAGTCGCATCTAGACGTACCATGAGTCCTACATCACTCCAACTGAACACGCCCCACACCATTACAGAACCTCCACCAGTTTGAACAGTCCACTGCTCACATGCAAAGTCCATTGATTCATGAAGTTGTCTCCATACACGTCCGATCAGGCAACATGTTTCCAGTCATCAACAGTCCAATGTCGGTGTTGATGGGTCCAGGCGAGGCATAAAGCTTTGTGTCGTGCAGTCGTCAAGGGTACACGAGTTGGCCTTCGGCTCCGAAAGTCCTTATCGATGATGTTTCGTTGCATGGTTCACAAGCTGACACTTGTTGACGGCTGAGCACTGAAATCTGCAACAATATGCGGAGGGGTTCCACTTCTGTCACGTTCTTGCAGGATCTTTTTCCGGCCGTAGCTATGTCGGAGATTTGATGTTTTACTGGATTCTTGATATTCACGATACACAACGGTCGTACGGGAAAATCCCCACTTAATCACTACCTTGGAGATGCTGTGTCCCATCGGAGGTGCGCCGACTATAACACCACGTCCAAACTCACTTAAATCTTGATAACGTGATATTGGAGCAGCAACAATCAACCTAACTACTGTGCCAGACACTTGTCTTACATAGGAGTTGCCGACCGGGGCGCCGTATTCTGCCTATGTCAGTTTCTTTAACGCTTGAGTGAACTTCATTCCTTGTTGAAGACGCTACTGTTAATTACCAGTCTTTGGGTGCATACTGTTTCTTTCTGCACTAAATTTCACTGTTCCACATTGGCTATGTCATTCCGCACTTGTACAAACCAATTATTGTCTCAAGGTACCGCTTCATATAAAACAGATGTAATTAGCGACTGTCGACTCGTTTTACGCTGCAGTCGGTACAAGAGCCCTCTCCGTAAATTTTCAAGTGCCAGCTAACTTGACTCAAATGACTATCCAAAGGTACTTGCATTGCGTTCTCTCGAACTGCTTGGTGGAAGTTAACAGGGTGTTGGTATAGGGGAGAGAGGGGGAGGGAGATTATACCGATGCGTTTACAAATAAAATACTGGTTAACTTCTGCGGATGACGTTCTCGGATTTTAACAGTAAACCACACCACGCTGCAGAACGCCTCCTTGTACCTAGAGGTGAATGAGCTCTCCGTGGCGCTTTTTCTTTAACGAAACGAACCTGTTACGACATGCACTGCTCTATAGTCCGATTAAAATTACTGACAGTTGACGTCTATCACTTGCCGCTACAATGCTGAAACATCCGCTGCCGGCTGTCACTCGGTTATAGGCGACACACAAACACTGCGGGTCACTTCACAAATGTTGTTAATGTGTAACGCGAAGCAATGTTGGAAGCGGGCGTCGCGCGGTGTGACGGAAACGGGAGACGCTCTGCCGACGGGCGATTTTAAGTGACCAATGACTCAACTACGGTAGACCACGGGCTACACAGCCCTCAACTCAAACTCATGTCCTAACCCAGTCACGGTCTCGTGATGTGCAACGTACCCTAGAAAACAGTGATGAACGATCTGTAGCAGAACTAAAATCACGATCGCTTTGTTCACGGCATTTCAGGCTAAGCTCTACGACCAGAGTGAAGACACAAAAATTTCTTAATATGTTTGTTTCCATAGTCATCTTAGTCACCAAAATTTCAGTTTTAGCTGCGGAAGCAAATTACAATTCCTCGCTGTAATTCGTTACCTGAAACTAGCCTCTCGCTTTCTACATGGGATATCACGTTACCAACCTACGAGCAGTCCAGGTTGGCACTTGGTTGCAGTTTATAGGCGACCCAAGCAGTTTCGAAATGAAAATAGAATGACAGGAAGAAAAATAGCCGCATGGGATTAGCCGAGCGGTCTAAAGCGCTGCAGTCATGGACTGAGCGGCTGCTCCCGGCGGAGGTTCGAGTCCTCCCTCGGGCATGGGTGTGTGTGTTTGTCCTTAGGATAATTTAGGTTAAGTAGTGTCTAAGCTTAGGGACTGATGACCTTAGCAGATAAGTCCCATAAGGTTTCACATACATTTGATCATTTTGAACATTTGAAGAAAAATAACAGCAAATGAAAATGTCAATACGATGATGAAAATGACGCTTCAAAGTATTTGAAACAAAAAAACATTTAAATCAGTTAATTGAATTAAAGTGATAAAGTCTTTTGACTGGATTCAGAAAAATAAAAATCTGGGCTGATTTTTACGAAATTCGAACCATCCACCTTTTATACACTACGTTTATTCACTAACTAATACGCTATGCCATTACCCAGTGCAAAAGAGTGGTGTGTTTATGATTTTGGTGTCCCAGTCACAACGATTAAGCCAGCCGCGGTGGCCGAGCGGTTCTAGGCGCTTCAGTCCGGAACCGCGCGACTTGTATTGTCGCAGGTTCGAATCCTGCCTCGGGCATGGATGTGTGTGATGTCCTTAGGTTAGTTAGGTTTAAGTAGTTATATGGGGCTGATGACCTCAGATGTTAAGTTCCATAGTGCTCACAGCCATTTGAACGACGATTAATTGACAACATTCAAAAATTCGGCTTCACTCAGTGTCGTGCGAAGCTTATCTAACGTAAGCTGATCTCGGTGATTATAATAACTATATAAATGACGGCTGAATCGCGTCTTCTGCGGAAGGATCCGGTAGTGATTGGTTAGTGTTGTGTATGAAAAGAGTGTACTTCATATCATCGTTGTTATAGTCGTTGTTCTTGGTGGTGGTCGTGGTGGTTGTGTGTGCGTATGTGTGTGTGTGTGTGTGTGTGTGTGTGTGTGTGTCAGTTCGGCAACGGCATGACGTTGAGCGCTTTGATTGGAGGAAATCAGCCACAACATGTCAAGTGACAACTATCGAGTAATTTTAATCGGACTATAGTTCGTGATATTCGTAGTGCCTGACTTTAGTTGTTGAGCAGAGCGGTTAGTGAAACTGGGATCCTGATTGCCCGGGCCGCGTGTCCTTTGACAAACTGGCGCCGTCATAGCAGGAAAGCGCCGCTTCAGCCGGCATACACGAGGAGCCGAGTCGCCGGCAAAGAGCGGCTAATGCGGCGAGCTCCGGCGGAATCATTGTCAGCGGCAGCCGGGAGACGCCTAATCCCCCGGCCAGGCCAAAGGAGGGTCCGAGCCCGTGCCAGCGGCCGCGGCCGCCACTCACAGCCGGAAAGGGGCGCGACAAGATGAAACGCAAATTACGTACGGCGGCGCGTCTCACACAGCACAGCGCAGAGATCAAAGCCATCGGCAAAATTACTCCATTAAGATCCATCCAACCCCGCTGTATAAAGCGGCTGCCGGCTGCCGCGCAAATCATTCTGTCATTAGCGCGCGCCTGACCTCTGCTCCGCTGCCGCGAGGGACGCACGACGTGTGGGCTCCGCGTAGCTAGCACACGGTACACTCACATAAACTTGCGGCGTGCGCTTTTTCCGTTTTGCGTCACACACACACACATACACACAGCGTAGTGTTACGTTCCAGTTTGTCACAAGCTCCCGTTGCATTGTCTTAGAAATAAGCCGGATAGTGCAGTGTGTGACGTCCCCTCTCCGCCGTGTGCTGGTGTTGTCGACGCCATGGAGCTGTTACTGCTACAGCAGAGTCGAGACGCGATGCGCGATGATCGATGTCTCCGTCGGTTAACTAGAGACAAGATCTGAAAAAGCTCTTAAGAAATCTTTCCTCGCCTACTGATTAAAATTTGATTGCGAGTGCGCACAGTTTCCTTATTAATGCGAACTGCGCACTCTGATTGTCTCTTATGGTTTGAAGTTGAATTATTATGTGCCCGGTTAACACTTTAGTGCAGTAATTGATGAATCTTCCCTCATGCGCATCGTCCACATCACCAAAAGCTAGGAAAAAGTTCAGTTGCAGATGGTATTGATCGTTGTTTGTTCGTTGCTAAGTAAAATTGTTCGCTCTATATGACGCGAGATCCACAGATACTCTTTAACAATGTCTTAATTATCTTGCGTCGTAATATTATGTATGTCCAAACCTTCCTTGTCACAACTAATAGTCCACGAATTTGCTTCCAAGTTAAATAGTCACTGTTCATTAACTTTTCATGAGCAAGTACGAAATATTCATAGAATGATGGAGGCGACACGTTGAATTCCACTTTGGATGAACAACTTTATTGTTTCTTTTGGCTAAATACTTTATAAACATCACGCCACATGCACACACGGTTAATTAGCACTGGCAGTCCTGTTAGTTTCAAGTATCGTGACAATTACGACCGCTTTAACCCTCGGCGTAATTGTATCTTCTTCATGTATTCGTGTAAATGTCTCCTACTCGAGACTAAATGTGTATTACAAGAAAACTTTGTCCATCCCTTTCTATAATTTCACTTATATGAATGTTGAGTCAAATATTGCCTACTTCCGTTAATAAAGTCCAACAACTCGGTATACACAGTCAGCATTCTATCTCGGTTCAAGTCTCTAGTCTAAGTATCAGTTCAGAAAGTCCGTGCGTCTACGTCACGCAATAACGACTCTTGAAAGTAAAACAAGCTCGTCATGCTTCGTTCGTTCAACTATGGCAAGAGCTGCTCTCGTATGGCTTGATAGCACGATAGCTAGCAAGCGACTTACTTTTTCCGTGAATGAGTATTGTAGACGCATTGAATTTCTTCGTTGCGTTAGAACTCTCTTCCACATAAAAGTTATCTCTGACCGACATTTTTTTGGACTTAACTTTCATGGTATTAATTTGCAATTATTACTTAGATGTTTGGCAAATAACTAAAGATGACCTTTCTTTCTTCTCCCTTCCTACCAAAACACACTCTGTAATGCTTAATGTTGGTGTTTTTCAAGACTTTCTGGTGTTACATCATCGGCAAAGTTGTCGTACCTGTCAGAATAACTTTTCCCAACTTTACATCAAGATGGTCTTTCCTAATTGGGTTTTGGGGCTCATTAGGGTGTTACAAGTGGGAGTGGGTGCAAACCTTTGTTGTTGTGTTCATTACAAGAGCCCAGAATGGTCAATATATAGAGATATTTCTTCCTCACCCTCTCTTCATTGCTACACTCACGGAAAAAAACACAGCACGAAGAAGGATTAGTACGACGTAATCGAAAGTTGGTAGGAGTGCTTCTACATCTGAAAGATGATGTATACTCCAATTTCACTCCAGTCGCGTAAGAGTGGAGCAGGTTGGGCCACTGTGAGGATGCCAATCAGGTTTGCTTTAAATACCGACGTGAGCTTGAGTTTGGACATGATGAGTTGATGTTAGTCAAGAATGCTTTAGAGGCGACAAAGACACCATTGCACCATTATCAACACCTCACTGAGTTCGAAAGAGTTCGTGTAATGTGGCTACGAGAAGCTGGGTATTCCTTCTGCAGAAAGACTTTGCAGGTATGTAGCCACTGTACATGACTGCTGGCAGCGGTAGTCACGACACTGTACGGTCGCAACAAGACCGGGTTCCGGACGGCCACGTAACGCTACAGAGACGACAGCCTTCGTGTTCGGTGTGTGGCTCTGGCTCATCGTACTGCGCCTTCAGAAGCAATTTGAGCAGCGATTGGCACCACAGTGACACAACGAACTGCTACAATTCTCTTACTTCAAGGACAGCTCTGAACCAGACGTTCTGTATAGTGCATTCCACTGATCCTAAACCACCTCCGTTCGCGTCTTCAATGGTGTCAAGCGAGAGCTCATTGCAGGGCAGGGTGGAGGTCTGTTGCGTTTTCTGATGAAACCTAATTCTGCCTCGGTGGCAGTGATGGCCGTTTGTCGATTATAAGAAGGTCTGTTGAGAGCCTGGAACCAGTCTGTGTCTATGCTGGACGCGCTGGACCTACACCTGGATATATGGTCTCGGGTGCGATTACGTATGTCATTAGGAGCCTTTCGTGGTTATCCCACGCAAAAATGTACGTCGGTCTGGTGATTCAACCTGTTATGCTACATTGGAAATTTGTTTGAAGTTCCTATGGGACCATACTGCTGACAGCATCGGTCCCTAGACTTAAACACCACTTAATCTAAGTTAAACTAACTTCTGCTAAGGACAACACACACACACACCCATGCCCGAGGGAGGACTCGAACCTCCGATGGGGGTATCGGCGCGAACCGTGGCAAGGAGCCGCAGACCACGCGGCTACCCAGCGTGGCCTTAAACAGCATTCCAGGCGATGATTTCCAACAGCATAACGCTCGCCCACGTACGGCTGTTGAAACCCAAAATACTTCACAGATTGTCGACATGTTGCCTTGACCTGCTCTATCACGAGTTCTGTCTCCAATCGACCACATTCGGGACATTATCGGATGACAACTATAGTGTCATCCACGAATAAACCAAGTGCAACAGACATGGAGGCATGGAACTCCATCTCAAGAAGTGACATCCGGCACCTGTAGAACACCATGAATGCACGTTTGCATTCAACGTTCTGGCGGCTGCACCGGTTATTACCGTACCAGCAATTCACATTTGCAATGGCTTACCACATTCTTACATAAACCTGTGATCTTATAATGTTAATCACTTAAATATGTCACCTGGACAAATCTATTCCCGAAATGTCTATCCTTTTCATTAATTATTTTTGGGTATGCGATTGTTGTGAACTTTTCTCTTCAGTGATCATCACAGTTTCTTAATAGGCTGTTTGCAGAATTAAGCTGATCCGAAGAAAAAACTTCTTGTCGTGAAACGTTTTCTTTTCAAACAGGCGTGAAACGAATTTCTAGCTTTGTTACTCCAAAGATATTCTGTAAATTATATATTGCAGCTGATGTGTAATTGCTGGTTTTTATAAAAAATGGTTCAAATGACTCTGAGCACTATGGGACTTAACTTCTAAGGTCATCAGTCCCCTAGAACTTAGAACTACTTAAACCTAACTAACCTAAGAACATCACACACATCCATGCCCGAGGCAGGATTCGAACCTGCGACCGGAGTGGTCGCGCGGTTCCAGACTGTAGCGCCTAGAACCGCTCGGCCACTCCGGCCGGCCTGGTTTTTATACAAATGATATAGACATTGACTGTAGATTCTTAGAAAAGAACAGACGTTAATGTATAACTTTCAGCCATCACTTCCTATCCCCGACTAATATTACTGTAATCGCTGCAAAATTATTTCACTGCTCATGACAGTCTACGTAAACTCAATACTCCAGAGTTATTCATTATTACTTGTAACGTGACTAGTACAGATCGCTCAATTATCACATATCAGTTCAGTTACATTTATTTCATAGAAAAAAGTGCTCAGTCCAGACTGTGGGGTGATGTCTGAAAGAATATCTCGTAAACAAGCAGATGCCGGGACATTATTTACTGTCCATTTGCGGCAGAAAGGTTTCTCTCAAGTCTTACGTGGCAGTCTGGGGAGATACCCAGGGAATATTTGCCGTTCTCTGAAGCAGCGGTTTCCGTGCGTTCATCCATTACACGCAGCTGCGGGGGTGCCTTATCGTGGCAAGTATCTATTCAGCACTGGTGTCAGAAACGCCCTTCCTTTCCAGTTTTCCATGAAACTTCAGAAATTTCGTACTATCTCAAAATAATTTTTGTCCAATCAACCCTTTGTATTGCCTGTCTCTCTAAACACTGTGTGTGCTGTGTCAATCAGTAGTAAAAGACCGTCAAACTCGTTAACGGTCTCATTTTTTTCCATACTTGTTCGCTGTACCTGGGAAACTTTTGTAGTGGTCCCCTGTGTTTTCATGATTCGAGGCAATTTCACGTTCGTCACATTGGCTACAAGTCTATGCCGTCGGCCCTCCAGTGGACTTGGCGCTGAGAACAAAGAACTTAAAATTACTATCATTTTTCGTCCTGTGCAGACAGTGCAATCTGAAGCTGGTCGTAGGTTGTGTTCCAAAAATGAACATCTTAGAGACAGAAGTGATGACACTTTCTGCAGGACCTGACCATCACTTTTCAGTATAATTCTCAAGCACGTACAGTGCAAGCTGTTACTGATTTGTTTGACTGATGGGGCTTCTAAATGCTATATCATCTACTGTACTCGCCTGACTTAAGCCCTCGTGAGTTCAACTCGATTTCTGAACTGAAGCAAACACTTCACGGCATTCGCTTCAGAACTGTTACAAATTCGTCGGGCAACAGATCGCGCCGCTCGAACTGTCAACATGACTGGCACTGCTAAGAGTATCCTACGACTTCCAGATCGCTGACAACGGGCTATACACAATGCTGGTGACTACTTTGAAGTAGTAAGTCAGTAAGACTTTGAAACACGTATCTATTTTGTACGAGCTGTAAATAAGTAGATGCCACTATCAAAGTTCCAACCCTCGTAGAAAGGGAGTACAGGACAGAAATAAGAGTAGAGGCTTATAAGAAAGCACAGGACAGAAATAAAAGAGCAGAGGCTTATAGAAAGGTAGCAAAGGGCAGAAATAAATAGCAGAGGCATATGTAAACGAAGAAGACGGAAGATATATAAAAGCAAAGGCTGACAAACAAAAACAGAGGCTGACAGACAAAAAGCAGAGGCATCAGCAAGCAATTAAGATTAGATATGGAAGCATTGCACAAAAGCTTTGATCAATGAAAAATCAGACAGTGACCAAAACGCCTAAGGATAATGTGTCTAGGCTTGAACGGGCTGATCTATCTTACACACTGAGGATGTAAATGCTTGCCTTTCACAAAAGGTCGATGCACTGGAGGAGCAGATGTCTCAGGGGTGAATGAGACAGTTCAATCTGAGGAGTTTATCATGCTTAGTCGAGACGCTGACGAACAAAAACATAAAAGCCAGGTGCCACAAATCATGGCGTCGCAATAAGCAAACTGGCAATACAGTTCTGCCAGAATGAGAAAGGCCTAGCGTGAGAGAGGTGTTTATTGCAACGGAGTCATTGTCGAACAGCGGACAAGATTGCGACGACAAGCACTTAAGTCTCTCTAGTCTGGTTTCTCTCTTACACAGCGTACTGCGATCTGTGCATAAAGACATGAATCAGTCAGTTCACAGACAGATTGCCAAATTCTGATTCAGTGCAAACTAGAATTCATGAACAGCCACATCAGTGGCAGCGTGAGTACGTAAGTTCTGCAGCTAATCAGAGATGCAGAGCTTTCACCAATATCGAACTGGAGATCACGAAAGTACTCAGGATGACTGTGGAGCAAAATAGAGTGTGAATAGCTAATAGCCCCACCGCTGCACTTAGGGTACTTTGATGAGATTTTAACCAGGAATCAGGAGCACCTGTTGTTGTTGTTGTGGTCTTCAGTCCTGAGACTGGTTTGATGCAGCTCTCCATGCTACTCTATCCTGTGCAAGCTTCTTCATCTCCCAGTACCTACTGCAACCTACATTCTTCTGACTCTGCTTAGTGTATGCATATCTTGGTCTCCCCCTACGATTTTTACCCTCCACGCTGCCCTCCAATACTAAATTGGTGATCCCTTGATGCCTCAGAACATGTCCTACCAACCGATCCCTTCTTCTTGTCAAGTTGTGCCACAAACTCCTCTTCTCCCCTATCCTATTCAGTATCTCCTCATTAGTTATGTGATCTACCCATCTAATCTTCAGCATTCTTCTGTAGCACCACATTTCGAAAGCTTCTATTCTCTTCTTGTCCAAACTATTTATCGTGCATGTTTCACTTACATACATGGCTACACTCCATACAAATACTTTCAGAAAAGACTTCCTGACACTTAAATCTATACTCGATGTTAACAAATTTCTCTTCTTCAGAAACGCTTTCCTTGCCATTGCCAGTCTACATTTTATATCCTCTCTACTTCGACCATCATCAGTTATTTTGCTCCCCAAATAGCAAAACTCCTTTACTACTTTAAGTGTCTCATTTCCTAATCTAATACCCTCAACATCACCCGACTTAATTCGACTACATTCCATTATCCTCGTTTTGCTTTTGTTGATGTTCATCTTATATCCTCCCTTCAAGACACTGTCCATTCCGTTCAACTGCTCTTCCACGTCCTTTGCTGTCTCTGACAGAATTACAATGTCATCGGCGAACCTCAAAGTTTTTATTTCTTCTCCATGGATTTTAATACCTACTCCGAATTTTTCTTTTGTTTCCTTTACTGCTTGCTCAATATACAGATTGAATAACATCGGGGAGAGGCTACAACCCTGTCTTACTCCCTTCCCAACCACTGCTTGCCTTTCATGTCCCTCGACTCTTCTAACTGCCATCTGGTTTCTGTACAAATTGTAAATAGCCTTTCGCTCCCTGTATTTTACCCCTGCCACCTTTAGAATTTGAAAGAGAGTATTCCAGTAAACATTGTCAAAAGCTTTCTCTAAGTCTTTCCTTAATCTTCCTTCTAGGATAAGTCGTAAGGTCAGTATTGCCTCACGTGTTCCAACATTTCTACGGAATCCAAACTGATCTTCCCCGAGTTTTTCCATTCGTCTGTAAAGAATTCGTGTTAGTATTTTGCAGCTGTGGCTTATTAAACTGATAGTTCGGTAATTCTCACATCTGTCAACACCTGCTTTCTTTGGGATTGGAATTATTATATTCTTCTTGAAGTCTGAGGGTATTTCGCCTGTTTCATACATCTTGCTCACCAGATGGTAGAGTTTTGTCAGGACTGGCTCTCCCAAGGCCGTCAGTAGTTCCAATGGAATGTTGTCTACTCCGGGGGCCTTGTTTCGACTCACGTCTTTCAGTGCTCTGTCAAACTCTTCACGCAGTATCGTATCTCCCATTTCATCTTCATCAACATCCTCTTCCATTTCCATAATATTGTCCTCAAGTACATCGCCCTTGTATAGACCCTCTATATACTCCTTCCACCTTTCTGCTTTCCCTTCTTTGCTTAGAACTGGGTTTCCATCTGAGCTCATGATGTTCATACAAGTGGTTCTCTTATCTCCAAAGGTCTCTTTAATTTTCCTGTAGGCAGTATCTATCTTACCCCTAGTGAGATAAGCCTCTACATCCTTACATTTGTCCTCTAGCCATCCCTGCTTAGCCATTTTGCAATTCCTGTCGATCTCATTTTTGAGACGTTTGTATTCCTTTTTGCCTGCTTCATTCACTGCATTTTTATATTTTCTCCTTTGATCAATTAAATTCAATATTTCTTCTGTTACCCAAGGATTTATACTAGCCCTCGTCTTTTTACCTACTTGATCCTCTGCTGGCTTCACTACTTCATCCCTCAAAGCTACCCATTCTTCTTCTACTGTATTTCTTTCCCCCATTCCTGTCAATTGTTCCCTTATGCTCTCCCTGAAACTCTGTACAACCTCTGGTTCTTTCAGTTTGTCCAGGTCCCATCTCCTTAAATTCCCACCTTTTTGCAGTTTCTTAAGTTTTAATCTACGGGTCATAACCAATAGATTGTGGTCAGAGTCCACATCTGCCCCTGGAAATGTCTTACAATTTAAAACCTGGTTCCTAAATCTCTGTCTTACCATTATATAATCTATCTGATACCTTTTAGTATCTCCAGGGTTCTTCCATGTATACAACCTTCTTTCATGATGCTTAAACCAAGTGTTAGCTATGATTGAGTTGTGCTCTGTGCAAAATTCTGCCAGGCGGCTTCCTCTTTCATTTCTTAGCCCCAATCCATATTCACCTACTACGTTTCCTTCTCTCCCTTTTCCTACACTCGAATTCCAGCCACCCATGACTATTAAATTTTCGTCTCCCTTCACTATCTGAATAATTTCTTTTATTTCATCATACATTTCTTCAATTTCTTCGTCATCTGCAGAGCTAGTTGGCATATAAACTTGTACTACTGTAGTAGGTGTGGGCTTCGTATCTATCTTGGCCACAATAATGCGTTCACTAAGCTGTTTGTAGTAGCTTACCCGCGTTCCTATTTTCCTATTCATTATTAAATCTACTCCTGCATTACCCCTATTTGACTTTGTGTTTATAACCCTGTAGTCACCTGACCAGAAGTCTTGTTCCTCCTGCCACCGAACTTCACTAATTCCCACTATATCTAACTTTAACCTATCCATTTCCCTTTTCAAATTTTCTAACCTACCTGCCCGATTAATGGACCTGACATTCCACGCTCCGATCCGTAGAACGCCAGTTTTCTTTCTCCTGATAACGACGTCCTCTTGAGTAGTCCCCGCCCGGAGATCCGAATGGGGGACTATTTTACCTCCGGAATATTTTACCCAAGAGGACACCATCATCATTTAATCATACAGTAAAGCTGCATGCACTCGGGAAAAATTACGGCCGTAGTTTCCCCTTGCTTTCAGCCGTTCGCAGTACCAGCACAGCAAGGCCGTTTTGGTTATTGTTACAAGGCCAGATCAGTCAATCATCCAGACTGTTGCCCTTGCAACTACTGAAAAGGCTACTGCCCCTCTTCAGGAACCACATGTTTGTCTGGCCTCTCAACAGATACCCCTCCGTTGTGGTTGTACCTACGGTACGGCTATCTGTATCGCTGAGGCACGCAAGCCTCCCCACCAACGGCAAGGTCCATGGTTCATGGGGGGGCAGCACCTATACACCGCAAAATACCACCCACAGGCCAACCCAGACTCGACAGTAAAGTGCATATTAGCGAAGCTCTGTCACATTTCGAGAACATCACATTCACTGCAAACATTTATGTGACACCTAGGATGTGTTTCTTTCTGAACCAGCCATCATGCGACTCAACAAAGGCAGCACCAACCAAAGTCTTAAAAAATAAGAAACCTGAAGGCAGAAAGGAAATTTTGCTGCAAGAAGAAACCAGTAAGAAAATTATTATGGGGATGAGGAAGAAAATGGAAATGTTGTGGAGAAATCAGCAATAGCCCATCACAAAATCACAAGAGCAATTTTCCCCATTAGAGGCAAGGAAATAATGACAGAGTATGTCCAAGGGACGTTTTTCTAGGCAAACGAAGAGAGTGGTATTACAAAGGGGAGTATATACTTGAAATTTGGAGTCCAGTTCCAGGCAGGAATTATAAGGTATGACTAGCAGATCAGAGGAGGACAGTGGTAGGTTCCTGAGGGCAAAAAGAGGTGAACTTCTACCCTACAACAAGAATTCTGACATGGTCTTAATGACAAAACCAGCTAATAAGTATTTAGATTTGGGTGCCATATCTAAATTCAAATGGCTCTGAGCACTATGGGACTTAATATCTGAGGTCATCAGTCCCCTAGACTTAGAAGTACTTAAACCTAACTAACCTAAGGACATCACACACATCCATGCCCGAGGCAGGATTCGAACTTGCGACCGTAGCGGTCGCGCGTTTCCGGACTGAAGCACCTACACCTAGAACCGCGCAGCCACATCGGCCGGCCGTGCCTTATCTGATATGATTCAAAAGTGTAGGGTACTTGAGATCCATGTTAATAATGTTTTGTTTTGGTACTGTGTGATTGTAAATATTCAGCCGGCCGCGGTGGTCTAGCGGTTCTAGGCGCGCAGTCCGGAACCGCGCGACTGCTACGGTTGCGAGGTGCCGGGGCTATCAGTGTATTTATCACTAAATTCTACTAGAATCCACATATGTAAATCATGCTCTAAGCCCCCCCTATTCTAACTCTGACTTTTGCTGTTGCACAAGGATAAAAAAAATACGCGAACTGACTCTAATCAACCCTGCCAGTGGAGTAGAAGAGAGTTTGGCACCTGCAATAATTTAATTTTATAAATAAGTTAAATAAACAAAGGTTTCATTTGCATAGTGAGGAATGATAGGGTTGCTCTATCGATTAACAGAATGAAAGTTCTGTCCAAAATAACAATATGATTTATTAAGACTAAACACTGAATAGTAAAAGAAACACAGGAAATATAATACATCAAATTGGCTCAAATTTGGAGATTCATACAAACACTGTAAAGGTGAAGTTGTCCCTAAACTAGATCGTGAGGTTTAAGACGAGGTGGTATGTGGAGCCAATTCCTTTCCACTCAAATCTCAAGAGAGACACACAGCTAACCCAACAGTAATTGCTGCTACTCGAAACAGAACAAAGTTAGAAAAGGATGAACAGGCGCGCTCTGCTGAGCTCTGATTGTCACCTAGGAAAATCCCTATCTGCCGGTGCTGCGGACGTACATTACCAAACGGTCTTCTTATCTCCCAGAACACGATCTGGCGTACCGCAGGCGAGGGCTGGTTGCTTCGACGTCCTCGACCGAAAAGCCACTCCAGACTCCCCACAAGAGCACCCGTACAGGCCGAACACAGAACATTTCCGCCCCCACGACAGTGTCCGAGGTTAAACGTTCCAATCAGCAACTCGAAAACCGGCGGAAATTCCACTCCATTGCCGGAGCACTACCATTCCACCAATGGAGATTCTTGGCGCCAATTTCTGTGCTGATTTTGCTACGTCACGGCGCTATGCCCTGAGCAAACCAATCACCGTTACTATTTTGCAGAAAGTGCGGGAATTTTCCCGCCACAACTGCCAGGGTACACAAGTCATTCCCACGCCTCGCTGGTAGCCCGCCAGAAAGTGTTTTCGCTAAGTTCCTCCGAAGTAACGGAACCTCTAGCCCAGCCGCTACTTCACACCCCAGCGGGCGTGTCTCTTGACAATGTCGGCGTCTGCAAAGCATTCACTCGACTGCCTCACACACGTCGGCTTAACCCGCCTGTCACCGGACCACCCGGGTGACGAGAGACGCTGCGTGGGAAGTCCGCGTGTGAAGGAATAGCAGCCCTCCACCGCATGCAAATAGAGAGGAGAGTCGTAAGATAGAAATATGAGAGGGGGCTCATGCCACCTCTCACGGTCGCAGGTTCGAATCCTGCCTCGGGCATGGATGTGTGTGATGTCCTTAGGTTAGTTAGGTTTAAGTAGTTCTAAGTTCTAGGGGACTAATGACCACGGATGTTAAGTCCCATAGTGCTCAGAGCCATTTGTAAATATTCAGCTATTGGTTTTTTTATGTATATTTTTATGTGCTTGTGGAGTAATATTATGTTCTGCAGTACTGAAAAAAATGTGAAGTACTTAATACTGCGTCGCTTATAGGCAGTGATGCAGTCAGCGGCCATGTACGTAAACATATTCTTATTTTTATATTTAAATCATGTGTAGAGCATCGGAATCTTAGTCCCACTACTTTTAGAGTACTGTGCACTGAATTGACAAAAGTCATGGGATAGTGATATGCGCATATACAGATGGCAGTAGTATCGCATACACAAGGTATAAAAGGGCAATGCATTGCTGGATCTGTCATTTGTGCTCAGGTGATTCACGAGAAAAGATGTCCGACGTGATTATGGCTGCACGACGGGAATTAACAGGCTTTGAAAGCGGAATGGTAGCTAGAGCTATACGTATGGGACATTCCATTTCGGAAATCGTTAGGGAATTCATTATTCCGACAGTGTCATTAGGCACTATCTCTCTCGACGGAGAACGCAGTGGCAGCCGACCTTCACTTGGCGACGAAGAGCACGGCGTTTGCGTAAAGTATTTAGTGCTAACTGACAAGTAACACAGCGTGAAAAAAACATGGAAATCCTTGCGAGACATGTGACGGACGTTCAGTTAGGACAGTGATTTGAAATTTGGCGTTAATGGCCTACGGCAGCAGACGACCGACTCGGTTGCCTTTGTTAACAGCACGACATCACCTGCAGCACCTCACATGGGCTCGAGACCATATCGGTTGGACCCCAGAAAACGGTGACCTGATCAGATGAGTCCCGATTCCAGTTGGTAATAGCTGATGATAGGGTTCGAGTGTGGCGCAGACCCCATGAAGCCATGGATCCAAGTTGTCAACGAGGCACTGAGCAAGCTGGTGGTGGCTCTATACTTGCGTGGGTTGTGTTAACATGGATTAGGCGGGTTCTATGGTCCAACTGAACCGCTTATTGACTGAAAATGGTTATGTTCGGCTTCTTGGAGACCGTTTACACCCACTCATGGTCTTCATGTTCCCAAACAACAAAGCGTCATGTCACCAGCCCACTATTGTTCGCGATTGGTTTGAAGAACATTCTGGACAATTCGAGCGAGTGATTTGGCCATCTAGATCGCCTGACATGAATTCCTTCTATTTATGAGACGTACTAGATATGTCAGTTGGTGCACAAAATCCTGCACCGGCAAGACTTTCGCTGTTATGGAAAGCTATAGAGGCAGTATGGCACAGTATTTCTGCAGGTGGCTTCCAACGACTTGTTGAGTCCATGCCACGTCGAGGTTCTGCACTACGCTGGGAAAACGTAGGTTTATTATTATTATTATTGTGATTATTATTATTATTACGAGACTAATCGATACAAAGATTAATTAATTACAACATGTTGTAGTCCTGTTATCCTCCGCCAAGCCTCTTTATCCAGCGCCATATTCCTTGTCGATGCTGCAATGTTCTATTACTCCATTTATGTGGTCTGTTCAAGAACGTCGTGGTCTTCCGCGCAAGGTGTTTTCCATTCATAAACCTTCTTTGGCAACCGATTATGTGGCATTCTCATCATATGTCTGTACCATTTTAATGATTTTCTTTCAATTCTACCTATCACTGTGTCATTTGCCCTCATTCTAGCTCTTACCTCATCATTAGTTTTTCTTTCGATTCTTAATATTCTGGCACTCCTACGCAAATAATTCATTTCCACAGCTATTAGACTCCTTTTGAGATCCGTATTTAAGATCCATAGTTCTGATCCATAGCATAACACTGATTCAACCATTATCTTACCTACTCTTTTCTTATTGCTGTTGGAAATTCTTCTCTCACCAAAATGAATTCATACACCCTAACACTTTTCTGCTTTGCTGCATTCTATATTTTACTTCTGTATGGCCCAAACCACTTTTTTCAATATGTGCCCCGAGATATTTAAATTTCTCTACTTGTCCCATAACTGCTTTGTCATTGATGTGTACTTCAAATTTAGCATCACTATTCACTACCAGATACTCTGTGTTTGTTAGACTCATTTGTAATCCTCATCTGTTGTATTCCGTGATTCCCATTCCTCTGCAGCTGTTCTTCCAATTTCAGAGAGCCACTTGTACATATAAATAGAAAAAGACGGCTGACTTACTGAAACCTTGTCGCAAAACTTTAGTGACATTGATAGGTTCCGATAACTTTGAGCCTCGTTTAATCTGTACCATGTCCGCAGCTCGTGGCCGTGCGGTAGCGTTCTCGCTTCCCACGCCCGGGTTCCCGGGTTCGATTCCCGGCGGGGTCAGGGATTTTCTCTGCCTCGTGATGACTGGGTGTTGTGTGATGTCCTTAGGTTAGTTAGGTTTAAGTTGTTCTAAGTTCTAGAGGACTGATGACCATCGATGTTAAGTCCCATAGTGCTCAGAGCCATTTGAACCATTTGAGCCAATTTGTACCACATTATCTTTGTACATTTCAATAATAATCTGTAAAAGGTGATCATCCACACCTATATCTTTCATAACTTCCCACAGATTAGATCTACGGATTGTATCGTAAGCTTTTGCCAAATCTACAAGGGCAATGTGTAGCTACTTCCCTACTGCTATAAATTTCTCCATTAGTTGTTGTAAAATAAATAGGTTATCTGTACATAATCTGTTCTACCTAAAACTGCTCTGGTCTTCCCCAATATGGTGGCCAACGTTTTGTCTAATTTTTTCAAACATTATCTTGCCAAATAAGCGGCTCGTTGTACAGTTGACATTAATGCCTCTATAGCAGTTTGTGTCTTTTCTATCTCTTTTGTTGAAAATACAAATATATATGACTTTTTCCATTCTGAGGGAATTTCAATCCTTTTACAACAGCTGTTCATCAGGTAAGTTATTCGTTTCTTCAGATATCTTTTTCCAGCCTTTAATAATTCAACAGGAATGTTTCCTGGACCATGTGATATGCTATTCTTCATTTTAATTAATGCACAATTCACTTCCTCTATTGTAATTCATTCCCTTGCGTGTAATATGGCCTATCTTCAATTCAACGCAGGTCCGCCACGATATTAGGCGGTATCCCATGGCTTTTGTCACCTCCGTGGATCTGGTGAAATATTTAATTTTGGCAATGGCGTGAGGTTAAAATCTTTGATGGATGAGGTGTCACTTTGGAGTAAATGGCACGTGGAACATTGGGAAATTTCCTTAGATGAACTGAGTGATCAGTACGGTGCACTGTGGATTCCATTTTTTTCTTTTTCTTTAATATGGCATGCAATCAAGCACGATTGAAAGTGCTGGGATATTTGTCAGACGTTTTAAGATATCAGTTTGCCAAGGGAGTTCTGGGCGATCTTGATTTTTATTAGTGAAGGGATGTTGTGAGAGTTTTTATCAGACAATAGTTGGCCACGGAAGCAGTGGGCAATCTTGAATTTATTCATGTTTGCGACTATGTTTTTCTCTGTGCTAATTTGTACTTTTACTAAAAACCAAGAGGAACAAATTATTTTTTCCGTAATTCTGTAACCAAGCAAAACTTTCTGTGCAGCATGCACGTCTCACAAGGACAAAGAAGTGAAGGAGTAGCAAGGATATC
The DNA here is from genome assembly GCF_023898315.1 of Schistocerca nitens. NCBI lineage: Eukaryota > Metazoa > Arthropoda > Insecta > Orthoptera > Acrididae > Schistocerca > Schistocerca nitens. The sequence continues at coordinate 498,936,927 of NC_064618.1, forward strand.
AAGGATAAAAAGATCATTTTATGTATTTTCTCTTTTAGGGTTAGCACTTCAAACAAAATTGTAAAGATATTGGCTCTGAGCACTATGGGACTTAACTTCTGAAGTCATCAATCCCCTAGAACTTAGAACTACTTAAACCTAATTAACCTAAGGACATCACACACATCCATGCCCGAGGCAGGATTGGAACCTGCGACCGTAGCGGTCGCGCGGTTTCAGACTGAAGCGCCTAGAACCGCTCGGCCACACAGGCCGGCTGTAAAGATATTATTAAAGTTTTTTAACACACAGTAAAACCCAACTGTGAGAGCCTTTTTGAAATTATATGGCAACTTTTATGAAACAAGTTAACTGTGAGGTTAAGTATTACTGCTTCCCTTTTAAATTTCATAATTACACAAACTCGCTTTTTTTAGAATCAACTATAATTAAATTCTTTGAAAAGATTACAGTTTATTAGATAAAACTGTATTTAAGTATAAAACGTACTCATAACAATGAAGGGGTTAATTTTAAATAATATTTAGTCTGTTTGTTGCTATGATGAAAACAATATGTTGTAAAACAAATATCAATAGAAGTAAATTGTTACGGCATAAAGCGAAGCGCCGGCATGGCAGTCGGGAACGACAGGGTAGAGAGGGCTGTGAAGAAGGCGTCAGCCAATCGCGCACTGGCCGACCCCTCTCCAGGACGACAACACAACGGCAGCGGCCTCTATGTGAAGAGAACATATGCGCCAAGACCAGCGACGTGGATAGGAGCATCGGCAGTATTACTTCACTTGTATTAGGAATTGTACATACTGAAAAACACATTATACAGGGTGATTCAAAAAGAATACCACAACTTTAGGAATTTGAAACTCTGCAACGACAAAAGGCAGAGCTAAGCACTATCTGTCGGCGAATTAAGGGAGCTATAAAGTTTCATTTAGTTGTACATTTGTTCGCTTGATGCGCTTTTTCTTCGAAGGTGCTACTGTAACTGGACTACAGTATCTGGAGATGTTAGAGAATTGGCTGTTCCCTCAGCTCGAACAAGAAGCACAACAATTCATATTTCAGCAGGATGGAGCGCCACCACATTGGCACTTATCTGTCCGTAACTACCTGAACGTCAACTACCCGAGGCGATGGATCGGCCGCCAGGCAGGCCGTGACAGAGCACTTCATCACTGGCCGCCAAGAAGCCCTGATCTTACCCCCTGCGATTTTTTCTTATGGGGGTATGTTAAGGATATGGTGTTTCGGCCACCTCTCCCAGCCACCATTGATGATTTGAAACGAGAAATAACAGCAGCTATCCAAACTGTTACGCCTGATATGCTACAGAGAGTGTGGAACGAGTTGGAGTATCGGGTTGATATTGCTCGTGTGTCTGGAGGGGGCCATATTGAACATCTTTGAACTTGTTTTTGAGTGAAAAAAAACCTTTTTAAATACTCTTTGTAATGATGTATAACAGAAGGTTATATTATGTTTCTTTCATTAAATACACATTTTTAAAGTTGTTGTATTCTTTTTGAATCACACTGTATTGCATGTCGCCCTTTGCTTGTGACACACACATCTGTACTTCTCAAAGTTAAGTACTGTCATTTACTTTTCGTAATAAAACTCATTAATGCAATTCGTTTGAATTGTTGTCTAGCGATCCGAGACAGCAGGTTTCCTAGACAACCCACAGCTGACGAGTAGGCAGGATTCAACATAAATAGCTTTCATGTTTCATTTGTAGACGATGTCAATTGCTACTGTGAAAATTTTGCACGTGGATATAAATTCATTTTATGCAGACGATCTTGCCATGATAACAAGAGAGAAGAGGAAAACTTACTGTGTTAGAATCAATATATGCTGATTTGGACACTCATGAAGTTAAATTTTTACATGTAAACTTCTTTTATTTTCCAGTACGTTGGCACTTCACTTTGTTAAGCAATTATTTTTTTTAACAGTATATTTAGTTGTAAGTTTTTTCTTACATGAACATTTTTGTTATTTCTCACACAGTTAGAAGTTCTAAAAATGACTTTTTTTGTTTGCCATAATGCTAACATGTCAGGTCAAACTATGGTGACATTCTGTGAGTTTGCACACCTAGTTATAACTTCTTTATTCGCCAAACAGGTTTTTCCATCACACTTCATTGTTCTCATAACCCATAAAAGAAAAGATTTTGTATGAATTTGTACACTCAACAGCAGTAATTTTTAAAGATAAGTTTTTGCTTATATTACTTTTAATTTTATATAGATTTTTGTGTTGGAAATAACTATATCAGCACACACCTTATTAGAATATATGCTTCCCCAATCATTTGTACAATAATTTGGAGACCTCTGTGATGCCACACAGAAAAAATTGCTAGGTCCTAAGTCATTTGTCAATATACTGTTATATTAAGCCTCAATAGACAAAGAACACACAAAGTAACTCATTTTTCATTTACACTTTTATGTGGGATTGAATTTTCATAGTAACTCATAATTACTTTGTTTCTGTCATTTGCTTTAGCTTAAGGTTGTGAATCGACACAAGAGCTCGGCTTTATTGCAGCGAAACATCGCCAAATTCTCGACTGAAGCATTCTTACGTCGCTGTTTCTGTTCCCTTGTGAGTAAATGCGCTCCCATCTTGCGCGCTGCTTTCGGGCCTATGATGTCTGCTATCTGGTGCACTTTTAGTCGATGGTCATCGAATGACATTTTGTTGAGTTTCTTCATAATTTCTGACGTGGTCACCTCATGCGGTCGACCACTGTGATGCTCGGCTTGGTAGCTCGTACAGCCTTGAATTTAATTCTTCCACCCAACATTTTGCAGTTGTAAACGAAGGAGCCGATTTCGCCAGAGTAGAATCTAGCTCAACTTTAATATCAGGAGGACTAAGACCTTTCCAATGAAAGGTTCTATCACTTAAGAATGAAGTGCTTTATCCAAATTCGTTGAGAGCGTTCACTATTAATGGCTGCCAAAAAAATGTTAAACAACGTGGCATCGTCAAACTTAAAACATAAGGTGTATAAATTCGGTACTTTCAACCATAGTTATTAATTTGAAACAAGAACCGTTACCTACACCTCAGGTGCGGTACTTCTGCAACAACTCTCATACATACAATTTGAGAAAATATTTTTTTTTTTTTTTTTTTTTTTTTTTGGGGAAGGGATATGTAACGCTTATTTTAGTCTCAATTCAATTTCTTTCATGTAACTTCTATGGTTTCTTATCTGTAATGTAATATCTGTCTTTCAATGTTCTTTGACTTATCATATGTGTAAATAGCCGTTCTTATTTTCTGTCAAACTGTCTAACAAGAATTAATCTGTGAACGTAATTTTCGAAACTATGTTCTTTTATCATGATAAAATGTTAAAGTGTTCAGTTTAAAACTGGTTCATGCATAGGGTACGTATTTTTATACAGGTGTAAAAGCTGGAGGAAAGTCCCTCCGCAACGAAAACCTGTAGGGTGGAATGTAAAATGTGGTTTGGCGTGTTGGCGTGAAGTGCGGCAGAGGTCTCTGTGACACATGTAGCCGATAGTTAGCTTGCAATCGGTGAACATCCTTGAGCTGAAGGAAGCAAGAATAGCAATAAGACTGTATTATACTGTATTTATTTGCATATACGAGTAACTTGCTTAATACGCAAAAAATATGAGTACTTCAATTTAAATTTTGTGTCGAGAGCATTGATTTGTCCTCAGTTACTTACCTTGGAAGGTTTCTACAACTAGTGATGCAATAATTCCGAGTTTCCGATGTCTAATGAACTACAGAATCACTGTTGCGTTAAAATTGTTTAACTTTCCTGCAGCGATAATTTCTTCAAGTGTTTAGTTAGTCCTAATTATAAAAGGTTCCACGTGATCAATACAAGAGAATAGTTACAATATTCCAGAATGCTTGTAAAGACAAAGGCCTAATTACAATATTTAATTAGCTTTCCTATCAAAATACTTACTCAGTATTTAAGCAACAGAATTTCACGGTGACTATAAGAGGTATTTGCAGACCATTACAGTTAAAAGGCCTACTCAGTTATTCTTTATTTTGCAGGTTTGCAATAGTGCTTTGATTCTAATGTTTCCATTTATGCACGTATCTTAGTTGTGTCTGGTTTGAAATGGTAGTTCCACACCTATTAAATAGATAGAACAGCTTCTGGGTCTTATCTCCCCCCCCCCCTCTCGCCCCACTTAATGCTGAACGAATAGTTTAATAATTCACACAGTGAAAATATTTACGAAATGTATTAATAATTTTAGAGACATTTGTGTTCTTGTTAATTCAATTGACACTGCAACTTATCGAGACCACAACATATTCAGGGACTGCATGCATTACATATATTCTGTATAGAGCAAAACACATGTGCTCTATTAGTAAACTAATAGTAATCATGCTAACTAACACAGCAATTTTATGATTATAATACTATCTTTCAAGAGTAAAGTGTTAAAGTCACTTCATGTCCAACTAAACTGTTCTTCTCCCTGATTAAGTGGTACTGTATAATGTACCTTAACTTTTCTGATTTATACTGGTAGTACATCTTACTGGGAGATAGTTTGTTGCAAAAACTGTTTAAGCTTTTATCTGTGTTGGTCATGGCTAGTAATCTTACCAACACTTGCTGAACCGAAGAATTGTTTCTTGTACAATTTATAAAACAGATTTCAGTCTCAAGTAAAGTCACATACAACAGTTAGTCTTCTTGATTAGCTTTATATTTACCTAAGACCACTTTGCCTAATTAGCCTTGCGACTGTCTTTCATTTACATGAAATACCATATTACTTTACAAATTGAATAACATTAGTTCAATCCCCTTTAAAATAACTGCTACCACTTATCCGAGCGGTCTGAAGCACTGCAGTCACGGACTGTGTTGCTGGTCCCGGCGGAGGTTCGACTCCTCCCTCGGGCATGGGTGTGTGTGTTTGTCCTTAGGATAATTTAGGTTAAGTAGTGTGTAAGCCTAGGAACTGATGACCTTAGCAGTTAAGTCGCATAAGATTTCACACACATTTGACGCCACCTATCAATAAATAATCCTTCAGGTGACCAAATTTTCTCCCATAAATTTCCATCAGTACACGATCACATACTTACTTATAGTGGCCACACAAACAGAGTCGGTCCGTGCCCTTTCACATTCCAGCCTTCCACACCCTCGCGTCGGCTGCATCTTGATACCCAGGCCCTGTGACTGCATGTCTCCCATGGAATTAGTCTTCCATGTCGTTCTCGGCCGTCTTAGTGGTCTCTTTCCCTCGCCATCCATCACTGCCTTTATTACAGTGTTCTCACCTCTCCTCCTCACGTGGCCGTACCACCTCAGCCTTTTACTTTTCACACTCGCTACGACGTCAGGTAGTGTGTGTAATTGTGGGTTCTCTTTTTCCTTATTCTCCACTGTTCATTGTTTCACTGGTCCATATATTTTTCTCAGTACTTTCTTCATTTTCGAAAGTGATTTTTTTTTTGGTCAGGGTCCATGTCTCACTTGGTTTGATGATGGTCTGATATATTCTTATTTTTGCCTGCCTGGATCATCCGCGAAAGCACACGATCGCGGTCACCCTCTAATTCATTTCATAGGAGTACTGCGGGCCGAGCGGAGACACCTCTGCGTGAAATTAGGATAGATATTGGGAACCCGTGACGCATCAATGACGCCAGTAAAACTTCATTAGAGTTCAGTTTTTTATTCACAATGTTTACAAGTCGTCGCTCTTTCGCACCAGCCTCGGCTGTTGCTCATTCAGCTGCGTGCTGGATTCTAGCTGACATCCGTCGATTGCGGGCCCAGGAGAAGATGGCAGCAACATTGGCGGCGCGGCGAACTGCCGGGGAGCAGGGGTGGCCATTGCCCAGCCCAAAGTGGTCCTCGCGCTGGCTGCTAGAGTGTACTCAGTCCCACTCCGAATTCTGCGATGACTTTTGAGGACCCACCCGGTTTGTACAGGGCAGGTTTCAGCACCCGAAGGCGCCAGGAACGTAGACCCCCAAGAGGCCCTGTTGCTGCCTTCCTCGTTGAAATCCGGTACTGCCAGCACTCAGCGATTTGGTGTTGCCGCAAGACAGACAGTTTCTCCATCAGTAGACGGTAGGTGGCATGAAGTTCATCAGGTGAAGACCATCTTCTTATGTACATCTTCGGCTAGCTCATAAACTGTGCTGGACGATCTAGGACATAGATTCACTACAGTACCGTATTCATGCAATCGAGTGCTGTTATTGTGAATACCATCGATGCCAATGATCAACTCATGACGAGATATGGGGTATTTAAAGGCAGCTAGCATCAGGCTGTTACACAACACTCGCTTCGTAATGAATGAATGTGTCCTCCTTAGTCTGGTATATTCACTTAACAGGTTGTTAATTGCTGTGTCTGTCCCTCGGCATGTGCACTTATGAAATAAACAGTCACGGCTGCTGTATAAGAGCACAAGGGCACGTGAACACCCTAACTTTTGACACCTTGCAGATTTGTTGCTTTTTCCTTTCAATGTTGTTAAACGGAAATAAATACTGCAATCTGAAACGTACAGCACTTGAGTCTACCGCGCTATGCTACATTGCTACTTCTATAGACTCCGTGAAACTTGACATCAGGGTCGCGAGATCATCTTCAGTTGTACACATTTTAAGGAACTTTTGCGCAAACGCAACTGGCATGCCGTAATTGCCCTGTGGGTCGAATAGAGACGGATTAGACAAACAGCGTGCGCTGTTCATGGCGTGCACAGCTAACCCCCTACCACTCACTGAAAGTTTACATCAGTGCCACTAGGTGGTAGAACAGTGCAGCAGACTTTTATCGCCGATCGCTTAGCATAAACCCCGCTAGACGGTGGCACATTCCTGAGACATCACTCACTATGTACTAAAATTAGATCGGACGTCAATCTGTGTTATTGTTACACTGATCAGAAACTTATTTCTGAATGAGTTATAATACATTAAGTTTTAGATTTTAGCATACAGTAATCCAGTTTTAGTTAACTGACCATGTTGGTAGACTACCACTGGAATTTAATCATTTCGACAATAGTCAGCCGGCCGGAGTGGCCGAGCGGTTCTATGCGCTACAGTCTGGAACAACGCGACCGCTACGGTCGCAGGTTCGAATCCTGCCTCGGGCATGGATGTGTGTGATGTCCTTAGGTTAGTTAGGTTTAAGTAGTTCTAAGTTTTAGGGGACTGATGACCTCAGAAGTTAAGTCCCATAGTGGTCAGAGCCATTTGAACAATTTTCTTCTTTTTTTGACAATCGTCAGATTGTGTTTGAAGTAATTTGTTTACTTTGCGGAAGTCGGCTTTCGCCTTCAGTGTCAACACGAACTCTGTTGAATCTATATTAAGCGCTAAAAGAAAAGGAAATTATCAGTGAGAGTTAGTCACAAAGGAACTAAGGCAACCGCCTAGCAGACACGATGATTGAGAAAGTTACCTAATCAAATATGCGTGACTACAAGCTAACATTTCAAAGAGAGGTAAAATAAGCGTAAGTGGATGTGTGAGTGCAGCGTAAGAATGTCTGATTTTCAGCCCGGAAGTTAATTCGTGTACTAATACAGAAGTTAGGGATGTTGTACACCTGTCCAAAAAAAAATAAAAAAAGCACGAAAACTCCCACTTACACAAAAATGCGAAACGGATAGCAGCTAAAGCTTACATATTATTTCGTTCTTTCCCTAAACTGCACTTAATTATGTACAAAACAATAAAATTCCACAAAAACAATTATTTCTTTTGTTAAAAATGTTATGCATATTATTATTATTATCATTATCATTTTTATTGCTGGCAGTGGCTGTAGTTGCATAAATTTGTTCATAAGTATAACTATTATACAGAAGATGGTATTTCACACTCTCATATTTATCTGAATTTAAAAATTTCTAGCACACAGAATGTACGAGGACTATTCGGAAAGTAAGGTCCAATGGGGTGCGAAATGGAAACCACTGTGAGAAACCGATGAAGTTTTGCACAGATCTGTTGCGCAGTGTCTCTAGTATGCCCGTCGGTAGCGTCACGTCCGTCTTTTCAGCTCTGAGCGCACGTTGAGCACGGAAAGATGGTTACAACAATCGTGTCTCCCGCCAAATATGAGGGCCTGGTGTGAGATTTCGCCTCAATTCATACAGCCCACAAAAAGTAACTGCCATACGTTTCCTTCTGAATGACAATTCTCGGCCGCACTCCGAAGGGGCAATGAAGATGTTCCTGCAGCGTTTTCGACGGGAAATGTTTGATCACCCACAACAGAGCTCGTAACTGACTCTCCCTGAGTTTCATCTCTGCTCACGTGAACCGCTAGCTATGAAGATAACGTTCTGGCACAGACAACGAGCTGTAGACCAGCGAAGAGGAAGTACAGGCGGAAAGTTGGTGCAACACGACGACAAATGTCTAAATCGATGCGGCGACCATGTACAGAAGTAGCTGGAAGATGTAGCTAACTGCTGCATATAACACATTTTCAATTTTCACAGTCTTTTCCATTTTGTGACCGATCGGACTTTACTTTTCGAATAGTCGTCGGATACACACGAGCCGCCGCTGGAAAGAGATAGTCATTTGCAACATGTCTGACGAGCTATCGAATGTATTTATCTCGTTTCCTTTGGTTTCCTAAAGCTGTCTGCTTTCTGCTGAATGCATATCCTTACTCGGACCTGACCCACTTTCGACATACTGCCTCGCTTCCTGCTTCCGCCTCTGTTTCTGGCATGACTTTACTTTGTCTGTGGCTATGTGAGTAAGTTTTAATAGTTTGTTTTCTTATTTCTACCCCTTACTATTCTGTGTCGTGACAGAAGTAACACTACTGAAGATTTCCTCACATAGTAGTACACTGCTGGCCATTAAAATTGCTACACCAAGAAGAAATGCTGCACCTGCAGCTTCAACACGATACCACAGTTTGTAACAACAACGACATTGTACATATAAGTAATTTTTTTCTTCTGATTTTTCGATAAACTTGTGTAATTGATGTTCTGATTTCATGTCTTTTTTGTTTCATGTCATTATGTTAAGAAAACTGTAAATAAGTTTCAATGTGAATATTAATGTTTATGTCAAATGTCAAGCAATATTGTAATAGAATTGAAATGTAACAAATGTGGAGACTGTTGTAAGATGTTTAAAATTGTAATTGTGCGTCTGGTCCATACGTAGTCAATGTGTTAGGATATGTAGAATGCAAAACGTCGGGTGAATACACGGCCTGTCAGGGAGCGGTAAAAGGTGGATGGCAGGCGAGCGCGGCAAAATGCACGCGGGCACTGCACGGCACAACGGGCTCAGCAGTAGTAGTTGGAGTTTGGCATTGGTCTGAGCAACACCTTCTGGAGCGAGGAGGTTCTCCTGGAAGACGTAGTTTCACTGAGCCTCGGGTATGCCGTTCCAACGCCCACATAGCATGGCAAAATTCCATAGGCACTAAATGGAAAAGTATTGCGACGCTAAGAAGAATTAAAGTGCCGATACGTCAAGAGCCATAGCTGTGGTTGTATGTGTGCTCTGTGCCTCGTCATCTTGCCGCCTGCCAACCGCCGCATCGATACTAGCAGGTTGAAACTTTTAGTACTGTATTCGTATGGATCAGAGAGTGAACTGTGCAACAATAACCTAAATTTTACCAAAACTTACCCATCATTTAATTATCCTCACAACTAACCTAGACAGGGTCCTTTCCAAATGTTGTGCAATCTGAGTGTCCCAAAATGAAAATTACAATTTGTGTTAATAATAATTATTTGCAGAACTATGTTAGAATGGTGTTTAAAGATATGTTTTGTTAATGAACCAGTAAATGAATAACGAAGGTCTAACGAAGTTGAAAGATAACTTTAATATTGATATAGTAATGAAGTTTATTATTTCGAGACAGATATAAAGGTATTTAAATGAGCAGTAAATTAGATGAAAAGAGTAGTAACTTATACACTGGAAATCTTGAACGCATAATAAATTCAGTAATCAATTTTTTTAATACAGTGATCATAACAGTTTCAGGCCCCCCCCCCTTTTTTTTTTATTCATTTGAATTCTGAAGTGTTCTAAATTGGTTTGACCAGCAAAAGTTAAAGTCAATATAAAAGTCAAAATTTATCAGTGTTTTATCTTTATTAAAATTGACTTTTTGTGTGTGACACGAAAGTGCTGTGTCTAGGGTAACCTATGCCCGATTTTAATCAGGTTAATAGACAGTATAAAGTTTTGTAGTATACATTATAGTGTAGTGTTGTGTATTCATGGTTTTTCCATATCAGTACAGAACGTGAAACTATCAGTTCAATAGATTTTCTGGTTCTAAAATTCTACTATATTATGCAGTGTTACTACCTGTTGTTTTGCATGAATATATACCAACTTGTACAGGGAAGAAACTCAGTTAATGCCTAATTAGGCTGGCGACCGTATTATTATCAAATTGGTAGCATCTTCTGGTTTGTTTTTGGTCCATCCTGACGTGTATTTGCATTTGGAACTTACTTGATGGATCATTGTTATTACAGAGTGGGTGTAAGTCTGATTTGCCACCATTCAGGTACACGCGGTCGATATCTATACGAAAATCCTTTCTCATAAGGTGAACCCCGCTCACTTACCATAGTACAGGCTTTAACGAGTACTGTGTCACGCGGAGGTTACAAGTTCATTAACAGTAGTGACTGCCATATTGTGACGAGCCAGTTGCTCGGCCGCCATTGACCAGACGTTTTCAGTTGGTGAGAGATCTGGAGAATGTGCTGGCCACAGCAGCGTTCGAACATTTTCTGTACCCAGAAAGGCCCATACAGGACCTGCAACATGCAGTCGTGCGTTTTCCTGCTGAAATGTAGGGTTTCGCAGGGATCGAATGAAGGGTAGAGCCACGGGTCGTAACACATCTGAAATGTAACGTCCACTGTTCACAGTGCCGTCAATGCGAACAAGAGGTGCCCGAGACGTGTAACCAATGGCACGCCATACCTTCACGCCGGGTGATACGCCAGTATGGCGATGACGAATACACGCTTCCAATGCGCGTTCACTGCGATGTCGCCATACACGGATGCGACCATCATGATGCTGTAAACAGAACCTGGATTCAATCGAAAAAATGACGTTTTGCCATTCGTGCACCCAGGTTCGTCGTTGAGCACACCATCGCAGGCGCTCCTGTCCGTGATGCAGCATCAAGGGTAACCGCAGCCATGGTCTCCGAGCTAATAGTCCAAACTGATGCTAACGTCGTCGAACTGCTCGTGCAGATAGTTGTTGTCTTGCAAACGTCACTGTCTGTTGACCCAGGGATCGAGACGTGGCTGCACGATCCGTTACACCATGGGGATAAGATGCCTGTCATCTCGACTGCTAGTGATACGAGGCCGCTGGGATCCAGCACGGCGTTCCGTATTACCCTCCTGAACCCACCGATTCCATATTTCGCTAACAGTCATTGGATCTCGACCGACGCGAGCAGCAATGTCGCTACACGATAAACCGCAATCGCGATAGGCTACAATCCCACCTTTATCAGAGTCGGAAACGTGATGGTAAGCATTTCTCCTCCTTACACGAGGCATCACAACTACGTTTCACCAGGCAACGCCGGTCAACTGCTGTTGGTGTATGAGAAATCGGTTGGAAACTTTCCTCATGTCAGCACGTTTTCAGGTGCCGCCACCGGCGCCAACCTTGTGTGAATGCTCTGAAAAGCTAATCATTTGCATATCACAGCATCTTCTTTCTGTCGGTTAAATTTTGCGTCTGTAGCACGTCATCTTCGTGGTGTAGCAATTTTAATGGCCAGTAGTGTAATTGGTAGTGGTGATGACCGGCAACGACCAACCATCCCTTGGATCCGCGCCCGAAAGAGCGCTGTCATCAGTCAGCACCACAGCAGAGGCGTCCGCTGTCGCTCTTGTGGTGCGGCCTCTTCCACCCCTGCAGCGTCGCGGGCAGGAAGACCTGCCGCAAGCGGGTGCCTTCTGGTCTGGCCCTTCAGCGCAGGCCTGCTGGGCGCCGGTGCCAGTCGCCCGTGGCGCGCCATGCCCATTTTTAGCTACACAACAGCAGAGTTGCCGGCATTGTAAGCGTGAATAATGCATGAGCAACTCGCGTGGACACAAAGGAGAGGCATCCCCCGGCAGGGCGGGGCCCGCGGTCGCTTTTGTCCATTGACGCGAGACGAGCGCCGCGGAAGGCCGGTTCATCCTGGGGGAGGTCAACGAGCGCGGGCCGTGGGGCAGCCGCCTCCCGTCCCATTCATACGCCGAGCCCGGGGTCAACAGCTTCCTGGGCTGCGAACGAGCATTCGCTCTCTTTCAACGCCGCCACATCGCCCCAGCTGAGTGATCTAGTCGCCACTGTCGTGTCAAGTGGAGGGGTTGTGTGGTGACATATGGGCACTCTGTGGCACAGGACACTACTTCAAGTAAAAGCAGAATCCATAATATATTTGTTTTATTGAGATGACATTTTCTTACTCTTTAGCGGAGCATTGGCTGTATTTCAAAACAAATTCTAAATTGTCACAACTTTTCATGTTTACGTTATTTCTTAACTGACACAAAAACGCACTCGCTTTCGAAAGAAATGTTGACCTACAGATGAAATATCCTTTTAATTAATTTTTTTACTAACCCATTAGCTGTCAGCTATTCAGCCAGCTACATTGCTGGTATGTGCTCCTCCAAGCCTATTTAATGTAACTTCTTATCATATTACACTTAAACTATTACTGACTGGGAAAACCTGTAACTTCCGTACTATTTCTTTCTAATAAAAGTTTATTGCAGCCAAGTAGCCATACAAATTCAATTTACAGTGATAATAATAAGATAAATTAGAAATTTCACATATTGTGATTTGCATAGTCACTTATTGCTCGTGTCCTTTTGGTACAGAGCTCTATATGGTAACGTTTGCAAATTTGGTGACACAGTTTACACTCACACATTTCGTTTGGTTCATGATGTGACGTGTTGTTGCAAACAAGGTGGTGGAAACCATGGACTGCCAATCTGGTGATCACGTGTCTCATTTCAAAGTTTTCTTTTGTCCATGTTCGGTCAATCATGGCACTTGTGCTGTAAAATTCTGGAAGTATGTCTTTCCTTTTTTCCTTCAATGTTTTAAGTAGACTTTCCAAGGCGCTGGTATTGGGTAGCATCAGGAGTGTTCGAAGGTCTTCATTGAGGAAGAGTTCCCTCGCCAGCAGGTATACAAGTCTCGATCGTGTTGTTTTGGACACTCCTATTGCTTTCTTTATATAGGTCGTCTTCACTCTTTCTAATGTTGTTAGGTTGTTCACTGTACTATGTGGTCCAATAATTTCTATGCCGTACGTCAGTATTGGGAAGACTTTGGCTCTGAATAGTGCCATTGCTGTCTCTATGCTAAGGGATCTGATGTATTGTATTTCATGTATTGCTATTATTCCTTGCATTGCTTTCTCTGTTACATATTTTGTGAAACATTTTGCAGTTGTTTGTATTGTGACCCCTAGGTACAATCTTCAGTTTTCTCTCTCGTATGAAGATCTCAGCTGATGCAGGTGTGCTTTCTCCATTTCTGAGTACCATCATTTCTGTTTTCGCCACATTTATTTCGAAGCCGTGTTCGACACACCAATCTTCCATATCGATTATCGCTCCTTGTAACTTTGCAATATTCTTTGCACCTATTACAATGTCGTCTGCATATGCATATGAGACTACACCCTCCCTTTGGGGTATTCTTACAATTTCTTCCGCTGCTAGGATAAATAACAGAGGACTCAGTGGGTCTCCCTGTAGTACTCCCTTCGATTGGAGTATCGGCTCCGATAGGAAGAGATTGTCTGATATTCTTACTTCGTTCCATTGCAGTATTGCGCTTATAATTCGTGTCTAGATGTTGCTTTTTCCCAGAGTTTTCTCTAGTTTTTTTGTCATTAATTTTCTGTTTATAAAGTCAAAGGCTTTTTTAAACTCTATGAATACTACATAGTTTTCTCTGTCTTCAAGGGCTTCCCATACGCTCTTTAGCAGGAGTTCTATTGCTGTCAGAGTTGATCTTCCCTTTCTGAATCCCATTTGGCTTTCGGGGAGGTGTTCGTCGATTATTTGCTTTATTCTTTCTGTTATTATGTTTGTGAACACTTTGAAAGGTAAGTTTTCTAGGGCTATGCCTCTGTATTTGCTAGGGTCCTTGGTGTCTCCTTTCCCTTTATAAAGAACTTTTACTGTTGACTGTCTCCACTGTTGCGGAGTGGAGGCTGTTTCTATACACTTATTGTAGAGTTTTGTCCACATTTGCGTTAGTATTTGGACAGTGTCTTTCAGATATTCGCTATAATGTCTGTCAGGGCCTGCAGCTTTTTTACTCTTGGTGCTGTTAATGGCATCTTTGATCTCTTACGTGGTCAATGGGACCCAATCCACAATTGTTTGCAGCATTGTATCCTCTCTGCCCTCCGGTCTCCCTCTTAGTCCTTCCTTATTCAGTACGTTGTCGAAGTGCGTCTCCCATATTTTCATGTCTATTTAATGTGTTTCCGCTCGTTTTCTGGGGCGTAGCACAATATATGGGTCTTTTGAGGCTTCCTCCACTAGTCTCTTTCCTTCCTTTGCCCAGAATGATCTTTCCGTTTAGAGTTGTCTTATAGATGCTTCGTTTTTCGGCGTAATTCCTGAGGAGTATAGGGTTCTCTGCACACTGTTTTAGTTGATGTAGGCTTCCTAGTACATCTTTTCTTAGACTGTAGCACTCTGTGTAGAACCATTTTTTCGCTCTTCTTTTGTATCTGGGGTTGGCGGCATGTCTCAGGAGCTCTCCTATCGCTTCTGTTCCTTCCTCTAGTCGCGAATTGGCTATTAACATTTCTATTTGTTTTGTTTGATCGGATTCTGCTTCCACTTTCCCGACGTCTATTGTTCTCGAGAGTGCTTCTTCCTCCTTTTCTTGTGTTTTTTGTCATGCTCCTTGGATGTACTATTTCTTTCTGTGTGATAGTTCAAATGGCTCTGAGCACTACGGGACTTAACATCGGAAGTCATCAGTCCCATAGAACTTAGAACAACTTAAACCTAACTAACCTAAGGACATCACACACATCCATGTCCGAGGCAGGATTATAACCTGCGACCGTAGCGGTCGCGCCTAGAACCGCTCGGCCACACTGGCCAGCGTTTCTTTATGAAATTTAGCCCAAATTTACCTCCCACTCTATAAAAAGTCTACGTATTACCAAAACTATGTGCCCATAAATTGTTATGCAACTTAAACTCGTATGTTAACTTTTGACTAAAGAAAACCTTATTTCAGGTAGGCTGTAATTGGTCTGAAAACAACTTGTCTTTATATTAAATGCGCAACTGAAGTAAAACAGTTGTATGACCCTAATCAAAATTTGCACTTACCACGCATCTTGTCAACATTGTTGCAGATTTCTTGAAAATACAACAACAAGCAGCAAGCAGGTAGCGGCCAAGCTAGGTTTCTATTCTAAAAATAAAATTTTAAAACTATATTCAAGCTGTTGCGTGCCACATGGCGCAATGTGTAAATGCGTAATGATAAACCTTCTTTAAGCAATGAGATGAGAAGAGTAACTATCCCTATGAAATGATATTCTAAGACAACGAATTTAGAATGAAGTATGTACTCAAAAAGGCGGAGTAAAACTTCGCACGATCTTCAATTATAACATTTGTCTGAACAATGCTGTGCTTAAAGTGAACAATGATTTAAAAAGGGTACAATTTTAACAGAGAATTTCTTTAAAAACCTAAAAGCTTAATCAATTGACATCTTAATGCTTGACTCAGGGAAGTGGGGTGATCTTTCTCTCAGCTCTGAGCAAGTGGACAAAGCTAACTAGCTGACAATAATCATTCCGAGAAAGTAGCTGCGCAGTGCGGCAGTCATACCTCAGACTTCTTCTCGTAAAAAAAACAAAAACAAAAATATCTTTTCGCCTTCCAGTACATATATCATATTCATCCTTGCCGTCCTTTACAATAAATCTTTCTTTATCTAACAGATGCAGTCATCAAGTCAACACAGCAGACTGAATACGTCCATCACCTACCACACTTCAACTAAGAATGTAACAGACTACTCAGAGGCAAAGACAGTGCCACGACAAGACCGAAGATTTTTAACAGTGACACAACTTGCTCTCTCTCGCTTTTCTCTCTCTCTCTCTCTCTCTCTCTCTCTCTCTCTCTCTGACGCGCACGTCGATAACTTACAAAGATAAAAACGGCACGCTCATCATACAGACTAAAAGAAGAAGCGTGCGCAGGAAGTTTCAAAGAAATAAAGAAATAATGACGAGGAAGATTATCTTGGTACGTCTTTCGCCATGGGAGGGAACTGGAGGTAACGTTTCAATCTCTGAAGAATAAAAAATCCTGCAGGTTTAAATGATCGAAGATTAGAGTCAAATAAAATGTTTGGGCCAATAACAAAGCAATGGATCTTAAGCTTAATGAACACTTGCATTTCAAAATTACAGATTCCTAAGATATGGTGCAAAGCCAAAGTTTTAGCACTTCTGAAACCTGGAAAAGAACCAACGGATCCTAAACACTTCCGACCAGTTCCTCTTCTGTGCCAACTGTATAAAGTCTTGGGAAGGATGATCGTCAATCTCATTTCACAACCTGTGGATAAAAACCTTACAAATGAGGAGCCAGATTTCCGCCCAGGAAACTCATGGAGTGGTCAAATTCTTAATATGACTCAGTACATAGAAGCTCGATAAGAAAAATGTCAACTTACAAGGGGCATTCATAGATATGTCATCTACAAATGACACTGACAACCACTAAAGTTTATTATACAACTGTATTTAATCACAAAAGACTACTGTTTAACACAATTTGTACAGCGTTTGCTGCAAAACTGGTGGTGTTCGTCACTCTGCGCAATACGAAGAACCGATGAAGGTCCTTCATCAATGGTATCCCTCAGAACTGTGCATTGGCATTCCTGCTGTACAACATCTGCACAAATGATCAACCAACAACTCTAGAACAAGAAAATTTTATGCAGATCACACATCAACTGCAACTCAAGGCAAAACCTATCAGGAAATGGGGTTGAAGCTTACAGCAGTCCTTGAAGATCTCACCAAGTATTATGATGATAATCACCTAAACCAAACTCCGGAAAGATGCCTTCCATCTGAGAATCCTGGAAGCCGGAAGTAATATTATCTGGAGAGGGTAACAGCTATGACACGACGATACTCCAAAAAGCTGGGAGTAAAGTTGGATCTAGGCCTCACATTGAAATATCATTGCCAAACACAAAGCTAAAAGCATCTGTCGGTAACTTCATCATCCGTAAACTTGCTGGCATCACCTAAAGCTCACAGCCAAACGTGATGCGTGCATCTGCCCTGGCAATATGCTTTTCTGCAGCAGAATATGCAACACCAGTTTGGCGGAATTCCACACATCCCAAACAGGTGGCTATGGCGTTGAATGAGACCGGACGTACAGTGACTGTTTGCCTACGACCAACTACTGCCACCAAAATTTATCAAATTACGGGTGTAGCACTACATGAAACCCACAGAGCAACAGAAAAGGAAAAAAAACGAAGCAGGAAATCGATTCCTACATCCGACATTTGAATATGAACCATAAAAAACTGGCCAGAGGTAAAGGATGAACTTCATGCCTAGAAAATCAGAAATTTCATCAGAACCTAGAATTAGGCGAGCAGAGCTGTGGCGAAATTCATCAACCAAAAGAGCTGGGGAGAACATCAAAGACAAACCTGCTGCCGGCCGCTGTGGTCGAGCGGTTCTAGGCGCTTCAGTCCGGAACCGCGCTGCTGCTACGGTCGCAGGTTTGAATCCCGCCTCGGGCATGGATGTGTGTGATGTCCTTAGGTTAGTTATGTTTAAGTAGTTCTAAGTCTAGGGGACAGATGACCTCAAATGTTAAGTCCCATAGTGCTTGGAGCCATTTGAACCATTTGAACAAACCTGCTGCGGGCTTCTATATGCCGTATGCGACGTGGAAGGCACTAAATCAATTGAGGACAGGAATGTCACGATGCAAGACGAATCTCAGGAAGTGAGGCCTCATGACTAAAGACAAGTCCTGTGAGTGTGGTGGACTGCAGGACCCACAACATCTAGACTGTTGAAACCGCCAAATCCTTGCGCCACAGAAGATCTACATGCAGCAAGTGATAAGACTACCATGACTGTCGAATTCTGGAGCTTACGATCCATCAACACAAAGTCAGCAATACCTGGAATAATTTGGTTTTATTCTTTTTCTATTTTGTATTACATCTACATCTACATTTATACTCCGCAAGCCACCCAACGGTGTGTGGCGGAGGGCACTTTACGTGCCACTGTCATTACCTCCCTTTCCTGTTCCAGTCGAGTATGGTTCGCGGGAAGAACGACTATCTGAAAGCCTCCGTGCGCGCTCTAATCTCTCTAATTTTACATTCGTGATCTCCGCGGGCGGTATAAGTATGGGGAAGCAATATATTCGATACCTCATCCAGAAACGCACCCTCTCGAAACCTGGCGAGCAAGCTACACCGCGATGCAGAGCGCCTCTCCTGCAGAGTCTGCCACTTGAGTTTATTAAACATCTCTGTAACGCTATCACGGTTACCAAATAACCCTGTGACGAAACGCGCCGCTCTTCTTTGGTAAAATAAATATATTGCTAATATTGTCTCTTAAATTTCTGGAGTGTTTCTTCTTCTAATGTTTCGGCCGCATACCCCTCAGCCATCTTCAGAGTGAGGCGAGAGACTGGAGCTACAGCACTCACTTCTTCCTTTTAAACCTACGCTCCACGGCACTACGAATGTAGCCGCAGGTACACAAGCTCCAGACATAGCAAAGAAGTCTGCATGAATCTGTAGCTACACGATCGATCCATGTTCGGATATCCATGTATCCTAATGAGATGCACTGTAGCACATCTTTCCAAGTTTATTCTCCATGGTTTGTCCAAGATGGAAGCGCTACCCTGTTAAACGAATTTCAGCTGCTTCTTTCACCACAGAGTGAAAAAAGAGAAATCGCTATAATTTCGACATTTTCACACAGTACGGAGTGGCTAGTGTCGATGCAGTGTTCTGCCGCGGCTGACTTTTTGGGTTGCAATAGCCGGGTGTACCAACAGTATTCCGTCCCCCTTTTACGAAATGTCTTCTACGCGATGTATGAAAGCCACCCTCTCAAAGAATCTTGCAAACACCAAGCCATCTATCACGCAACCCAATGGAAGGCGAGGAATGACTAATTTGATGCTTGATGAGGATCCGACGTATGGCAGTGGCGAGATTGGGTTAAGCAAGGATTGGGAATTTGTACGGGCGCTGATAACCGCGCAGTTAAGCGCCCAAAAACCAATCATCATCATCATTTTCCTTTTGAAACTGAAAACTGTTTCCGTTCATCCCATTTTACGGTAAATTTCTTGTTTGCTCAGTCGCTCTATTCGTCATTCTATATAATGGAAAAGGCATGGTTCGTTTTAACATCTTATGCCTTTGAGAGAACTACTATGGATTTTTATAGGCTGAAAAATGAGTGATTTAACGAACCCACTACAAATGATGGGGTGTGCTTTCAAGAATTGATCCAAATTTTCTAAGCTTATTAATTATGCTCATAACACTGAGAAGTTGGTGATTTAAAGTACGTAATTTCTTTTTGCTTTAATTCCACAGCTAATAATCACTTTTTTGAAGATAGGGAGGAGACTGTTCATATAAGAGGTCCGGCTGACAGAAAATGATGCTTGATGCGATAACACAGTAAATTCAAACCGTTCTGAATATATTTTGTCTGAAACATTTAGAGTAAGCGGAGTACGTTTATTAATGCTAAAGACCTGTCTTGCTGCTTTCTGATTGTTACCTGTTGAGTAGCGGGTGGAATTAGTTCGGAGAGAAAGATCTGAAACTTTACGTTCGCAGTGTCGGTGCTAATAACTGAAGAAACGAGGAGGTTTTACCATGTAATAACAGGTTGTCAATTATTGACCGCTTTCGTTCCTTCTGCCGTCTCGGTAGCTAGTTGCTATTCCCAGTTGTCCTTTGAGATCGAATTATTTCTTAAGCATCTTTGAAGACACCGTCCGCGACAGACCACAAATCTGTGGCTAGCCTAAGCAGACGAGGAATGGGAATATTCCTTCAGCAAAGATTCTAGTTAAAGCGCCTCAAACGAGAGCGAGATAGACTGTAATGAGAGCATGTATTATTGAACAATAGATTCGGATCACCTTAGTTTCCGTGCTTAAACGTCTTGTCAGAATCGAAGAGGTCCCGGAGTGACGGGCAGTGAATAAATAAGGCCGGAAGCTTTTCAAGGGTTGGTTTAAGAAGGGCCACCTCTCCCGGACCGTTCACAAAGGGCATCTAATATCGGATTTTCTGACAGCAAAATTCCCGCCGATCGTGTCTGCGCGGCCTTTGAGCATGCCCCCAGGAGCAATGGAGATCCGGAAGGGTGGGCTCGCGTGCCGCCTGAATGTTGCAGAAGCCGCACGCCGGGGTACCCACCCCTACATTATTAGTCTCACTGGCCGCGACACGAGGGCGGAAGCACCGCTATTTGTTGTGCTCTGTGCTAGTGTGTCGCGAGGAATTCCAACATACCCTACGGTGTCATGTTGCTATGTTCTCTTATCTCAGGGCTCCACTTCTAACAAACACCGAAACAGAAAGGAGGGAAGTTGTCACTGGAGAAGGAGTTTAAGTTCGGATTAAACAAGGATGAAGAAGAGAATCGGCAGTAGTCTCTCCGCAGGAACCATTCCGGCTCTCCTCTTAAGCGATTAAGGGAAACCACTCAAACCATTAAACCTGGATATATAAGAAACTATATGCCTCGATTGCGGTAATGAAACCAAGGCTGGTTTCATTACCGCAATCGAGGCTGATAGTTTCATACACCGGGTGATCAAAAAGTCAGTATAAATTTGAAAACTGAATAAATCACGGAATGATGTAGATGGAGAGGTACAAATAGACACACACGCTTGGAATGACATGGGGTTTTATTAGAGCCAAAAAAAAAAATACAAAAGTTCAAAAAATGTCCGACAGATGGAACTTCACCTGATCAGAATAGCAATAATTAGCATAGCAAAGTAAGACAAAGTAAAGATGATGTTCTTTACAGGAAATGCTCAATATGTCCACCATCATTCCTCAACAATAGCTGTAGTCGAGGAATAATGTTGTGAACACCACTGTAAAGTATGTCCGGAGTTATGTTGCGGCATTGGCATCGGATGTTGTCTTTCAGCATCCCTAGAGATGTCGGTCGATCACGATACACTTGCGACTTCAGGTAACCCCAAAGCAAATAATCGCACAGACTGAGGTCTGGGAACCTGGGAGGCCAAGCATGACGAAAGTGGCGGTTGAGCACACGATCATCACCAAACAACGCGCGCAAGAGATCTTTCACGCGTCTGTCGGACATTTTGTGAACCTTGTTTTTCTTTTCGGTTCTATTAAACTCCATGTCATTCCAAGCATGTGCGTCAGTTTTTACCTCTAGATTATTCCGTGGTTTATTAAGTTTTCAAATTTATACTGACTTTTTGGTCACACAGTATATTAGATTATCACGATTGCTGACTGGGCTGCAGTGTTGAAAGTATTAAACCTGGATGTCCAGACACTTTATGTTCACACACTCCAAGTTGACACTCGGTGCAGTGAATTATGGGAGTAACCGTAAACACATTTCCCATTTATTGCCATTATCATCAGCCATTATGCGGAGTGTCAGACTTAACTGCACAAAAAGTACTTGCGCACCAATAACAATGCATGGCCCTGAGAGGAGATAGCAGAGAATTATGTAGGTCAAAAGACGAAGTCTGCTAAAAATCCCTCGATAACACAGGGGATACTGAATTTAAACGATGAAAGGGGAAATTATATAAACGCAGTAAAAGAATCAGGTGGAAGGAAAGTCAGACGTATAAAAAGTGAGACTGTAGAAAGTAGAAAATGGCTGACACGTATCGCTAGAGAACAAATGCAAGGGAGTAGAAGTATGCATAAGTCGGAGAAAGGTAGATGCTGCCTACAGGGTAATAAAAGAGATCGTTGGGGAAAAGAGAAGCAGCTGTATGAATATCAAGAGCACATGCGGCAAGACATTTCTAAGAAAAGAAGGGAAAGTCGAAAAGCTGAATAAATATCTAGTAGGCCTATATAAGGAAACCAAAATTCAGGACAATATCGTAGAAATAGAAGAGAAAATAGGTGAAGATGAGATGGGACATATGATACCGCGAGAAGAGTTTGACAGAAGATTGAAAGACATAATTACAAGCAAGGTTTAGATGTCAGAGAAAAGACGAGAAAAAATATTGACTACACTTATATTAGAAGACGGGTTGAAGAAAGGAAAGCTTTTGAAAATGTTGACTGGACTGCACTCTTCAAAATTTTAAGAGTAACAAAACGAAATAAAGGGAGTGGAAAGGTATTTACAACTTCTACAGAAACCAGACAACAGCTATAAAAATCGATGGACATGAAAGAGAAGTCGTAATTGAGACGAGAGAGAGACAAGGTTGTGGCCTATTTCCGATGTCGTTCAACCTGCACATTGAGCAACCAGTGAAGGAAGCGAAGGACAAAATTTGGAAACGGAATTAAAGTTTATAAACGAGATATAAAATCTTCAAGATTTGCCGATTACACTGTGATTCTATCGGAGACGGCAGAAGACTTGGAAGAGATGTTGAACGGAATGAATGATGTCTTGAAAGCAATATATAAGATGCAAATCAACAAAAATAAAAAAGGTAGTGATGGAATATGGTTTAATTAAATCAGGCGATACTGATTAAGTAATAAATAAAAATAGTCGATGAGTTTTGCTAGCTGGGCAGCAAAATAACTTATGATATCTGAAATAGAGAGGATATGAAACGCAGACTTTCAATAGCAAGAAGAGAATTTCTGAAAAATGGAATTTTGTAGGCGTCCAGTATCACTTTAAGTGTTAGAAAGTCTTTTCTCAAGGTATTTGTTGGAGTGTAGCGTCGTATGTTAGTGAAAGTTCAGAAACAAGAAGTTTTTGAAATGTGTTGCTATAGAAGAATGATGAAAATTAGATTAATAGGACATGTGATGAAGCACCTAGTCAGTTTGTTAATGGAAGGAAGTGTGGGGGTGGGGAGAAAATTGTAGAGGGAGGCCAGCGCTTGAATTCAGCAAGAAGAATCAAATGAACGTCTGTTGCGGCAGTTAAGCAGAAACGAAGGGGAATACATAGGATAGACTACCATGGAGAGCTCCACAAACCAACATTCGGACTGAAGACCACAACAATAACAGTAATGGTCCAACTAGGTATCAACTTGAGCATGAATCCGAATCTAACAGTGTAAATAACCTCGTTATTCCGACCAATACCCCTCCTTGATTTAAACACAATCAGTCCATTTCAGACTAAGTAATACAGTAGCTTTATTAACGATCTAGATCGCAAATGCTATGTGGTAGGGCCTTTTGGGACGTAAACAGTATAAAGAATTCAAGGGTCTAATGTAGACGTCGGTTTGACAAAGATTATTTTACTAACATTACAGGATAGCCATTCATGTAGGAAATCAGTGGTAGTGGATATATACTTTCTTAAAGGAATGAACAATCTGTAGCTACAGCCAGTACTTCAGTATGACTCACCTGACACAAAGTACAAGGAAGACATAAATCTTTTACAGGTTCGTCAGTCAAATCTGCGTGGATGAAACTGTGCAGTTGTCACAGGGATGTACTTAAAAGTAAAATCCATAAAAGGGTTCTGAAGGTAGTATGTGCAGGCCATGGAGATACGGAAAAAAGCAATTGTCAATTAAGCAGCAGCAGGAAAAGGCAGTTTTATTTGCAAAACAAGTATGTATGTTAACTAAGTTTTTGACGAACAGTTACAACATTCTTTGTCGATACTGTCGTTTATCACACTAAGAACTTCGTCGAACTGTTTTCTACTAAACCTAAAGTCGTTTTTAATCTGTATGACCGAAAATTCACCCATTAACACAAACTGTCCGTGAGAACCGAGATTTTACTGGTTCTCGCTTTACTTGAACCCTCTCTTAGAACCTGACACTGGCTGCACGAGTCGCCGCGTAACCTGCCGATGAGCAGTCCTAGGTGGTACTTGGTTGCAGATTCTAGGCGACCACAGGCATATTCCAAAGGACAAAAAAACAATAATATGAAGAAAAATAAGAGCAAGTAAAGAAGTCAGTGTGATGATGAAAATGACGTGGCGAAGTATTATACACTCCTGGAAATTGAAATAAGAACACCGTGAATTCATTGTCCCAGGAAGGGGAAACTTTATTGACACATTCCTGGGGTCAGATACATCACATGATCACACTGACAGAACCACAGGCACATAGACACAGGCAACAGAGCATGCACAATGTCGGCACTAGTACAGTGTATATCCACCTTTCGCAGCAATGCAGGCTGCTATTCTCCCATGGAGACGATCGTAGAGATGCTGGATGTAGTCCTGTGGAACGGCTTGCCATGCCATTTCCACCTGGCGCCTCAGTTGGACCAGCGTTCGTGCTGCACGTGCAGACCGCGTGAGACGACGCTTCATCCAGTCCCAAACATGCTCAATGGGGGACAGATCCGGAGATCTTGCTGGCCAGGGTAGTTGACTTACACCTTCTAGAGCACGTTGGGTGGCACGGGATACATGCGGACGTGCATTGTCCTGTTGGAACAGCAAGTTCCCTTGCCGGTCTAGGAATGGTAGAACGATGGGTTCGATGACGGTTTGGATGTACCGTGTACTATTCAGTGTCCCCTCGACGATCACCAGTGGTGTACGGCCAGTGTAGGAGATCGCTCCCCACACCATGATGCCGGGTGTTGGCCCTGTGTGCCTCGGTCGTATGCAGTCCTGATTGTGGCGCTCACCTGCACGGCGCCAAACACGCATACGACCATCATTGGCACCAAGGCAGAAGCGACTCTCATCGCTGAAGACGACACGTCTCCATTCGTCCCTCCATTCACGCCTGTCGCGACACCACTGGAGGCGGGCTGCACGATGTTGGGGCGTGAGCGGAAGACGGCCTAACGGTGTGCGGGACCGTAGCCCAGCTTCATGGAGACGGTTGCGAATGGTCCTCGCCGATACCCCAGGAGCAACAGTGTCCCTAATTTGCTGGGAAGTGGCGGTGCGGTCCCCTACGGCACTGCGTAGGATCCTACGGTCTTGGCGCGCATCCGTGCGTCGCTGCGGTCCGGTCCCAGGTCGACGGGCACGTGCACCTTCCGCCGACCACTGGCGACAACATCGATGTACTGTGGAGACCTCACGCCCCACGTGTTGAGCAATTCGGCGGTACGTCCACCCGGCCTCCCGCATGCCCACTATACGCCCTCGCTCAAAGTCCGTCAACTGCACATACGGTTCACGTCCACGCTGTCGCGGCATGCTACCAGTGTTAAAGACTGCGATGGAGCTCCGTATGCCACGGCAAACTGGCTGACACTGACGGCGGCGGTGCACAAATGCCGCGCAGCTAGCGCCATTCGACGGCCAACACCGCGGTTCCTGGTGTGTCCGCTGTGCCGTGCGTGTGATCATTGCTTGTACAGCCCTCTCGCAGTGTCCGGAGCAAGTATGGTGGGTCTGACACACCGGTGTCAATGTGTTCTTTTTTCCATTTCCAGGAGTGTACATTAAAACAGCTACAGTTACACCAATTAACTGACTAAAAATAATAACAAATATCTTTTGATTAGATTTATAAATAAAATATTCGCTATAGGCCTATTTCACGAGATTCGAACCTTCAACCTTCTGAAAGTTAAGTGAATACGTTAACCACTGCGCTACGTCAGTACACTGCGGTAAATTGTTATATTTACGAGCCTAGTAGCCCAGTTGCGACGATGAATTGCACTATTCATAAATTCAGCTTGACAATGGCGTGCGAAGCTTATCTAATGTAACCCGATCTCTGTGAAGATAATATTTGAATTTGCGACACTGAATCGCGTCTTGAGCGAAAGGATCCAACGTGTTTGGTTAGTGGTGTGTATGAAACTTGTGTATGTCGTTAGCGTCGTTGTGTGTGTGTGTGTGCGTGTGTGTGTGTGAGGGGGGGGGGGGCGGGGGTGCGAGCGTACGTGTGTGTGTGTGTGTTTTATCGGAGTGGTTACGATGCGCGATAAAATACGGAACAAAAAAGGACCAGATCCGGGATTCGGGATACAAACACATCAAGAATAAAGCCGTGTGAGGGATTGGAAGTGAAATGACCGACTGTTGTGGCAGTTTGGCAATTGCGAAAGGTTTTAGGCTCTCTGATTGGAGGAAACCAGTTGCATCACATGAAGCGTTAACTATCAAGTAATTTTAATCGGCCTGTAGGTGTGATATAATTACTCATACGCACATGTTGAGGAAGGGAAATGCACCTGCATGTGTGCCTTCGCTTGCGTGTGTGGAGAACACAAGCCCACTGTGACTAGGCGCAAGTAGCAGGCACTTCAGGCACTGTCTCTGGCTGAGCCAGATGCAGCTGCCTGCCCTGTCTCAGAGAATGATTCTCAATCTTCAAGGTCCGGGCAATCACAGAGGGTGGGCTTATTGGTAGTTGGGAGCTCCAATGTTAGGCGCGTAATGGGGCCCCTTAGGGATATGGCGGCTAAGGAGGGGAAGAAATCCAGTGTGCACTCCGTGTGCATTCCGGGTGGAGTCATTCCTGATGTGGAAAGGGTCCTTCCGGATGCCATGAAGAGCACAGGGTGCAGCCAGCTGCAGGTGGTGGCACATGTCGGCACTAATGACGTGTGTCGCTTTGGATCTGAGGAAATTCTCTCTGGATTCCAGCGGCTATCTGATTTGGTGAAGGCTGCCGGTCTTGCTTACGAGATGAAGGCAGAGCTCACCATCTGCAGCATCGTTGACAGAACCGACTGCGGACCTTTGGTGCAGAGCCGGGTGGAGGGTCTGAATCAGAGGCTCAGACGGTTTTGCGACCGTGTTGGCTGCAGATCCCTTAACTTGCGCCATAGGGTGGTGGGGTTTCGGGTTCCGCTGAATAGGTCAGGACTTCACTACACGCAGCAAGCGGCTACACGGGTAGCGGAGGCTGTGTGGCGTGGACTGGGCGGTTTTTTAGGTTAGAAGGCCTCGGGAAAGTACGGGGTGGGCTGCAATCTCAAAGGGTGCATGGCAAATACAGGACGTGCTTGGATCAAGGAACAGTCGGAATTGTAGTTGTAAATTGTTGTAGTTGTGCTGGGAACGTTCCTGAGCTTCAAGCGCTAATAGAAAGCACAGAAGCTGAAATCGTTATAGGTACAGAAACCTGGCTAAAGCCTGAAATAAGTTCTGCAGAAATTTTTACGAAGTCTCAGACGGTCTTCAGGAAAGACAGAGTAGGCAGAATTGGTGGTGGAGTGTTTGTGTCTGTCAGTAGTGGTTTATCTTGTAGTGAAGTCGAAGTAGATACTCTGTGCGAATTGGTATGGGTGGAGGTTATACTTAACAGCCGAACTAAGTTAATAATTGGCTCCTTCTACCGACCCCCAGACTCCGATGATATAGTTGCGGAACAGTTCAGAGAAAATTTGAGTCTCGTAACAAATAAATACCCCACTCATACGGTTATAGTTGGTGGGGACTTCAACCTTCCCTCGATATGTTGGCAAAAATACTTGTTCAAAACCGGTGGTAGGCAGAAAACATCTTCCGAGATTGTCCTAAATGCTTTCTCCGAAAATTATTTCGAGCAGTTAGTCCACGAACCCACGCAAATTGTAAATGGTTGCGAAAACACACTTGACCTCTTAGCCACAAACAATCCAGAGCTGATAGAGAGCATCATGACTGATACAGGGATTAGTGATCACAAGGTCGTTGTAGCTAGGCTCAATACCGTTTCTTCCAAATCCACCAGAAACAAACGCAAAATAATTTTATTTAAAAAAGCGGATAAAGTGTCACTAGAAGCCTTCCTAAGAGACAATCTCCATTCCTTCCGAACTGACTATGCAAATGTAGACGAGATGTGGCTCAAATTCAAAGATATAGTAGCAACAGCAATTGAGAGATTCATACCTCATAAATTGGTAAGAGATGGAACTGATCCCCCGTGGTACACAAAACAGGTCCGTATCTGTTGCAGAGGCAACGGAAAAGCATGCGAAGTTCAGAAGAACGCGAAATCCCGAAGATTGGCTAAAATTTACAGACGCGCGAAATTTGGCACGGACTTCAATGCGAGATGCCTTTAATAGGTTCCACAACGAAACATTGCCTCGAAATTTGGTAGAAAATCCGAAGAAATTCTGGTCGTATGTAAAGTACACAAGCGGCAAGACGCAGTCAATACCTTCGCTGCGCAGTGCCAATGGTACTGTCACTGACGACTGTGCCGCTAAAGCGGAGTTATTGAACGCAGTTTTCCGAAATTCCTTCACCAGGGAAGATGAATGGAATATTCCAGAATTTGAAACACGAACAGCTGCTAGCATGAGTTTCTTAGAAGTAGATACCTTAGGGGTTGCGAAGCAACTCAAATCGCTTGATACGGGCAAGTCTTCAGGTCCAGATTGTATACCGATTAGGTTCCTTTCAGATTACGCTGATACAATAGCTCCCTACTTAGCACTCATATACAACCGCTCGCTCACCGATAGATCTGTACCTACAGATTGGAAAAGTGCGCAGGTCGCACCAAAGAAGGGTAGTAGGAGTAATCCATCTAACTACAGACCTATATCATTGACGTCGGTTTGCAGTAGGGTTTTGGAGCATACACTGTATTCAAACATTATGAATCACCTCGAAGAGAACGATCTATTGATACGTAATCAGCATGGTTTCAGAAAACATCGTTCTTGTGCAACGCAGCTAGCTCTTTATTCGCACGAAGTAACGGCCGCTATCGACAGGGGATCTCAAGTTGATTCCGTATTTCTAGATTTCCGGAAAGCTTTTGACACCGTTCCTCACAAGCGACTTCTAATCAAGCTGCGGGCCTATGGGGTATCGTCTCAGTTGTGCGACTGGATTCGTGATTTCCTGTCAGGAAAGTCGCAGTTCGTAGTAATAGACGGCAAGTCATCAAGTAAAACTGAAGTGATATCAGGTGTTCCCTAGGGAAGCGTCCTGGGACCTCTGCTGTGCCTCATCTATATAAATGACCTGGGTGACAATCTGAGCAGTTCTCTTAGGTTGTTCGCAGATTATGCTGTAATTTACCGTCTAGTAAGGTCATCCGAAGACCAGTATCAGTTGCAAAGCGATTTAGAAAAGATTGCTGTATGGTGTGGCAGGTGGCAGTTGACACTAAATAACGAAAAGTGTGAGGTGATTCACATGAGTTCCAAAAGAAATCCGTTGGAATTCGATTACTCGATAAATAGTACAATTCTCAAGGCTGTCAATTCAACTAAGTACCTGGGTGTTAAAATTACGAACAACTTCAGTTGGAAAGACCACATAGATAATATTGTGGGGAAGGCGAGCCAAAGGTTGCGTTTCATTGGCAGGACACTTAGAAGATGCCACAAGTCCACTAAAGAGACAGCTTACACTACAATCGTTCGTCCTCTGTTAGAATATTGCTGCGCGGTCTGGGATCCTTACCAGGTGGGATTGACGGAGGATATCGAAAGGGTGCAAAAAAGGGCAGCCCGTTTTGTATTATCACGTAGTAGGGGAGAGAGTGTGGCAGATATGATACGCGAATTGGGATGGAAGTCATTACAGCAAAGACATTTTTCGTCGCGGCGAGATGTATTTACGAAATTTCAGTCACCAACTTTCTCTTCCGAATGCAAAAATATTTTGTTGAGCCCAACCTACATAGGTAGGAATGATCATCAAAATAAAATAAGAGAAATCAGAGCTCGAACAGAAAGGTTTATGTGTTCGTTTTTCCCGCGCGCTGTTCGGGAGTGGAATGGTAGAGAGATAGTATGATTGTGGTTCGACGAACCCTCTGCCAAGCACTTAAATGTGAATTGCAGAGTAGTCATGAAGATGTAGATGTAGCACACTCGTAAATGCAGTTTTAGTTTGCACGAAGGATACTGTGAGACTAGGGGACCGGAGTACACACTCCTCCCCGACAAACCGCACAACTAATGCAACTGTGTGCTCGGTGTAGCCGGAATTCCGTGAACGGCAGTGGAGTAGGATGGCTGCGTTTCTTGAGGGAGGGTCTCCCCTGCTGGCACGACGCTACAGAGCCCCTGCGCGCTCGCCGCTACACGCCCCGCAACGCCTCGCCGGCACAATTAAATCAGGCGTTAACTCGAGCAAAGTGTTACTGCTAAGTGCACATCACAGATTATGGAGATACAATATCGCACAACAAGTTATCTGGCTGTGAGGGGCGCACGATTCCATGCAGATTGGTGTGGGGCGCGTGCGCGCGCGCGCCTGCCTGGGGTCGGCCGAGTCGACGGCGCAGCGGCGAAGAGGTAAGGGACGTGGGATGAGCGTCGGGGGATGAGGCGGGTCTGTCTGAGGGCGTGTGTCGCTGCAGCAGGGGGAGCGGCGCAGCCACTCGTGTCCTAATGATGAAAAAGTGCACGGCTTGTTAAGCGGAACCACTTAACATGTGCTGCTCTACTGTAACTGATTATCAGCAGCCACCGGATGACTCTACTGTGACGTAATTTTCACTCTTTTTGTCGATCGAAAATCGGCTGTAAGCATTCGTTCTAAGGTCACCGGACAAAATATTAGTGACACACTTAGGGTACCCGTACCAAAGAGAGCGCAGCCTCAAAGAGAGGGCAACCACGTGTTTCTGACAGTTGACTAAACTGAGCAGCCGGCCGGCGTGGCCGAGCGGTTCCAGGCGCTACAGTCTGGAACCGCGCGACCGCTACGGTCGCAGGTTCGAATCCTGCCTCGGGCATGGATGTGTGTGATGTCCTTAGGTTAGTTAGGTTTAAGTAGTTCTACGTTCTAGGGGACTGATGAACTCAGAAGTTAAGTCCCATAGTGCTCAGAGCCATTTGAACCATTTGAACTGAACTGAACAGCTCGCCACTGACATAGTAGTGTTTAGAGTTCAAAATGGTTCAAACGGCTTTGAGCACTATAGGACTTAACTTCTGAGGTCATCAGTCCCCTAGAACGTAGAACTACTTAAACCTAACTAACATAAGTACATCACACACATCCATGCCCGAGGCAGGATTCGAACCTGCGACCGTAACGGTCGCGCAGTTCCAGACTGTAGCGCCTAGAACCGCTCGGCCACTCCGGCCGGCAGTTTTTAGAGTGATGTCAGAAACACCTCCTGTAAGTTGTGTGAAGAAATCCTTTGTTTCCGAAATGAAACAGGTAAGAATCACTTATCAGTTTTCTTGACGTAGTTCTGACACTCTGTTGCATAAGTTATACACAGAACACACGATAAATATCCTTTAAACTTTGATTGCATTTTGAAAAGCTGGTTTGCAGTCGACCATACAAGTTTTGCAAATACGACGTGTGCTGCAATCTGTTGACTTCCCTTGAAATCATTGTTTCTGTATGAATGAGCACGCATATAATGACAGCGAAGAGTGCACAACTGCAAATTTGTACACTAAGTACGAAAATCGAACAGGACGCTCATCTAAACCGAAGATATGCTCAATAAGACCACACAACTAATTAAAGATCGAGAAAGCAAACAAAGGTTGCAGCTGCTCTTGGTATGAAGGAATCTGCTTTAAGGAAAAGACTGAAAGCTGTGATTAGAGAACAGATATTTTGGCGTTTCCAGAGAACTGGATGCAGTGCATTAAATGTGGGAGATGGTGGCACGAACAGTGCTCTTCATTTGATGGTGATATTGCGTTCATTTGTGACATCTGCTAAATTCGTGCTCTTTGGGCATGTTTTGCGTACTCTTAAGCGCAGGTGAACGAAAACGTGCGCCTTTCCCGTTTTTTGAATTTTTGAAAAGTTCAATGAAAGTATTACCTCTCTACTGCAGGAGTTTTCTGAACCTATAATGATTTTGTTTTGCTATTGATAATAACTCAGATATTTAAATTATTCCTTAATCGCCCACTCTTAGGCATGGGTCCTTTTACCCGACTACGTCAAATGATGAGCTGTAGTCGTATGCCTTTGCTAAGGCATTTAAGCCGTATGCCGATCTCAGCTCGCAAATGCGCGCATCGCTACTGAATACATTTAGTTCTAGATGTTCTTAAACGTATTCTAAAACCAGGCACAGGCCACGTGTGTCACGTGATAGCTGACAGAAAAACACGCTACACCGATTACGGAACCAACGTTGCACAGGTCCTGCTAGAGAGTACACAGCTACCTGAGTAGTCTGTTCGCGGACAACCGTCAGCGAGTACAGCCCCTATGCCACTTCCGACAAAACGCCGACTAATTTGCTGATACACATGACCCAACTGAGAGGAAAAAAGCCACAAATCGTGTGTTGTGTGCTACTCGAGAGAGAAAGGAAGTAAAGGTCCATAAGAGCGTAAGAAGCGTGGTGTTGCTATACATTTAGGAGACTATTTTAAGGAATACCATGCCTAACAATCATACTAGCTTATCTGTAAAACAATGATACTAGCTGATACGTATTAAATCTGACTTCACAGCAACCAGTAGGGCGACCCCACTGAGTTAACACAACACAGTGGTACATTTAAACATAAAGGTAACAATAACAACAACGACTAATGTAGCAGACACACATTACTCTAGTACAGCTCAGAACACATGAACGGTAGCTATGATACGCGTCGGACGGGACGTACGCCAGCTTTATTATTTAAATATTTAGTTTTTGGGCTATATTCTATGCAAAATACTGAATACAGATTTCCCGTAACATCCCTGTGTTGTGGATGACATGCACGTCAAGCCACCCTGGTTTATGTTTTTTCTCGTCGTTTTTCTCTTTAAATCAGGTCATTCAGACGCCAGTACGTTTCTTTAAGGTCTTTTCTGGTTTTCTGCCACGTAGTTTCTCTCTGTCTGCAATGATTTCCTCGTTGTGACACCTTCCGTCTTTCCTTTAGTTACATCCTTCCTGCTCTTCCTCGAGAAAGCATATCTTCTCACATATTCGAAAATCAGTGTTTTTGTATGTGTGTGCCATACCACTATGGAAAGATATTTCATGCCAACTTTTCAACTCCTAAGCCTCCGCAGCATCGACAGTAGACAAATCAAGCAGAGAGCGGCGCATGATGTTAGTTTATTTTTGAAAGAGTCGGAGGTCATCAGTCTATGGAATAACCAGGCGTAGTCGTAATTTTTGCTTCGTATTTGTTGGTCCATCGCCCATCATAAGTATTGATATTACTCGAATCATTCCCTACACCTGTTGATGTGCTATTAATGAAACGGTACGACGACTTAAATATAATATAACATATTTCTAACAACAAAATAAGCGACTCCGTGGTCAAAGGCGAAGAGTTCGTTGGACTCGCTGACAATAGATAGGTTTATTGCTAGGTTCAGCAAACTCTACAACTATTAGTGTATGATTTTTATGCGAGAAGATGACTATGGTATCTTCACACACTTCAAGATGAGAATATACTTAACTGCTTGATATTTAGTAGTTGCAAAGTACACTGACGTCAAAGTACGTAATAAATTGTGTTAATGTCAAAGAAATTCACTATCGCAGAAGAAATAATAAGTACTCCTCCCTGGGCTTGCTGACTCACACTTTTTCCACTATTTCACCCCTGATGAGCGCCCATATTTCTACCCTGAATGAAGATCTCGTTGTTTCACGCACTTTCCTAGGTTCAACCTTTCTCTTTCCTATATTTCTGTCAGCAAATAGCCTTTTGTTAGCAAATTCAGCAAACTTACCAAGATTCTCAACGGTTCCATTATCTTTAGGATTAGGCATTCATGCAACTGCAGGGTCAGAAATGAAAAATGGTCTGGGAACCAAAAAAGGATTACGTATAGATATAAATGTAAATGTCGTGTGACTAGGGCCTCCCGTCGGGTAGACCGTTCGCCGGGTGCAAGTCTTTCGATTTGACGCCACTTCGGCGACTTGCGCGTCGATGGGGAAAAAAATCTTCGACGCAGCCGGGAATCGAACCAGGGCCCTTAGGATTGTACGTATAGATAATACGTAGATAAACTAGCTATTTTTCTACATAATCACAACACACTTTTCTCGTAACGATGTATCAGCTTTCATACCTTTGTGCAAAATGTCTGCCACCTGTGTGTCTTGTCATGTAGTCACGCACGTGTGACCAAGCGTTTAATTATCTGTCTTTATTTGTTGTTTACTTAGTCTACGAATAATATACATGTTTTCCGACAGTTTTCCTTTGAACATACCAGCAAGGATAATGTCGGCATCTTCATAGGGCTTCTTGCAGACGATGCTCTGTTCTATAGGAAGGTGGCTACGTCAGAAGGCTATAACGAAATGCAGGAAGAGGTGCAGAAGATCGATAATTGGTAAAGGGACTGGCAGTTGACCCAGAGCGCAAATAAATGTAACGTACTGAGTGTTAAAGAATAAGGAGAACAATTAGACTCAATACTGTTCGAATGCGCTATTGGCGAAAATTCACCGGAAACGGAGTACGAGTAACCGTTGGCAATGACCTACAGTGGGATGGCCCTAAATTAAATTAGCTGTAGGAAAATCGGATACCAGGCTGAAATTCATTGGAAAAATCTTAATGAAATGTAATTTATTCACGAAATACATGGATTGCAGAACACTTCTTTCGCCGATTCTTGAGAGTTGTTCATCAGTCTGGGGCGGTACGACTGATTGAAGAGATACAGAGGATTCAACGAAGAGCAGCACGTTCCGTCAGGGGATCGTTTCATCCGCGCTGGAGCGTTACAGTAGCGCACAGCAAACCCTAGTGGCAGTCTCTTCAAAAGGGGCGTCATGTGTCACGGAGAAGGTTCTTGCTTAATCTCGAGCGCCTAAGATCGGAAAGATGTCTGGCAACATATTCGTTCCTCCTACGTTCCTCTCGCGAAATGACCACGACCAGAAAATCAGAGAAATTAGAGCTCACACGGAAGTTCATTGACAGCCGTTCTTCCCAAGTATTAACCTCACACGGTGCAGAGAAGGGGCAAATACCGAGCGAGGTGGCGCAGTGGTTAGACACTGGACTCGCATTCGGGAGGACGACGGTTCAATCCCGCGTCCGGCCATCCTGATTTAGGTTTTCCGTGATTTCCCTAAATCACTCCAGGCAAATGCCGGGATGGTTCCTCTGAAAGGGCACGGCCGACTTCCTTCCCCATCCTTCCCCAATCCGATGAGACCGATGACCACGCTGTCTGATCTCCTTCCCCAAAACCAACCAACCAGCCAACCAAGGGGCAAATGACAACGCTAACAGAGGTATCCTCTCCTACCCATCTTAAGGTGTATCGCGGAATGTAGCTGTAAATACACAAACTGTTAGGCATCTTTTTTGAAACTATCTCTTATTTTCAGAGGAAGGCGTGAGTGAGTATTATACGTACGCTGCGTACCAACCACTGGCTTCCGCAGGAACGTCCTTGTTTTACTGTATGCAGAACGCATTTTTAGCACAGTGCGTCCATCGGTGAGGGTAATGCTGTGTATTTAAATCATGTTCTTGTTATCGAGAGAGTCGCGATTGGGTAACTAGGCGTTCCGAAAAAGAAAGGAGAAACATTTCTTCACTTTATAATGTCGAATTGGTGTCGAAATGCGTGGGACGCTGCAATCTCCAGTCACATTTCACGACGCTCAAGGCATGCACGTTTACGTACAAATCCAAAACAGATGAAAAGTGCGCTTCATTAAGGGCTAGCAAAGATGCAGTTTCTTAATCAATGGCAATATTAGGCTATCGTCGCCTTTTGTACCATTCTTCTTCTCTTTCTTGCGCCTGTCTCCCTCATCGGGGCGTAATCGGCATGGTTATTAACCAATTAGGCATAATTAATTTAAGGGGTGGAGGTATGCACTTCCTGCCACCACCCCTTACTCCCCAGGACGGGGTAAGTGCACCTCAACTGTCTGCGTGCAGTGTTACTCATATTAAAGTGAGCGAAAGTTTTCTATGTGTTTGATAATCGTGTAACTGGGGACGGACTTAGGTACCAGCCCGTTATTCACCCAGTGGTATGTGGAAACCGCCTAAGAATCACATTCAGGCTGGCCAGCACACCAACCCTCGTCGTTAATCTGCCGTCGCTTCTCTCCGTCCTGGAAGCGACGCTTTAACACTCACGGCTATACGGGCTATTAATGAACTACATGTTGTAGTAGTGTCAAGTTGCATGAAAGACATTTAAAATTACGAAAAATATATTTACTTAACTTCTATTGCATATTGTGGGCTAGGGTTAGAGGAGCAATCATCGGATGATCAAGTTAAGTTACTGTTATACGCATTTAAATATTAATGAATCAAAAAGATCCACCTTCTTGCAAGAACAACCTCAAATATGTTTCTCAACAGTTGTGACATCTTCAGTGGATTTTCCTTCAATTGCTTCTGATAGACACACAAGAAGATATACCAATATTTATGTTGATTAGGATTCTCAGTACCTAAAAGTTGAATTTTTTATGTTGTTTAAATTCCACATGTCAGTTGGATTTCGCCTTTTACTACATTATTTGCCTTCTGTGACTGTCAAAAGAAATCAGCCATAGTCTGCCTGGCCCATTGGATCTATAACTTTACTCGACCACTTTCAGTACAGGGATCTATACTTCCAAACCAAGTTACATCACATAGCCGCCAGTCCTAAAGCCCAGTGGTTTCAGATTGCTTTTTGTGGTCTGCGACGGCGTCTTTATCATATCCGAAAGGACGCCCATCACTAGTACCATCTGTGAAGAAGAACAATTCAAACAGAACATGGCCAGGCCTTAGCTTGCAGTTTGGCTGCTAATATCGGAATGAATGGCATTAAATAAAACGCAAGGGAATTCTAGTC
The DNA here is from genome assembly GCF_023898315.1 of Schistocerca nitens. Taxonomy (NCBI): domain Eukaryota; kingdom Metazoa; phylum Arthropoda; class Insecta; order Orthoptera; family Acrididae; genus Schistocerca; species Schistocerca nitens. The sequence continues at coordinate 498,973,911 of NC_064618.1, forward strand.
ATATGTAAAGATCGTCAGTAGCACCAAATTTAATGACCAGACACTCACAGGTGACACAGGAACTGAAATTGTAGGTTGCGCTAAAAAAGCAAACAGAACTTTGATTTCAACTGTTCATTTAGACAGGAGGACCCAGAGTTACTGCCTCAGTTGAATTCACATACCTTTGTAAGGATGAGTGATGTAAATATCACCGTTATCACGAAACTGGTGAAACTGCTAACATATTGCAACCAGGCCCCAAGGCGCGGTACAGTCCTAATTACATTATATACAGGACTTAGTCACTGTTGTAAACATAGTATTCCGTGGATCCTTAGAAAAAAATAAGGAACTGTGCGCAGTAGTTGTAAGAAAGCGAAGCAATATTCACGAAGGGCAAGCCGGCCGGTATGGCCGTGCGGTTCTAGGCGCTTCAGTCTGGAACCGCGTGACCGCTACGGTCGCAGGTTCGAATTCTGCCTCGGGCATGGATGAGTGTGATGTCTTTAGGTTAGTTAGGTTTAAGTAGTTCTAACTTCTAGGGGACTGATGACCACAGCCAGAGCCATTTGAACCCATTTTTGAACGAAGAGCAACAGAAATTATTCACAAAACTACACTCTAACACCACAGACACCGATTTGTTGTGGAATGATGGAACATATTCTGATGTCGAACTTAATATGATTTTTCTAACAGAATGATCTTCATATCAACCAGCATAGATTCTAAACGCACCGGTCATGAGAAAGCTGTTGTCATCAGAACGCTTCTGCCACATTGCATCCTGAAAGCTACGGATCCAGACAGGTGGGTGGATGCATTATTTCTTGTCTTCCAAATACTCTTATATTTGACTTACAAGGGAAACTCACCATCGCAACCCTCTCACATTTATTGGTAAGAGGCCCAGTCGACAGTCCGTCAAAAACTGAACACAGATAAAGCAAACAGGAATAAGAGCAAAATAGAAACAGTGAACGGTCCAAGGGCAAGAAGTGCAATACAGGGCAACATCAAAATGCAAAGGCGTCGTGGTTAAGTGGTCATGCCACAGGACTACCAAGTGGGCGAGCTGTGTTTAATCCCCCTCATGTAAAACCTTTTTTTTCCTTTCGATGCTCGCTGTATTCAAATATATGTCTGTGTCGTGATGTAATGTCCGTTCGCAACAGCGAGGTGAAAGGAAGGGACCTACACTCCTGGAAATGGAAAAAAGAACACATTGACACCGGTGTGTCAGACCCACCATACTTGCTCCGGACACTGCGAGAGGGCTGTACAAGCAATGATCACACGCACGGCACAGCGGACACACCAGGAACCGCGGTGTTGGCCGTCGAATGGCGCTAGCTGCGCGGCATTTGTGCACCGCCGCCGTCAGTGTCAGCCAGTTTGCCGTGGCATACGGAGCTCCATCGCAGTCTTTAACACTGGTAGCATGCCGCGACAGCGTGGACGTGAACCGTATGTGCAGTTGACGGACTTTGAGCGAGGGCGTATAGTGGGCATGCGGGAGGCCGGGTGGACGTACCGCCGAATTGCTCAACACGTGGGGCGTGAGGTCTCCACAGTACATCGATGTTGTCGCCAGTGGTCGGCGGAGGGTGCACGTGCCCGTCGACCTGGGACCGGACCGCAGCGACGCACGGATGCACGCCAAGACCGTAGGATCCTACGCAGTGCCGTAGGGGACCGCACCGCCACTTCCCAGCAAATTAGGGACACTGTTGCTCCTGGGGTATCGGCGAGGACCATTCGCAACCGTCTCCATGAAGCTGGGCTACGGTCCCGCACACCGTTAGGCCGTCTTCCGCTCACGCCCCAACATCGTGCAGCCCGCCTCCAGTGGTGTCGCGACAGGCGTGAATGGAGGGACGAATGGAGACGTGTCGTCTTCAGCGATGAGAGTCGCTTCTGCCTTGGTGCCAATGATGGTCGTATGCGTGTTTGGCGCCGTGCAGGTGAGCGCCACAATCAGGACTGCATACGACCGAGGCACACAGGGCCAACACCCGGCATCATGGTGTGGGGAGCGATCTCCTACACTGGCCGTACACCACTGGTGATCGTCGAGGGGACACTGAATAGTGCACGGTACATCCAAACCGTCATCGAACCCATCGTTCTACCATTCCTAGACCGGCAAGGGAACTTGCTGTTCCAACAGGACAATGCACGTCCGCATGTATCCCGTGCCACCCAACGTGCTCTAGAAGGTGTAAGTCAACTACCCTGGCCAGCAAGATCTCCGGATCTGTCCCCCATTGAGCATGTTTGGGACTGGATGAAGCGTCGTCTCACGCGGTCTGCACGTCCAGCACGAACGCTGGTCCAACTGAGGCGCCAGGTGGAAATGGCATGGCAAGCCGTTCCACAGGACTACATCCAGCATCTCTACGATCGTCTCCATGGGAGAATAGCAGCCTGCATTGCTGCGAAAGGTGGATATACACTGTACTAGTGCCGACATTGTGCATGCTCTGTTGCCTGTGTCTATGTGCCTGTGGTTCTGTCAGTGTGATCATGTGATGTATCTGACCCCAGGAATGTGTCAATAAAGTTTCCCCTTCCTGGGACAATGAATTCACGGTGTTCTTATTTCAATTTCCAGGAGTGTATTATCTTACCTACTTTTTTCTTATTGCTGTTGGAAATTCTTCTCTCACCAAAAAGAATTCATACACCCTAACACTTTTCTACATTCTATATTTTACTTCTGTATGGCCCAAACCACTTTTATCAATATGTGCCCCGAGATATTTAAATTTCTCTACTTGTCCCATAACTGCTTTGTCATTGATGTGTACTTCAAATTTAGCATCACTATTCACCACCAGATACTCTGTGTTTGTTAGACTCATTTGTAGTCCCCATCTGTTGTATTCCGTGATTCCCATTCCTCTGCAGCTGTTCTTCCAATTTCAGAGAGCCACTTGTACATATAAATTGAAAAAGATGGCTGACTTACTGCAACCTTGTCGCAAAACTATAGTGACATTCATAGGTTCCGATAACTTTGAGCCTCGTTTAATCTGTACCCCATTATCTTTGTACATTTCAATAATAATCTGTAAAAGGTGATCATCCACACCTATATCTTCCATAGCTTCCCACAGATTAGATCTACGGACTGTATCGTAAGCTTTTGCCAAATCTACAAAGGCAATGTGTAGCTCCTTCCCTACTGCTATAAATTTCTCCATTAGTTGTTGTAAAATAAATGGGTTATTTGTACATGATCTGTTCTGCCTAAAACTGCTCTGGTCTTCCCCAATATGGTGGCCAACGATTTGTCTAATTTTTTTCAAACATTATCTTGCCAAATAAGCGGCTCGTTGTACAGTTGACATTAATGCCTCTATAGCAGTTTGTGTCTTTTCTATCTCTTTTCTTGAAAATACAAACATATATGACTTTTTCCATTCTGAGGGAATTTCAATCCTTTTACAACAGTTGTTCATCAGGTAAGTTATTCGTTTCTTCAGATATCTTTTTCCAGCCTTTAATAATTCAACAGGAATGTTTCCTGGACCATGTGATATGCTATTCTTCATTTTAATTAATGCACAATTCATTTCTCTATTGTAATTCATTCCCTTGCGTGTAATATGGCCTATCTTCAATACAACGTAGGTCCGCCACGATATTAGGCGGTATCCCATGGCTTTTGTCACCTCCGTGTATCTGGTGAAATATTAAATTTTGGCAATGGCGTGAGGTTAAAGTCTTTGATGGATGAGGTGTCACTTTGGAGTAAATGGCACGTGGAACATTGGGAAATTTCCTTAGATGAACTGAGTGATCAGTACGGTGCACTGTGGATTCCATTTTTTTCTTTTTCTTTAATATGGCATGCAATCAAGCACGAGTGAAAGTGCTGGGATATTTGTCAGACGTTTTAAGATATCAGTTTGCCAAGGGAGTTCTGGGCGATCTTGATTTTTATTAGTGAAGGGATGTTGTGAGAGTTTTTATCAGACAATAGTTGGCCACGGAAGCAGTGGGCAATCTTGAATTTATTCATGTTTGCGACTATGTTTTTCTCTGTGCTAATTTGTACTTTTACTAAAAACCAAGAGGAACAAATTATTTTTTCCGTAACCAAGCAAAACTTTCTGTGCAGCATGCACGTCTCACAAGGACAAAGAAGTGAAGGAGTAGCAAGGATATCAAGGATAAAAAGATCATTTTATGTATTTCCTCTTTTAGGGTTAGCACTTCAAACAAAATTGTAAAGATATTGGCTCTGAGCACTATGGGACTTAACTTCTGAAGTCATCAATCCCCTAGAACTTAGAACTACTTAAACCTAATTAACCTAAGGACATCACACACATCCATGCCCGAGGCGGGATTGGAACCTGCGACCGTAGCGGTCGCGCGGTTTCAGACTGAAGCGCCTAGAACCGCTCGGCCACACAGGCCGGCTGTAAAGATATTATTAAAGTTTTTTAACACACAGTAAAACCCAACTGTGAGAGCCTTTTTGAAATTATATGGCAACTTTTATGAAACAAGTTAACTGTGAGGTTAAGTATTACTGCTTCCCTTTTAAATTTCATAATTACATAAACTTGCTTTTTTTAGAATCAACTATAATTAAATTCTTTGAAAAGATAACAGTTTATTAGATAAAACTGTATTTTTAAGTATAAAACGTACTCATAACAATGAAGGGGTTAATTTTAAATAATATTTAGTCTGTTTGTTGCTATGATGAAAACAATATGTTGTAAAACAAATATCAATAGAAGTAAATTGTTACGGCATAAAGCGAAGCGCCGGCATGGCAGTCGGGAACGACAGGGTAGAGAGGGCTGTGAAGAAGGCGTCAGCCAATCGCGCACTGGCCGACCCCTCTCCAGGACGACAACACAACGGCAGCGGCCTCTATGTGAAGAGAACATATGCGCCGCGGCCGACTGGCCGCGCTCTAGGTCTGCAGCAGCGTCAAGACCAGCGACCTGGATAGGAGCATCGGCAGTATTACTTCACTTGTATTAGGAATTGTACATACTGAAGAACACATTATATTGCATGTCGCCCTTTGCTTGTGACACACACATCTGTACTTCTCAAAGTTAAGTACTGTCATTTACTTTTCGTAATAAAACTCATTAATGCAATTCGTTTGAATTGTTGTCTAGCGATCCGAGACAGCAGGTTTCCTAGACAACCCACAGCTGACGAGTAGGCAGGATTCAACATAAATAGCTTTCATGTTTCATTTGTAAAAAACAAGGAAACTCCTGGCATGGTTTACTGCTGTTCGGAATTGCACAAAACATCAAAATAATACTCATACTTGAAAGCTAGTGTTCCTGGTTTCATTAAGTACAACCATTGCTATTACTGAACTTTGTACTTATATTGGTCGTAAGAGTTAGCAATGTAGTTTATAATCTTTAATAGAATGCACAAGATTTTTCTTTATCTTCACCATTGTAATTTGGAACAAGCTTCGGGGAAACAGACCTGAGCATATTAAAATTACGTTATAGGAGATAAACGGAAATGTACGTGGACACAGCAACAAAATGCTGTGGGTCACTTTGAGTAGGACCTCTTTTACGTCTCCCGGAGTTATTTCAGAAAAGAGCCTGTGTTTTGGTTACCCATAAACATGCAACAATTGAAGCTTTTGGTTTGTTAGGAAGCACCAAATATATCACAATACCGCTAAACGACGCTTGACAGTGACATACCACTACAAAAGATATGGACTAGACGTAAATTTACTGCATACCTTTTCGCCATTTAATCGTGCTATGCTTTCAGATTTCGCACATAAAACATTTGTGACTGCACCACATGCAATAATATTAAGAGAATAACAATACTTCTCTTCAGATGAGCAGCACCATTGTGCCATTGGAAATGTTGTTAAGACGTTAGGGTAGTAGAGAGCAAATTTAGTGCTCTTGTGACAATCTTACCAGTAAAGCGCTGAGAGTGAACGTACTGAATGTTCGAACCATTTCCAATTGCATCCCTCACGGCGAAAGCGCGGTGCGTTTGCAATTCGTGGCCAGCAGATACGTGCCGCTTTAAATGTTGTCCGCGCTGCATTAATTTTTGTAAAATTTATTTTAATCCGATTAACTCTCCAAATAATTTGCTTTCGAATTTCGTCCAGCAGTTATTTGTGGCGAGAAATGTTTTATAATGGCATCAGTACTGTGACAATTCCAACTACATTCCTCTGCACCAAATGTGCGTACATAAAGGTCGCACATAATGTCTGTTTTCGCTACAAGGAAAGACGGATTGATTGAAATATTAGCAAGGTCTGACATTATCGTTATGGAGAGCTGACGATTCGCTTCCGCCAACGTGGTAGCTATATCACTGTCGCGCCGTGGTTCCACTTCTCTAAGTAGACTATTCATATCATAAAAGTGATTCACGCTGGCAACGGGAGCACAGAAGCTTGGCCGTGTCAGCAGTCTTGAAGATGAGACACTAAATTTGTGAGAAGCGACTTTCAGTGGCGTTCTAAGTTTCTCATACCCGCCGTGATATTTTCCGAAGAAGGACCTGTATTATGTGACGCTCAGCAGTTAACGCACTCCGTCAAGGTTTTGTTTAGTCAATGTGATAACATCACAGAAATGATCAACAATATTCATTGCGATACGTGCTTACAAGGGGCCGTACTAATTTCCCCTCACCGACTTAATTTTGACAGGTTGTGCAGGTCACGAACACAACTTCAACATATAAAAAAAGGCCGACACAACTCTCAACCGTTCTCGAGAAATAGAGTTTCACAATTTTAGCCGATTTATTTGTTTTGTATGGTCGCTAATACTGAAGAGCCGCACGGAGTGGCCGCACGGTTTAAGGCGCCATTCATGGTTTGCGCGGCTCTTCCCGACGGAGGTTCGAGTCCTCCCTCGGGCATGGGTGTGTGTGTTTGTTGTTCTTAGAATAATTTAGTTTCAGTTAGTTTAATTAGTGTGTAAGTCTAGGGACCGATGACCTCAGCAGTCTGCTCCCTTAGGTATTCACACACATTTGAACACTTAATACTGAAGAGGTCCACAGCCAAGCATGTTGAACGGTTAGTTTCAGGAACGCGTGGTCAATGGGTCGAGTACCCCCACCTACACTTTTTTTTTCTTCCTACGTAATTATTATGATTGTACGGACTGTCATTATTGGATGATTGATTTATTATTTTCATAATCTTTGTCATGAAAAATGAGGAAAACATTTTCGTAATGGGATCGGAAACATATGGATACACAAGGATTTTCAATCTAATCAGTGTGGTTGAAAGATATATACACAGGGTAAATTAATTCATATTTTGTAAGATAATATTATATTGAACCAGAGATGGTTAAATGTAGTATCGGCTGTGTAGTAGCGTCGTTGCTCAACAGCGATCGCAGATTCAAGATGTTATGGGTTATGTGTTGAGTAACTTTAGATCGCGAGATGTATGGAGGACTCTCAAGTGTGAAGACGAGTTATACTTACTCGCTACGGGCAGTAATGATTTTGTATTTGCAAGAGACTATGATGTTTGCTAACTGTAAAGGGAATCTCAGCAGTAATTGGAAATAATTAAGGTAAGAAAAATTATTTTGTTACGAATGCAAAGCGCGAATTCATAAGTGACGGTTGAGACAAGGTATAGCACTCAGATCCATTGATTGTTATTGCATAATCAGTTAATTGAGTGTGTTAATTCTGAGCATGATTAATTTTTAAAGAGTGAAAATACAAATTTTAAAGTTAGTGCCTCATTGTTACTTACTAGTCCCCAGATCCATGTCAGTTTTGATTAACCATTTTTCTCAAGAAGTTACTGTCTCAATCGTATTAGATTTAATTAAAATGGATGCTAAGCAATAGCCATGCACAGTAACTGTTTGCTAACTACACAATTTAAAGTAGACTACTAACAAAGAGCAGTAAGAAGAGCGTTACCGTTGCGCAGGTGAGGTAAGGAATTTTATTATTTCAGGGATAGCATTCATTGAGCACAGGGACCACGATTTTCAAATTGATCAAGTTTTGTTTTATTACGAGAGCCAGTTTCAAATCAGTAGCGTTGCATCAGATTCAGTTTTTGCTGTACGTAAATTCGTGCAGTTTCAGTTTGGTTTAAAATTATTGTTAACAGTTTACATTCTCGCAGTTAAATTGAATTTACTTCTCGCCGTCAGAAAGTCCAGTACAGGGCAAAGCGCATAAGCGACGAGATAAAATACACGGTCACATGCCATTCTCATTCTACTGTCAGTTACATGATTGCAATCATATTTCAAATCTACATCTTTCACTTATTTCAAACGTACATGTTTCATAGTTATTTTATTCACATACGTGGCAAGTATAATGTGTAACACGTAGAGCAATGTACAATCAGGATGATACTGACGGTAGAAATATGGGAAACAATAATTATTGTGACACCCAACACCTGTAATGAATTAAATAGAAAAAGCGTAGTAGAAGCGACATTCGATACACAGACCTCGCGCGTATGAAACTAAACGCTTACTTGCTAGGCTGCGGAATTCTTGGTTACCGGTGACCATACGAAGTATGTAAACACGCATAAAATATTCAGACTCGATTTTCTCGAAAACGGTTGAAAGTTGTGTCTTGCTATTTACGTATTTTAAGTCCTAGTCGCGTCCTACACAGCCTATCAATATGAATCAAACAGGCGGGGGAACGTTCGTTCGGTCCCTTTGTGACTGTCGCGGACAGTCTTATTCTCAGAATTCCGAGCGCTCACGTTCCAAAAAAGACAAATGTAGGGAGAGCATAAAGTCTATCCCTGATTACAAAAATTTGTTTCTAACGAGGTATGTTAGATACAGCTATGCGGTTTATTGCAAATGGTAACTTAATTCATATAGGTTCTCACGGATACACTTCCACATGTGCTTCGTTTGTTGCCGTAAAAAGTCTACATGAATCTCAGGTTCCCTGTAAGTACGATGTGAGCAGCCGTCACTAGCTACAAGTCCACCTGTTCTCGCCTTGTAACCATAATTGCAACCTCTTTAAAGTTTTCATACCATCCTTTGATTTTCCTCGCATCTGACAGATCTCGATCACAGTCACTTTGGAGTATATTGTCACTGACCTGTACTAGGGATAGCGTTTCGTGAAACCACGAAACACATTGTGCTTTCTTCTGCATAGATGCCACTGTGACACCAACACTCCTAAATTACGCAACCTGTAAGAAGACAGAGAGAAAATAGATGCTGTCAGAGTACACGTAGAAATGTAGCCTTAAAAACTTCATGAGTTAAACTACCACACGAAAAATTCTGCACAGACGTGGAAGTGTGCCGATATAAAACATCGAGACCAGTGCGAAACTTTCGCACATTTATGGTTTTAAATAGTGACAGTATTTGGAATAAATGTAGCCATTGGGATAACGGTAATTGTGGGAATGAAGAGAAAACGTATTTAAAAATGAACCGAACGATGTTGAAATAATAATTATGAATTTATGATACATCCTTGTAAGTACATTTTCATGCATATAATTTCGTACAAAATTCAATAACAATACGCATAATAGACCGTATTACCAATATGTATTTCACAATTCAAAGCGACAACGAAAATATGTTTGCATTTTCGGAAAGTGTATTCGTCTAGAAAATTCAGCTTGTACGACGGGAAGAGATAATGGGCTACTGCAGTGGTCGCGATTATTATCTATGACAATGCAGTATAAAATTATCCAGTAAATTAGTACCTTAAAACAAATAAAACTGTATTTACAGTAAGATAATATGAAAAGTAAGTCCATTACTTGTGATAGTTCGTAAAAAATAGTTATGAAATTGGGCACCAATGATGTCCATTTGCGTATGATAGCTAAAATTCTTTTTGACGTGAAAATTTTCCACAAATAGTAAATTTAATCGCAAAATCGGTGGTATGCAATGTCAGAACTCAATGTAAAAACCTTTTTAATGATACCTCATTCATCCCTGAGTAATTAGTATGTGTTGAGCAAAAGGGGTGTTGACTTGAGAGAGAATGTGATTCGCAACAAACCCCATAGCAGAATCTTTTGCCAATAAGTTTTTGTAATAAGAAAAAGACTTTATGCTCGCCTTGTACAACGTTCTCAAACACATGTGTCCATCGTAAAATTTGAGAAAATCGCACGTATAAAGACGGTAATGGCAATCTACCAGAGCACGGGATGGACAGAAAATAACTCCCACGCCAAACGCCTTAAAGTGACATGTGGAGTATAGATGTAAATATTTTCAATTCCTTTCATGTCTCTGTTCATGAATTCAGTACCCTTAAGTATACTGTACTAGCTTCTTTATCCAAACTTTCGATGAGGTTTGTGCTACAGACTCTGCTGTTCTTCATCTAAACGATTTCGGAGGCAATCAGAGCAGCGAACTTAAATTGTTTGCAGGTGATTCTGTCATTTACCGTCTACTAAAGTCATCTGAAAATCAAAACCAATTGCAAAATGATTTAGACAAGATATCTGCATGGTGCGAAGAGTGGGAATTGACCCTAAAGAATGAGGTTCTCAACATGAGTCCAAAAAAATCTTTTCAATTTTGGTCACATGATAAATAACGTAAATTTAATGGTTGTAGAGTGGGCTAAACACATAGGCATTACAATTATACAGCTTAAATTGGAACCATCAAACATAAGATGTTATGGGGAAGGCAAAGAATAGAATGCGTTTTATTGCCATAACAGAAAATTCAGCAAGTTTGACAGTATCCTTTAAATGTTTATAAATGTAAGCACACCTCGTACCAAGACTGAATATCATGTTTTACACAACACTTCTTGTATTGTTAGCTATTGAAACAGTAGTTTTAAAATTTTACAGCGAAAGCCGTGTGGTGGAATTGTAATGCTATGCACTGTACATTACACTATGCTTGTCCGTTCTTTTCTGGAGTATATCTGTGCGGTATGGGATCCATAACAGATAGGATTGACGGAGGACATCGAAAAATTTCAAAGAAGGGTAGTTTGTTGTCTGTTATCGTGAAGTAGGGGAGAGAGTTTTACGTACGTATAAGCTAGTTGATGTGGCGTCATTGAAACAACTGCGTTTTTCGTTACGATGAGGTATTATCACAAAATTTCAACACCATTTTTGTCCTCTGAATACCCAAATATTTTTGTAACTTCGACCTACATAGGGAGAAACGACCATCTTAACGGACAGATGTTAGTGTTCATTTCCCCACCTGCTTTTAGAAAGTGGAACGGTGAAGAAACGGTCTGAAATAATAATCTCGCTTTAAGTGGTCCTGCCTTATGTTCGCCATGTTACCCCTTTCTACCGCCATTCTCGCACCTAAGGATGAAAATTTATCGCCGCTGTTATATGGCTCTGAGCACTATGGGACTCAACTGCTGAGGTCATTAGTCCCCTAGAACTTAGAACTACTTAAACCTACCTAACATAAGGACATCACAAACATCCATGCCCGAGGCAGGATTCGAACCTGCGACCGTAGCGGTCTTGCGGTTCCAGACTGCAGCGCCTTTAACCGCACGGCCACTTCGGCCGGCCGCTGTTATATGCAAAAGCACCCATGTCTGAGGAGGGTCAGGGAAGGCCGCGCATCCCACCCACCCATTCCCCCCCTCCCCCCCCCCCAAGCTCTCAGGGAAGATTTAGACAGTTTTTCTTTCAAAATAATTCAAAAATTGACATTACGTAGTTTTTTTAAACAGTGTCGGAACAGGAATTTTTTGTGGCTATTTACAAGTCGACATTGTCTTCCAAAATACACTGACGGAAAAAAATCACAACACCAAGGAGTTGTGAGATACAAACGAAAGTTGGTAGGCATCTTCCTACATCTTAAAGAAGATGTCTATTCAGATGTCACGCAAATCGCATGAGTGGCGCTGGTAGCGCCACTAAGAGGATGTAAATCAAATTTGCTTCAAACATACGCTGTATTGGTCGTGAGCGTTATTTACCTTTGCGACTGGTGACAAAGACGCCATTATCAATACCCTACTGAGTCTGAACGAAGTCAAGTAATAGGTCTACGAGAAGTTGGATGTTCCTTCTGTGATACTGCAGAAAGACTTGGCAGGAATTTAGTCACTGTACATGATCGCTGCCAGCGGCGATCAAGAGCATGTACGGTCTTAAGAAGACTGGGTTCCGGGAGGACACCCGGCTCTCGAGAGAGAGAAGACAATCGTGTTCGGCGTACGGCTTTGGCGCATCGTGAAGCATCTGCAGCAGCAATTTGGGCAACAGCTGACACCACAGTGACACAACGAACTGTTAAAAGTCGGCTGCTTCAAGAAGAGCTCCGATCCCGATGCCCTGCAGCGTACATTCCACTGACCGCATACTACCGCCGTTTGCGACTTCAATTGTGTTCTGAGAGAGCTGATTGGAGGTCAGGATCGAGATATGCTGTGTTCTTTGATGAGAGCTGATTCTGCCTCTGTGCCGTGTGTTTGTTACAACCGAGGCCACTTGTGGGCCTGCAAGCAACTCGTCTGCATGCTAGACACACTGCACCTACACCTGGACTTATGGTCTGAAGTATGACAGCTCGAACACTCTCATGGTTATCCCACGCATCCTGACTACAAACTTGTACGTCAGTCTGGTAATTCGACGTGTTGCGAAGCCATTCATGAAGAGCATAGCAGGGGTTTTTTTTCCAACAGGATAACGCTCGTCCGCTGTTTTAACCCAACATGCTCTACAGCCAGATATGTCTCCAATAAAGCACATATGGGACATCATCGTTTAACCTGTGTTTTCGCTCGGGGTAGCCGTGCAGTCTATGGTGCATTGCCACGGTTCGCGCTGCTCCCTCCGTCGGAGGATCGAGTCCTCCCTCGGGCATGTGTGTGTGTGTGTGTCTGTGTAAGTTAGGTTTAATAGTGTGTAAGCCTAGGGACCGATGACATCAGCAGTTTGGTCCCATAAGAACTTACCACAAATTTAAATTTTAATTAGCCTGTGTTCTTGCAGTGTTAATCACTTATATATGTTACCTAGACAAATGTATTCCCAAAATATCGTTACTCTGCATTTATTATTTTTTGCTGTTGCGATTTTTTCCGTCCGTATATTAAATATACTCAACACCCCAGGGCTTGCCCACGCCTCACTCTTCAAACTGTCGCATGTGCCCCCGTAATTGTAAGTTGTGTACAGTTATCAGAACTGACCTACTACCATGGGAAGTAAAAATAAAAGCCCTGAACGTTTGAGCTACGCATTAAACATAAACCTCCGAGCCCCAGAATGAAATTATAAACGCCATCTAAACCATAATATTTAACAGAATAGTCACATGCATCCTCACTTACGTAATCTAAGCGCAGCTGAAAGTAAGATTTTAATGGCTACCTTTTTAACGTTGAGCTGTAAGCAATAATTCGTCAAGAAATTGACGAAGAACTGAATGAGGGTTTGATTTCTGCTGACCAGCAGTGTACATGAGGATGTTTCCTACCATTCGTAACCATTGAGTCTAGGCTTGGAATAATAATTCAACTGTTATGATTAGCAGACGAGTTAAGAACAAAATTTCCATCTAATGTTACTACTAGTAAGCCATTCACTGTCCTGCACATCATATGTATTATTTCTCAAATACACATTCCTTTTCTCAAAACATACTACCTCGTACATGGATGAATGAGATATCATTAGAAACGTTTTTTAACCGTGCTCTGATATTCAGTACCGAATTTGCGCTAAAGCTTAATATTTGTTGATAATTTTAACACAGAAGAGACTTTTAACTATCAAAGGCAAAAGGGCATCTTGGATGGCCAGGTTCATACCTATATTTTACGGAGCTAACCTATTAATCACAAATAAGATGCTCCCTTTTCATATGATCTCATTTCAGATACCATTTAATTTGCTTTAAAGTATTTATTCACTGCATAGACTTAACAACTTCTGATCCAGGTATTCCTTTTCAATTAACAAGAAGACAGTTTCCTATTAAAATTGGGATTTGTGACCACTATAAACAAGTTTCAAGGACAAACGCTTCAGGGAGCAGGATTTTATTCAAATGGCTCTAAGCACTATGGGACTTAACATCTGAAGTCATCAGTCCCTTAGACTTAGAATTACTTAAACCTAACTAACCTAAGGACATCACACACACACCCATGCCCGAGGCAGGATTCGAACCTGCGACCGTAGCAGCAGCGCGGTGCCCGACTGAAGCGCCTAGAACGGCTCAGCCACAGCGGCCGGCGGATTTTATTAACTAAATCCGGTCTTTACTCACGGACAAATGTATTTAGCGTTTTCAAGGGTAATAAAATCAACCAACAATTTTTGTATCCGTTAAAGACAATGAAAAACAAAAAGAACACGAAGATTACATTCTTACGTCAAATATCGCTTGCACCGAGGTTTGTAATGCTCTGTAAAGAACATTGTTCCAAATTATGTGCATAGAAATGTATACACCACGAAGTATCATTAACACATAATTATTATTTCACGTCGTTCGCTTCATTTTTTAAGATCCAGAGTGAGATTTTCACTCTGCAGCGGAGTGTGCGATGATATGAAATTTCCTGACAGATTAAAACTGTGTGCCGGACCGAGACTCTTACACGGGACCTATGCCTTTCGCGGACAAGTGTTCTACCATCTGAGGCATAGATCCCGAGTTCGAGTTTCGATCCGGCCCACAGTTTTAATCTGCCAGGAAGTTTCATTTTTTAAGATGTTTTCTCTTCATCCCCACAACTGCTCTTATCACAACGACTACACCTATTTCAAACACTGTAATTACTTATAACTATAAAACTTTTTCGTGGGTCCCCTGGTTAAGTGGATGTGAGACATTAAAGCATTGTCATAGATAATAAGCGTGACCACCGCGGTACTCCATTATCTCTAACCGCCGTACAAGCTGGCTTTTCTAAGCGAATGTACTTGCCCAAAACGACAAATGTATTTTTCATTGTCGCCTTGAACTGTGATTCACTTATTCCTGCGAGGTGCATTCAAATTCTAAGGCCTCCGATTTTTTTTCTAATTAACTACTCACCCGAAATCGATGAAACTGGCGTTACTTCTCGACGTAATCGCCCTGCAGACGTACACATTTTTCACAACGCTGACGCCATGATTCCATGGCAGCGGCGAAGGCTTCTTTAGGAGTCGGTTTTGACCACTGGAAAATCGCTGAGACAATAGCAGCACGGCTGGTGAATGTGCGGCCACGGAGGGTGTCTTTCATTGTTGGAAAAAGCCAAAAGTCACTAGGAGCCAGGTCAGGTGAGTAGGGAGCATGAGGAATCACTTCAAAGTTGTTCTCACGAAGAAACTGTTGCGTAACGTTAGCTCGATGTGCGGGCGCGTTGTCTTGGTGAAACAACACACGCGCAGCCCTTCCCGGGCGTTTTTGTTGCAGTGCAGGAAGGAATTTGTTCTTCAAAACATTTTCGTAGGATGCACCTGTTACCGTAGTGCCTTATGGAATGCAATGGGTAAGGATTACGCCCTCGCTGTCCCAGAACATGGACACCATCACTTTTTCAGCACTGGCGGTTACCCGAAATTTTGTTGGTGGCGGTGAATCTGTGTGCTTCCATTGAGCTGACTGGCGCTTTGTTTCTGGATTGAAAAATGGCATCCACGTCTCATCCATTGTCACAACCGACGAAAAGAAAGTCCCATTCATGCTGTCGTAGCGCGTCAACATTCCTTGGCAACATGCCACACGGGCAGCCATGTGGTCGTCCGTCAGCATTCGTGGCACCCACCTGGATGACACTTTTCGCGTTTTCAGGTCGTCAAGCAGGATTGTGTGCACAGAACCCACAGAAATGTCAACTCTGGAGGCGATCTGTTCAACAGTCATTCGGCGATCCCCCAAAACAATTCTCTCCACTTTCTCGATCATGTCGTCAGACCGGCTTGTGCGAGCCCGAGGTTGTTTCGGTTTGTTGTCACACAATGTTCTGCCTTCATTAATCTGTCGCACCCGCGAACGCACTTTCGACACAGCCATAACTCCATCACCACATGTCTCCTTCAACTGTCGATGAATTTCAATTGGTTTCACACCACGCAAATTCAGAAAACGAATGATTGCACGCTGTTCAAGTAAGGAAAGCGTCGCCATTTTAAGTATTTAAAACAGTTCTCATTCTCGCCGCTGGCGGTAAAATTCCATCTGCTGTACGGTGCTGCCATCTCTGGGACGTATTGACAATGAACGCGGCCTCATTTTAAAACAATGCGCATGTTTCTATCTCTTTCCAGTCTGGAGAAAAAAAATCGGAGGCCTTAGAACTTGAATGCACCTCGTACTGCGGCTTACATAAAGTAAGAAGTGATTTACAGGATATCGTGGCCTTAGTGACCCGGTAAGAAATGGACAACACTATTTTCTACCCTATATACTTCGTACTTACTTTCTTTTTATCCCCTCATCCCAAAGACTACACTTATTCCACATTGTCATTATTTACAACTATAAAAGTGCGAAAGTTTCGCTGTCCGCATCTCGTGGTCGTGCGGTAGCGTTCTCGCTTCCCACGCCCGGGTTCCCGGGTTCGATTCCCAGGGGGGTCAGTGATTTTCTCTGCCTCGTGATGGCTGGGTGTTGTGTGCTGTCCTTAGGTTAGTTAGGTTTAAGTAGTTCTAAGTTCTAGGGGACTGATGACCATAGATGTTAAGTCCCACAGTGCTCAGAGCCATTTGAACCATTTTTTTGAAAGTTTCGCACCCGATGCCCTAGTCACAATATATTTCAGTAACACTCAAGGTCACTCCGTAGTTCATTCAGAAAGTAGCACTCATCCACAGCAGCAGCCCACCACCTATCTTTCTACAACTGAAACCTACTTTAATGTAAGGAAGAGCTAGCTTGTTCCTAGTGTTGTGCAACTGCAGACCTCACTCCGTAAGTTGTCTCTGACAGACCGGAGTTTTTACGTGTCGTGGTTGGCATCATCGAGTTACAGCAATACGGTGGCGAGGCAACGAGTCGCAGTAACAAAAAAAAATCAGCACAGAAATGAGTTGCTTTTGATGGAAACAATTCATAAAAGAATATCATTAATTTTTGTATATCTTTACCAAAAAGACGCCCATTCAATTACAAGTCGACATAGGTCTACAGAGCATTGAATACAAAAACGAATTTCATAAAAGTTATCGCGAGCAGATGTACTCAAAACACAACTTTTAAATAAAGCAAAGACTCTTTCAAAATGCAGAAGAGGATGATAATTTTTAATCTACAACACAACCGATTGCATAGGTAATATTCGCCCCTATAATCAGCTTCTATTTAACCAAAAATGAGCAACCCGTGAGTTTCCATTTCGTCACCTGTAAGAACACTACTGCAAGCTGGAACGCGGAGTGATTACAAGTAAACTGTCAAGAAATTTAGATGCACTCCCGAACTAGCCTGACCATTTGTCTAATATTCACCATGGCAAATAATTGAAATGCTATCACCCAATTTGATGACCATTGTAGAATCTCCAAACTAGCTCAGATCGACACCAGACAAAGCCAGTCTTCCTTTCAAAGCAAAATTAGATGTGAAATTGACGAAATACGACACAAGAATAAGAACCGAACTCAGGAAGGCGGAAGTACAGTCGAACAAGGAAGACTTCGTAGCTTCAAAGCCGCATACGCTTCCCGTTGGCTAACAGACAAAACTGACCCCCCAACGATGCGAAAATGCCTCATTGGACTCGCAAAGAGGTTGCTAAAAAACTTTGTTTCGATTAACTGAAGCGAGATATAGCAGAGACATGCTCAGTATTGCAAAAATAACTGTCGCGATCTACTAAAAGCAACATATATTGGATTAAAATGGAATTACCGTATGAACAGGCAACTTTCGCTGTCACTAATTAGCCTAGCGAAACTAATAAAAGTTTGTGTCAGATTATTTTCACAGCTTGCCCGTCGTTTCAAATTATTTTTAGATCTTACCCCTTCACATGTAAGAGTACTAGGGGTATCTTATCATAACACCATTTTTTCAGATAATATGTCTGTTCTTACCAAGTTTCCTTTCAAGTGCTCCAGGCATTTCAGAGTTAAGCATTGCCACACCAGTCACCACAAATAGGGCTGCTAGAAATGTCTTATACCTATGTATCGCTCCCAGGTATGTCTTTCATAGACAGAAATCCATATGTGTGCTAAGCTTGATTGAGATTTCTAAATGAGTTCTGTAATTATCCTTACATACAACACCCTCCCCTGCCCTACACTTATCCCTCTTCCTAGCTTTGTTAGAGGTATCAAACCATGGAAACTCCAGATTGGAATATCAACAATATTAGGAAAAGGACAGATTGCAAGACAGGCACAACGAAAAGACTGCTACGCGCTGTAGCTTTCGGCCAAAGCACATGTGTGCGTGAGGTGTGCTTGCTTGTGTGAACGTGTATTTGCTTTGCTGAAGAAGGCTTTGGCAGGAAAACTATAATGTGTAACAGTTTTTAGTTGTACCTGTCTGCAACTCAACGGGTCATGAGGTATCCTAGCGCGGATAGTAAAATATGTAACAGACTTAGTTGAAATAAATTAGACCCAGAGAAGAAACCTTTAAAAACGTAATGCATATACTGTCCTGCCACATGGACAGACGGATGATGTGAACAACGGAAAATACTACTGAAGGCATTTTCTGTGTTTTACGGCTATTAGATGCAGTATAGTTCCACCCAAAATTGTATAGTTCTTCGTAATAATGCCAATAATTAATTAACTCGTAACAAGTGTGCCTTATAATTTCGAAGGTTAGTGTACAAAACTTGATCGTACTTAGCTAACCAACAGGTTTGCTTAAAATACTTGCAAGCGACGTTTCTTGTGTATACAATAATTCAACAGTTGTTGTTGTTGTTGTGGTCTTCAGTCCTGAGACTGGTTTGAAGCAGCTCTCCATGCTACTCTATCCTGTGCAAGCTTCTTCATCTCCCAGTACCTACTGCAACCTACATCCTTTTGAATCTGCTTAGGGTATTCATCTCTTGGTCTCCCCCTACGATTTTTACCCTCCACGCTGCCCTCCAATACTAAATTGGTGATCCCTTGATGCCTCAGAACATGTCCTACCAACCGATCCCTTCTTCTGGTCAAGTTGTGCCACAAACTTCTCTTCTCCCCAATCCTATTCAATACTTCCTCATTAGTTATGTGATCTACCCATCTAATCTTCAGCATTCTTCTGTAGCACCACATTTCAAAAGCTTCTATTCTCTTCTTGTCCAAACTATTTACCGTCCATATTTCACTTCCATACATGGCTACACTCCATACAAATACTTTCAGAAATGACTTCCTGACACCTAAATCTATACTCGATGTTAACAAATTTCTCTTCTTCAGAAACGCTTTCCTTGCCATTGCCAGTCTACATTTTATATCCTCTCTACTTCGACCATCATCAGTTATTTTGCTCCCCAAATAGCAAAACTCCTTTACTACTTTAAGTGTCTCATTTCCTAATCTAATTCCCTCAGCATCACCCGACTTAATTCGACTACATTCCATTATCCTCGTTTTGCTTTTGTTGATGTTCATCTTATATCCTCCCTTCAAGACACCATCCATTCCGTTCAACTGCTCTTCCAAGTCCTTTGCTGTCTCTGACAGAATTACAATGTCATCGGCGAACCTCAACGTTTTTATTTCTTCTCCATGGATTTTAATACCTACTCCGAATTTTTCTTTTGTTTCCTTTACTGCTTGCTCAATATACAGATTGAATAACATCGGGGAGAGGCTACAACCCTGTCTTACTCCCTTCCCAACCACTGCTTCCCTTTCATGTCACTCGACTCTTATAACTGCCATCTGGTTTCTGTACAAATTGTAAATAGCCTTTCGCTCCCTGTATTTTACCCCTGCCACCTTTAGAATTTGAAAGAGAGTATTCCAGTCAACATTGTCAAAAGCTTTCTCTAAGTCTACAAATGCTAGAAATGTAGGTTTGCCTTTCCTTAATCTTCCTTCTAAGACAAGTCGTAAGGTCAGTATTGCCTCACGTGTTCCAGTATTTCTACGGAATCCAAACTGATCTTCCCCGAGGTCGGTTTCTACTAGTTTTTCCATTCGTCTGTAAAGAATTCGTGTTAGTACTTTGCAGCTGTGGCTTATTAAACTGATTGTTCGGTAATTCTCACACCTGTCAACACCTGCTTTCTTTGGGATTGGAATTATTGTATTCTTCTTGAAGTCTGAGGATATTTCGCCTGTTTCATACATCTTGCTCACCAGATGGTAGAGTTTTGTCAGGACTGGCTCTCCCAAGGCCGTCAGTAGTTCCAGTGGAATGTTGTCTACTCCGGGAGCCTTGTTTCGACTCAGGTCTTTCAGTGCTCTGTCAAACTCTTCACGCAGTATCGTATCTCCCATTTCATCTTCATCTACATCCTCTTCCATTTCCATAATATTGTCCTCAAGTACATCGCCCTTGTATAGACCCTCTATATACTCCTTCCACCTTTCTGCTTTCCCTTCTTTGCTTGGAACTGGGTTTCCATCTGAGCTCTTGATGTTCATACAAGTGGTTCTCTTATCTCCAATGGTCTCTTTAATTTTCCTGTAGGCAGTATCTATCTTACCCCTAGTGAGATAAGCCTCTACACCCTTACATTTGTCCTCTATCCATCCCTGCTTAGCCATTTTGCACTTCCTGTCGATCTCATTTTTGAGACGTTTGTATTCCTTTTTGCCTGCTTCATTTACTGCATTTCTATATTTTCTCCTTTCATCAATTAAATTCAATATTTCTTCTGTTACCCAAGGATTTCTACTAGCCCTCGTCTTTTTACCTACTTGATCCTCTGCTGCCTTCACTACTTCATCCCTCAAAGCTACCCATTCTTCTTCTACTGTATTTCTTTCCCCCATTCCTGTCAATTGTTCCCTTATGCTCTCCCTGAAACTCTGTACAACCTCTGGTTCTTTCAGTTTATCCAGGTCCCATCTCCTTAAATTCCCACCTTTTTGCAGTTTCTTCAGTTTTAATCTACAGGTCATAACCAATAGATTGTGGTCAGAGTCCACATCGGCCCCTGGAAATGTCTTACAATTTAAAACCTGGTTCCTAAATCTCTGTCTTACCATTATATAATCTATCTGATACCTTTTAGTATCTCCAGGGTTCTTCCATGTATACAACCTTCTATCATGATTCTTAAACCAAGTGTTAGCTATGATTAAGTTGTGCTCTGTGCAAAATTCTACCAGGCGCCTTCCTCTTTCATTTCTTAGCCCCAATCCATATTCACCTACTACGTTTCCTTCTCTCCCTTTTCCCACACTTGAATTCCAGTCACCCATGACTATTAAATTTTCGTCTCCCTTCACTATCTGAATAATTTCTTTTATTTCATCATACATTTCTTCAATTTCTTCGTCAACTGCAGAGCTAGTGGGCATATAAACTTGTACTACTGTAGTAGGTGTTGGCTTCGTATCTATCTTGGCCACAATAATGCGTTCACTATGCTGTTTGTAGTAGCTTACCCGCATTCCTATTTTCCTATTCATTATTAAACCTACTCCTGCATTACCCCTATTTGACTTTGTGTTTATAACCCTGTAGTCACCTGACCAGAAGTCTTGTTCCTCCTGCCACCGAACTTCACTAATTCCCACTATATCTAACTTTAACCTATCCATTTCCCTTTTTAAATTTTCTAACCTACCTGCCCGAGTAAGGGATCTGACATTCCACGCTCCGATCCGTAGAACGCCAGTTTTCTTTCTCCTGATAACGACATCCTCTTGAGCAGTCCCCGCCCGGAGATCCGAATGGGGGACTATTTTACCTCCGGAATATTTTACCCAAGAGGACGCCATCGTCATTGAATCATACAGTAAAGCTGCATGCCCTCGGGAAAAATTACGGCCGTAGTTTCCCCTTGCTTTCAGCCGTTCGCAGTACCAGCACAGCAAGGCCGTTTTGGTTATTGTTACAAGGCCAGATCAGTCAATCATCCAGACTGTTGCTCTTGCAACTACTGAAAAGGCTGCTGCCCCTCTTCAGGAACCACATGTTTGTCTGGCCTCTCAACAGATACCCCTCCTTTATGGTTGTACCTACGGTACGGCTATCTGTATCGCTGAGGCACGCAAGCCTCCCCACCAACGGCAAGGTCCATGGTTCATGGGGGGGAATTCAACAGTTTCTGAATAATTTTCACCGAGTTTTCTCTCCTGCCACCTTCAGTTTACTTAATGTATTACAATTGACGCACAGTGGTAGAAATCTTAATCAGACTGAATAATCTTACCTTAAAAGAGTCAGAGAGAACTGAACAGCAACAGAAGGGAGACAGCTAAATGATTAGTATCAAAATTACGGAGATAGTCTAGGAGACAAAGAAGGTGCCGCTTTCAGCTAATTCCGCTCGGAACAGATTCATGTCAGCCCATTACTTCTTTCTTCCTTTCGGCCAACTAAAGACCACGTCAATTCAGTTGCCTCTTTTTCCGAGCTTCAAATGCCGCCCAGTGTGCCTGCATTCGTTTCAGGTGTCGTTGATTTCTCTGTTGGGTCTACGTCATCCCTGTTTTCAGACTGCGCTTTTACTGGAGATCTTTGTCTGATCGTAGTTTTTCCTTAAGCGGTTCAAGTTCATTGATATCTTTAAGAGAAGTTTCCACTTTTCAACGTCTGTAAACCATGCCCCTTTGGTTTTCGTATCTTGGAAGTAGTTTAATACCCTTTTAGATATCCTTTCTGGGTTCATTCGTGTCACGTCGCCATAAAGGCAATCCCTTTATGTTCTTCACGAGCATATGAAGTTTGTAGTTGTGACTCCTTATTTCGTCACTGTTTTCTTTTATGGGACCCAGGATTTTTTCAAAACCTTTCTTTCTTTCGCCTAAAGTTTTTACATCAGTTCTTTCTTGTTCATTGTTAATAGTATCTGCGGCAAATGAGGCCTCCAGCCGAATAACAATGCAGTAGTGTCTAATTTTGGAGCTTAAACATATTCATCTCTTATTTTAAACGCCTTTGATCGGTTGATAGGCCATTTCCGTATTGTTAATCCGTGACACAGATGCGAATCAAGGATTATTTTAAGTGATTTGAAAATGCTTCACAAGATGGGCACCTAATCGTACCACCCGTTAAGTTATCATTATCATCATCTTTTCTTCTTCTCCACTTTCAATCATAAGGCGTGGCAGTTGTTCCTGCATCGTGGGTCAGTCTTATTCAAACTGTCTTCTCTTCTTTGGTTTTCCAATACCTACAGGACGGTTTCCTGCGATGAGAAAATATTAATAGCTGAAAATCTTCAAAAGGTAATCCGATGGTGTAATTTCTCCCGAAAAATAGTGTTGTGAGCTGTGATACCCCTAGCCACACGGGATCTGTGTTACATGTGCTGTGTGGATAAACCGCCGTTGCTAGTTTGATGAAGTTGTTCAAATGTGTGTGAATTTCTAAGGGACCAAACGGCTGAGGTCATCGGTCCCTAGACTTACACACTTCTTAAACTAACTTATGCTAAGAACAACAGAGGCACACCAGTGCCCGAGGGAGGACTCGAACCTTCGAGGGGAGGGGCCGCGCTGTCAGTGACATGGCGCTTTGATCAACTGTAGACGCACATAAACATATAGTGAATAAAATTATGATCAGTACTCTGTTCCTACTTTGCCTACAAGGTTCATTTAGTGGTGTCGTTTCCTTAGCTAGTTTCCTCCGGATTATGCTGACGCCATTGGTTTTGGTCGGTGACAAAATTAATGATATCCATGAAAAACTCGAAACAACATTGCCGAGTAACCAGATGATGCGCAAGTCTGAAAACTGCTAGTTTCTTTTAATTGTATTTATTTGGTCACTAGCTACCTAGCTGTTTAGACAATTACATTGTAATTTAGTACAGGCTATCAATAAATCTGCGCTATGATTTCAAACATTCATAACTCGGAAACTATTAGAGACAGAAGATTGTGGTTTGTTGTAAAATGTTTAGCAGTTCTCAAAGTTCATCTTTGTTATGCCAGAAGACATTCGTCTTCGTAGAATCGCATGATGGTATTCGAGTTCTGTCCATATAAGCGTCAGCATTGGAGCATCGACAGTTTTTATTCCCTCATTGATTCGTACTCGAAGGGTAGCAGTGTCTTTGACTGGTGTTGTGTACACGCGATCCTCACAAAATGAACTCTGAAGAGCGCGAGCGCCACGCTCTGGAACCATCGCGAACCTTCCACTTCACCGGAAATGTCATTCAGCACATCCCCTAAGTTCAAACTCCAGTGTAGGGGTGCACCATCATGCTGGAAGATGATGGACAACTGCAGCTTTTCGATCTACGGTAGCAGGAACTGTTGCATCATGATCAAGTAAACATTTCTTGTTACGGTTTTCCCTGTGAATAAAAATGAGCGTATTACCCCACGGTGCATTAGGCCACACCACTAGAGATTGATAACTATTCGTAAATTAATAGTTTCAATTGTGATTGAGATTAGGCACGAACTGCACCTCCACAATGCCCTCAATACGTTGTAAAGTATCAATCGTGATCAAAAGCGTATTCTGTGTGTTTGTCAGCGCATTAAGTAGGAGCTAAGTGAATTCGAAAGTGGGAAAAATGTTGGTGCCCGTATGGTTGAGTGCTTCCATAACAAAGGTAAGAGAAGTGTTTCGTGTTTGAAGACGGTGATTTATACCGCATTCAGGGAAGGCAAAAATAACATCATCCTATAAGTCACAAAGTGTGGTGAGTGATCGTGACAGATGGTCATTGAAAAGGATTATGACGAAAGATGTTGCGTCGTAACAACCGCCGGCACGACGATCAAGAGTAGAAGTGCAGAGAGAGCTGTGAGACGTCAGCCAACAGAACGCTACGAACCCATCTCTAGGACGACACCAAGACAGGAGCGGTCTCTACAAAAAGAGATTAGCCACGCCTGAGTGGAAGACGAGCCGTCATACAAGCGCTACGGCAGTGACTAATGAACTGTTTTGTTTTGCTTGCATTCAAATTGTGTATACCAATGGACATTGATGGTTTGTTTGTTGCCATTTGCTTGCGACACACCTTTGTGAATACGCAGAGATAAGTACTGTCAATTTAACGTATTGTAATAAACTCCATTAATACAATTTGCTTGAATTGTTGTCTGGCGATCCGACAAAACAGCTTCCTAGACACCCTATATTAGACGAGTGGGCAGAATACAATAAAAGAGGACGGCAGCTGCAAAAGTCACTACAGAACTGAAAGTCACACTCGCGAACCCTCTCAGCACCAAACCACCACGAACGGAGCTCCACAAGTTGGGAATTGCAGGGCGAGCTGGAATTCCAGTCACTTATCACTGATGCAAATGCCCGTAACAGGAAAACGTGATTGCCGAAGCCATAATACCGAGACTGTAGTACAATGGAAGATAGTTGCTCGGATGAGACTTGTTTCACGTTGTTTCCAACTTCAGGCCGAGTTTACGTACGCCATCTCAAGTCAACGATTTAGATTGCTTGCTGCCAAGAGTCAAACGTGGTCGGGGTTCGGTGCAGCCATATCGTCGTATTCCATGCACTAGGGGAATGACAGTGACAGGACTGTCACCTGGGACGCCTTTTATCCTGGAGAAAGATGAACGATTAGATAGCAAGCTGAGTCGACCTGGCCGTCCTAGAGGTACTGACACAAGGAAAAATCCGCGCATCTGTCCGGAATTGAATCCAGAAACTCCAGTGGTGCAGTCTAGTGCTCTACTCGCTAGACCAAGAAGGCCGCCAACTGGGGCTGCGTCAGTACAGGTCTCGGAAGGCCAAACGGTACCGACCGACCGCCGTGTCATCCTCAAACGATAGGTGTCATTGGATGGGGATATGGAGCGGTATGTGGTCAGCACACAGCTCTCCCGTCCGTTGTCGGATTTCGTGACCGGAGTCGCTACTTCGCAATCAAGTTGTTCTTTAGCTGTCCTTACAAGCGCAGAGCGCATCCAGCTTGCCAACAGATTTAAGGTAACCATACACGTAGAAAGTATGAGGGGCAGAACAGTCACATCATATCTAAGTCAAATACCCATATATTGTTTCTTCTATCAAATGCACTTTTAATTTAAATTTAAAATACATTCACAACCTATTATATATCTTATTTGTCACCGTTATCTAAGATAGCAAGAAGATTAAACAATATTGTGGATACACACACACACTTATATATATTTGGTATTTTTTTCTTTAATTTATCCTTTTGTAAAATTTTCAACAATGAATTGTGCTAGTAATAAAACTTAATTTGTATGACATATGTGAAATCACACGATGTACGACCTTGCTATATAACAATAGGCAGCAGAATTTTACTCGAGCAATCAATAAATGAATTGCCAACAGCGTTCGGTAGATCTGGGCGGTCACCCACCTAAGTGCTATGTGATTCATTTGGGTTTTGAAACTTCCTGGCAGGTTAAATCGTAGAGCACTTGATAGTGAAAGGCAAAGGTCCCGAGTTCAAATCTCGATCCGCGACACAGGAGATAATTGAAATCACGGGACATAATTGAAATGCATATTGTTAGAACTGTAATTAAATATTTTATAGCCGGCCGCTGTGACCGAGCGGTTCTAGGCGCTTCAGTTCGGAACCGCGCGTCCGCTACGGTCGCAGGTTCGAATCCTTTCCCGGGCATGAATGTGTGTGATGTCCTTAGGTTAGTTAGGTTTAAGTAGTTCTAAGTTCTAGGGGACTGATGACCTCAGATGTTACGTCCCATAGTGCTTAGAGCCATTATTGAAATATTTTATACTTTATTATAGCGGTCATGATGGTATAGCGAGTGGGGTGCTGGACTGCGCCACTAGTGGCGGCTAGACACAGTTTTAACAGGCCAGGAAATTTCACATCAGCGCAGACTCCGCTGCAGAGTGAAAATTTCATCCATTTTTTTATTTACATTAAAAATGGTAGAATTTCACGTAGTAATTCAAATAGGTTACGATAGATTATGAAAGAGATAATGGCCCGTTTTCAAGTTGTACGCATGTTCTAGTTGCGTCGAGTGGTCTCAGGATCGCAGGGCGGTCGGCCGCGCTGCTGTTCGACAGGTACGGGGCGGGAGCCCACGCTGAGCCCGCGCATTCTTTTGACGGCGCCGCTCAAAGCCGGCCGTAATCAGCGCCGGCCAAAAACGCGGCCCCCGCAGCGGCGGCGGTGGCGCGTGGCGCTCGGCGCGCGCGCACATTGGCCCGCCGCACCGGATTGTCCGGCCCTATTGGATGACACAGGCGAATTTAGCCAATTAGCGTCGCGCTTTCAGCGGCCACGTGTCGACCCCGGGGCGGCCGCCGCTGCCGGCGCACACGTCCATACAATACAACGCCGACACAGACACGCACACGCAGCTTCCCCGTCCACCGCGCAGCATTAGCGATCAATTATTGATGTCACTTATCTCATTTCCCTACAGACCCACACTTGCGCCAATCACAAGGAAAGTAACGCGATTACCCCCGCCCGCGCCGGCCGCCGGCACATAACAATAACAGTTTGTTTCGCAGTAACTTCATTCGGCTGCCAAAAACGCGCCGGGCGCGCCCCGGGAGTGCGAGCGGCGTCAGCCCTTAAAAGCTTTGGCGCGCTGCGCCCGCGTCGTGTCCCGTCGGCACCGCGCTGCAACGCTGCCAGTTGCAGCGCGAAATGTTTGCGCAAAACAACCGCTTTGCATCGGTTCCGTAATGTTCGGAATGCGTATAGCACCGTGCCTGCTAACCACAACTACCGGGAAATCCTCTGCATTGTCGATTTTGTTTTACTACATGGTGAGTATCTTTCCTGCAACAACACTAGTTACACTGGATTTGGCTCTTCTAGTCGCTGTCGCCAGGATACTCACCACTTGCTCACCACAAACTATGAGGATATACCGGGTGGTCATAATTAAAGTGTCCGCCTGCTTAGCTGGGTGGTAACGTGCTCGCCTCCCGTGCATGCGGGCCAGGGTTCGATTCCCGGCCGGGTTGGAGATTTTCTCCGCTCGGGGAGTGGGTGTAGTGTTGTCATCATCATCATTTCATCCTCATCACCGGCGCGCAAGTCGCCCAATGTGGCGTCGAATGAAATACGACTTGCACTTGGCGCCCGAACTTCCTCTAATAGGGGCCTCCCGGCCAATGCTGCCATACGCTCATTTCATTTCATAAAGTGCCGCTACTTACAGAGATCCACTGTGGACTGTAACTCGTATGGCAGCGAAAGTTGGTAGATATGCCAATGCGTTAATGCGGAACAAAGTTACCCTGAAAATACCTTAGTTCCAGTTGTAGACATCAGCTACAAAAAGGGCGCTGCACATTATTTGTACCAACACGAATTCTTTACAGACGAATGGAAAAACTGGGGAAAGATCAGTCTGGATTCCGGAGAAATGTAGGAACAAGCAAGGCAGTACTAACTTTACGACTTCTCATAGAAGATAGATTATGGAAAGGCAAACCCACATTTATAGCTATTGTAGGCTCAAGAAGACTTTTCTGAAGTATTTATAGGGAGTGTAGCCATGTATGGAAGTGAAACATGGGTGATAAATAGTCTGGACAAGAAGAGAAAAGAAGCTTTCGAAATGTGGTGCTAAAGAAGAATGCTGGAGATTAGATGGGTAGATCACGAACCAATGAGTAGGTACTGAATAGAATTGGGAAGAAGAGGAATCTGTGGCACAACTTGACGAGGAGAAGGGATCGGTTGGTAGGACATGTTCTGAGGCATCAGGGGATCACCAATTTAGTATTGGAGGGCAGCGTGGAGGGTAAAAATCGTAGAGGGACACCAAGAGATAAATACACTAAGCAGATTCAGAAGGATGTAGGTTGTAGTAGGTACTGGGAGATGAAGAAGCTTGCACAGGATAGAGCAGCATGGAGAGCTGCATCAAACCAGTCTCTGGACTGAAGACCAAAACAACAACAACTATACTGTTTGTATGACAGTGTGATATCCACTCAGTCATTTGACAAGCCATAACGTAAGTGACCAGTGTAGCTACAGAGAACACAGACCGTGCGCTGTTGGTAAAACTGTTTTACGTGAACCGCTGCAATTATACTGGTGCATTGAAAGAGTATCGGGGACTGAAACCCCTGAGGACGGGTCAGATGTCATTAAATTGTTTCAAAAAGACGATGGAAATGGAGATGATCGTATGGCATTTTTGGCCGGGAGGCTCCATTCGGCGGACTTCGGCCGCCGTGTTGCAAGTGCTCTTTAGTTGACGCCACATCGGTGACTTGCGAGTCAATGATGATGAAAATGATGATGAAGGACACACAACACCCAGTCCCCTGCCGGGAATCGATAAGATACGAAAACACTGTTGAGCACACGGAAGGAGGTGTCCATCCCAGTGGAAGTTACTGACGAGGTTACATCATGCAGCACGTGCTCCGTATAGAGCTAGTGCTCGCGCAGTGTCACAAGAATTGTACAACCCATGGGCAACAGTTCAGAAAGTTTTGCGGTCTATTCTACTTTTGTACTCGTACAAGATACAGACTGTGCAGCAACTGAAACTTCATGATCTGCAGCAGCGTCCTGAATTTGCTCTTCGGTTTCTGGCACGGATTGGCATTGATGACATATCGCCAGGCAATATTCTATGGAGTTACAAGGAACATTTTACACTACATGGTGCAGTGAATACACAGGACCGTCGAATTTGGGTTAATATTGAACCACGTATTGTGAACGAAGAGCCGATGCATTCACCATATGTGACTGCATGCATCCACAAGCACCTTCATTCTCGGTCCGTTCTTATTTGGAGCCAATACAGCCAGATGGACTCTCAAGTGAACCGTGACCTCTGCACGTTATCGAGACCCCCTTGTACAGTATGTGATACCTGCATTGGAAGTGTACAACTGCATGGAAACCACAGTTTTCATGCAAGATGGAGTAACTCCTCATGCCGCTCGCCCAATGAAACATCTGCTTAATGCAACCTTCCAGGACTTATGACCTAAGATGTTGAGTCCCATAGTGCTCAGAGCCATTTGAGCCAACCTTCCAGAGCATTCCTAGATGCATGGTCTGCAAGATCACCTCGTCTGAATCCATGTGACTTATGCCTGGGGTTATCTAAAAGAACGCGTTTGCTAGGCACACTTTCGTATGCAGGAACACATTCCTCAGATTCAACCGAAACTACTCCGAGCAACTGTTTATCACGCCGTTCTACGGATACAACATCTGACCGACGTCATAGCTGCTCAAGTTAAACAAACTGTGTAAGCGATGGCTAATAATAAAATCAACATTATGCCTTTCTCACTTATTTGACGTTTTCTGTTCACATCCTGTTCCTTCTCAGTTACTTACATGTGGAAACTTGCATTCAAAGGTTCTGCATTAACGCGTCAGAGTATCTACCAAGTTTTGCTGTCATACGATACAGCCCACACTGGATCTCTGTGAGTAATTACACTTTAATTATAACCACCGGGTATTTCCTAGATCGGACCCCTGCATGGACATCTGTATATCTACAAAAAACTTTGTATATGCACGTACGTTCCACGTCTCCCTCTAAACCATTGGATCTTCAGACTTGGTACACTTAACACCTACTATTTGTAAAGAACCACCTACCACCCAAACGAATGAGGGTATGAGTGATAAGATGGTGACACTGTAGTAAAATCATGTACGTCTTGAGCAATTTTAGCCAAATTTTGTATAAACATGATACATAATTTGTACAAGGACGTGCTGATAAGTAATGTTTCCGAATTTTTACGTGAAAATTCTTAAAACTTTTTAAATAAAAAACTTAACACGCTAAACCTTTATTCTTAATGTCTACATATTTATTTCTCAACATAGTCACCCTGGCGATGAACACATTTCTCCCATCGAGAGACAAGTTTGTTGATACCATCACAGTAGAATGTTTGTTGACGACTCACAGCCTCACCTCTGCTCGCACCGCATCACCACTATCAAAGTGAACACCTTTCAAAGTGTTCTTTATGTTACGGAAACAGATGAAAATCGAATAGGACCATGTCGGACCTGTATAGACAACTATCGACGACAGTGAACCCACGGCGTCGGATTCCTATAGATATCGCAGGGCTTATGTGTGGTCTGACATTGTCATGCTAAAGAGAGGGTGCTCCGTGTGTGGACGGTTACAAACTCGGTTACAGCACCGACACAGTTACGTTACGCACTGCCATGTTACACGCTCCAGCAGCTCAGGGTTGCAACTTGCGTCAGCGAAGCGAGAATGTCGGCCAAGCTAAATGCTTAACATGTAATACCTCAGCCGATATTGAGAGTAGAAAGAAATTCAGAAGCATTACTTTTCAGCACACCCTCGTATAATTATTTGTGTAGAAGTATTGTGGGAGCACTCCTAAGCGTCGTGGTGGGGGAGGGGTGAGAAACGATGAGATATAAAAATAGTCGATAATGATTGATATTGTGTGTATTATATGTGTATTGAACCGGGGGCCTAGAAACGACGGAGAGGCTGCGTCCCCGTCGTAGCCCTCAGTGGTACACAATCCCACAACAGGCTGCAGCAGTCCACTCACCCCACCGCCGCCCCACAGTGTTATTGTGCGGTTCGGTCCCCAGTGGACCCCTCCCGCCCTCTTCCCCCCACCCCGGGAACGTATCATACCAGACGAGTGTAACCCTTCCCAAATCTTTGCGTGCTGGAGTAATTATGGTGTACGCGTACGTGGAGACAGTGTTTGCACACCAATCGCCGACATTGCAACTGAGGCGGAATAAGGAGAACCAGCTCGCATTCGCCGAGGCAGATGGAAAACCGCCTTAAAAACCATTCACAGGCTGGCCAGCACACCCCACCTCGACACTAATCCGCCGGGCTCTTTCGTGCCGGGGACCAGCACGCCTTCCTGCTCGGGAAGCAGCGCGTTAGACCGCGCGGCTAGCTGGGCGGGCTACGATTGATATTAGTATCTAATCATTAGTTTTCGGGGTTGCTAGGCTCACTGGGGACAGTCCCACGGCATTTTACCCTGCAGGAAGTTGGGAACTGTGGTTGCAAACGCGACATACTAGTGTGTGTAATAAATTTAGCACACGTTATAAGCCCCCTATGTTGCTTTCAGTTCCGAATTACATTATAATATGTACAGTCTTAGACATAAAAACTGACCGCCGGCCGGCCGCCATAGAGACTAAGTCCGAGTCGTTCACTTAAGGTGACCAATAAAACTGACCACCCCTGACAACTCTTAAGTCCGGCAATCTGCACAATCTGGCAACACTGTAAGATACGGAAGTGTTAGGAGGAAGTGTGGTGGACTTCCGAGTTCTTCTCGGGTTGTGTGAGCCCGTGGTCTAGTGGTTTGCCGGCACGGTAGCTCAGCGTGTTCGGTCAGAGAGCCGGTTGGCCTCTGTAATAAAAAACTGAGTGGAAGGATCAACCACCGAACTTGAACAGGATGTCTTGCGACGTCCGCAACGACCAAACACAAAGATCAATAACGAACAAAATGCAAAAAAAAGTGGTAATTGTCATGCATTCTAAACTTATAGTCGCCTGTTCGCGTCCAACTGCATCCTTTTTTTTTTTTTTACCACATTTCGGTCTAAAGTTATGAGTCTGGAAATCGAAGATAATTCGCTTAACATTCTACACACCAGCAATAACAAGTACTTCCAGAAACAATTCCACAGGACAGCTCGTGGCAGCGTCGCAATCATAACAGCTTACGCTCGAGCGTTTCCTCGCGCTGCAGCGGCTACCGGCCACCGGCCAGAAGACACCCGCCGACTGAAATCCGGCGCCGCCCACGTGAACGCGGCGCCACGCTTTCAGTGTATGTATCAACTGTCATTTTCGAATTTGAAGTTCTAGTTATCATGTTGCAGTTAAGCACTGGATTTTGCATACTTGAAAATCATGAACTACGGTTAAGCATTGTAAAATTGAGTCGCAAGTGGAAAAAGGTGTAACATCTGCAACACAACGTTTACTTTTGGTATAACATAGGGGTGAATGAAGAGGAGGCACCTACGAAGATTTGAACTGTGTTTGGAGCGAGTGCTTTTGGGAAAAATACGCCAGAAAAAGATATTCTTGTTTCAACAAAGATTGTTCTATCATGAATGATTTTCCACATTAAGGTAGTCTCGAGTACTGATATATGTGATAGCTTACCATATTACCATCATGCGACATTTGCATTCAACAGGTAAAGTTCAGAAGTCTGGTGTAGGAGTACTGCATGCTCTAATTCGAAACAACTAAAATCAACGGAGTGACTATTATTTAACGTCATCAGGTCGCTCATTGAGCATTCCTATGCAGTACTGTTACTGGTGACGTGTTATGATGCCTTTATCGTTAACTTCCTAAGAAGAAATGAAAGGCTGAGCCCCACCAAAAGACGTAAACTAGAGCAAAGAGTAGTGTGAACAGCCGGCCGCGGTGGCCGTGCGGTTCTGGCGCTGCAGTCTGGAACCGCGGGACTGCTACGGTCGCAGGTTCGAATCCTGCCTCGGGCATAGGTGTGTGTGATGTCCTTAGGTTAGTTAGGTTTAAGTAGTTCTAAGTTCTAGGGGACTTATGACCTAAGATGTTGAGTCGCATAGTGCTCAGAGCCATTTGAACCATTTTTGTAATGTGAACATAATATTTTACATGTGATAGCTCCAAAAGTGTGTTTTGGGCTACGAATTCTGCCCCAAGGGGTGTGTGCAACAAAGCTGGAATTAGTTGTCAACAACTGAGACACCTTTCGGTCGCAGTGTAAGAAAATCGAGCAACAAAACTACATTACCTATGCTACTGCATGATAGCGCACTATGTTGATTTGAGAAACAAAACTATTCAGGAGATTGATAGGAAAGTCGTCTCTCGGGCACTTGTATTGATAGGGAAGTTCTCTCTCAAGCACTTGTCCCTCTCGTCATATATTTGTAAAATTTTACCTTTCCCGCTCTTGATCGATCAACCGTCAAGGCAATTCATTTCTAGCCGAAAATACTCTTAAGACTACTCTGGTTTAATGACATCGCTAGAAGCAGTAGGTTTCTACGGGCGTAGAATTTGTAAACAACTTCAGCATTGACAGATTGTTTTAGATATCGTGAAAGAAAATTCTGCTGCTGATTAATATCTCTTTGATGATTATTGTTCCGTTTAGTAACCTAATGGAAAATGCAATTAAATTATTGACTGTACTAATACAAATTAAATTCAGCTTACTACAGAAACATCACGACCGTAGTCTATCTTAATAAAGCATTAAGTGTCTGTAAGACGATTGTGCCTATTTTAACACGAATTAGTAGTATATTACCGCCTTTTGAGTTGGAAAACAACTGTATTTACTTCATTTCCTGTATCATTCGCAAGTATTATGAAAATGTGGCATTTCATAGATAAAATTATGTATTCACAACAACAACAAATATGTCGACAGAAAACAAAAGTGGCATTATGAATTTGGCAGTACCGTCAGGTTTTCGTTCTGACACTAAGGGTTACTGAAAGTAGCAAGACCAATTTTGCTCGAGCCTTGTCTTACGATTCCCTTACTGGGTTCGTATCTGCCTGCTTGTAGCTCTGCTACAAAAGAATTAAAAATCTGGCTTTCAGCGAGTCTCGAAAGGCGAACGAAAGCAGCTTGCACCTGGTAGCCAAGTATGTTACCTGGGAACTGGTTTTTTCCTAAAGTGGGAAAACATCCTTTTGTGGTTGAATTGTTGGCAATGTCAGTCAGACGTGTGCCGTTGGTCTAAGCGTTTCGGTGTGTTGAAATTGCACTAATGATTTTTCTACAGGTTTTTTCTGTCACAAATAGAGTGTTGAAGTCTCCCATTAATATTTTCACGTCATCTTGGTGAATTTTGCTCATAGTATTTTCGACTGTGTTCCAGAATTTTTCGACATTTTCGGTGTTTTTCTTATTTTCGATGTTGGTCGGGGCATGTGCATTGATGAGTGTATGTTTTTTACTGGGGCTCTGAATGGGCATAGTAATAAGTGGATTGTTGATGGGCCGGCCGCAGTGGCTGAGCGGTTCTAGACGCTTCACTGCGGAACCGCGCGACTGCTACGGTCGCAGATTCGAATCGTGCCTCGGGCATGGATGTGTGTGACGTCCTTAGGTTAGTTAGGTTTAAGTAGTTCTAAGTTCTAGGGGACTGATGACCTCCGCCGTTAAGTCCCATAGCGCACAGAGCCATTTGAACCATTTAATTGTTGATGGGTGAGATTTCTTTGACAGAGTTGATGATAGATCTGTGTTCGAGAAATGCAATGCCGAAGATTGGTACGCCTTTCGCTACCTTTTGTTGTATTTTTCTCTTGATGATGCATTGGTTTCCGTAATACAAGGTTTCATTGTCAGTTAGTCGTGGTTCTTGAGGAGCAAGGATAAGAATTTTTTGTCGGTCGCTTTCTTTTGTGAGATTATTTCGTTTTCGTGCTTGGATCAATGTATCGATGTTTAGTTTTCAAATGCATGTTTTCTGCTTGTAGGGAAATTTACCAGAGATCTTCGATATTCTCTGCCGTGCTAACCTGGATTCCCCAGAATCTGAAAATCCAGCTGCCGCCTGCCGACACCCGGGTTGTGTACCACCTGGGGTAAAGTTGACTTTGTTTGCACAATTCATGTTTGTTTCTGTTTCATTGGTTTGACTTGGACCTGACAGGACCAGAGGGTGTTGAAGCCTTCGGAAACAAATATTTTCAGCCGAGCTCATTGAGCTAACAGACGGTGACCAGAATAGCAGTGATTTTCATTCAGACGTGTCTCTGGATTTTGGGTTCAACGGAATGAGTAGCCGTTCAGGATTGTGTTAGTATTTGGTTCACCCCAAGTATTTGATTTCCTCGGTACCACCCATACGGGGGAGGATTTCCCCTAACGGCCACACGGGATTTTTATTATTATTATTGTCATTATGTCATCAGGAATTCGGATATGGTGTATCTTCCCACCACTGAAATAGATGTGTATTGTTCGATTCAGTATTTCCACCACATAAATATGGGTTTAATTACGTTACATAGCTGCTAGTAGGAATATTTCTCACTTTTTCGTAGACAGTTGCAACCTGTTACTCCATCATAGGAATTTATGTGCGCAGCATTGTTGCAATACAGACGTTAAAATTATCCGATTTCTGTAATTTCATTTCGATACCAGATCGTTCGAATCGGATTCAGCCAGTCAGTCTTAATATGGATATCCGACTACGACTCTCATCATTTGATAGACTGGGTAAACGACGTTCTTAATCGGACTGTTGAATCTAGATCAGTTATCTATGACAGGGCCTGAATTCTTAAACACTGTGGAAAATAATAATACAATGTGCTTATTACCAATACGTTATTTAAATATAAATATATGAGCTAACGAGATAACAGTTTATTTACAGGAGCAGAGCCCCATCCATCATAGCAGAGCAGTGCGAGATTGGTTTCAGGGCCAAGAGAGGATAAAGCTGTTTCCGTTTGTTCCACGATCATCGAACATCAACCAGATAGAGAATATATGGGCAGAGGTAACAAGGTCGTTGCCATGTGGACCTACAAATGCAAGTGACCTTTGGACGAATATAGAAAACGTATGGTGGGAAGTAAACAATCACCGCACATAAAATACTAGCTATAGCGTCTTGGTATGTGTGGAAACAAAATATCTTCAAAGTATCCTTCCACACGGCGACTTTGCAGAGGCAAAACGGAGGACTTGGAATTAAAGACGTGTTTTTAAACTAATACATGCCACTAAGACAGGCATCACGAAATTTCTGTTCCTCTAGTTAGATCCTGGGGATAGGAGCGCTCCTGTTAATGTAGCATGCCAGCCTAGATTGCGTCCGAAAGTACTATGGCGATTGAGCGATTGGAGCTGTATAACACTTCCACCAGCATAATCCAACACTATAACCGTCTATGATTATGTTACTAGACATCGTCTTCACGAACGAGTTCCGGTAAAATAATCTACAAAAAACTGGAGGAACGTCTGGAAAAATATGAACAAAAAAATTCTATCAACTAGAGTCAGTGCCGTATGGTGCGACGTCGTAAACGAAACCATACCCTCAGCGGAACGATTATGGAAAATGAAATTGAGACCATCTCCATACTGCGACAAATGTCGGTTTGTAGAAACTGTAGCGGACATCTTATGTGAATATAGAATCAGAATTTGGAACTGGACCATGAAGAAATTAGCACTATCAACAGAACCACAGAACTGTCATATACCGATAACTGAAGCTTTACAATCCGACTGGAAATGTTACCCATCCGCAAAGAATAACAGTTATTCGTGGCTTCTGGAACAGTTTGTGTTTTACGTCGTAATAAACCAAACTTAGAACAGTACATGTTTTATATTGCAGAAGCACATTTTAAGCTGAAGAAGAATAACAAATACAAGGAATGGTTTCAATTTTTTTATCTATTGCTTTACATGGGCTAGGAAGAAGAGAACAGTTTTTTTGATTAGAAGCAGAATACTTTTCTTTCACTTTTTTTTACTCCTGGAATATTCTTTTACGTTGGTTCTAGAATCAGAACTGTTCTAATTTGGCAAAACCCCTCTGGTTCCGAAATTTTTTTCATTTGTTGAGAAATATATGGCTTCCTAACAGACCTCATATGCATCCAGTGCATAATAACTTAAATTGTGAATATTTTTCTGAATGAATGTTTGTTATGTATTTTTCCGTTATACTTTTCACTGTTATGAGTTATGTTCTACAAGGAATGCACGTCATTGGAGGCGGCAATCTGTAATTTATTTTACCTTAATTACTACTTCAAGTTTGTTCTACAATTTAAAGGAATATATGGGTGCAAACATGGAATACATGGGAATAATTCAGCTGCTCAGTGACAGGTATGGGGGAGGCATTGTGGCCAGGCCTCGGATCTTCGCCCCCTGCCCTCTTTGCCTCCGCCTACCTGGTGCTGAAAGTCTTCTCAAACTTTTTAAACCAAATAATAGTGCAGTGATCAGCACGTCTGTCTAGTAAGCAGGAGGTCCCGGTTCAAAGCCCAGTCGGTCACAAATTTTCGTCTGCCGTCGTTGCTGTATTTCAATGCGCTGTGACAGTGTGGACGTCGGTCCTTCGGTATTTAAGATGCAATTGTTTTTTGAGGCAATAGAGGTGATTTGCGAACATTTGTCTTGCCATCAATGTAACGGGACTTCAACGACATACAACCCTTAGTCATTGCTTTGTGCCGGTGAAACGTCCCCTTTTAATAATTTTACAGGACTGCGCTTATACTGACACACAATATTTTGTTAGCGCAACGCAATCTGACTTTCAAAATTCCCTACAAAAGATTGGCCCTGACTAACATTAAACTATACCTTTCACAAATCACTTACCTCACAAAAATCTTCGCTGCTCAAGCTACTGCAATACAGCGAGCGCTACTACTGCCAGCTAAATAAAAGATTCAAACTATGGAAGGCACTAACTACTGATAGGGATAGTTAACAAATGAAAGATATTAATAGAGAACAAAGAATGTATTTACCTTGATATCATCATATATATAGCAGTTCATGACAAATTACAAAACTCCGCCATCTCTCTCCCCACATCCACCACTGCTGGCGGCTCACCTCCAACTGCCCAACGCTATGCGCTGTTCACAGCCAGCTGCCTAACACTACAATGGCGAGTATTACAACAATGCAAAGCAGCCACAGACTGCACACAGCACAGCCAGTGATTTTCATACAGAGGTGGCGTTACCAAAAAAAACCTAAACAGCCTACTTACATAGCCCCCATGCTCCCCACAAAAAATTTTACAAATTGGTTTGGGCAGTGCCCAATACAGATTTGAAAAAATATTTCATAATTACAATAACAAAGAAATCAAATGCACACACTTATTGATACAATGTTGGTCAAAAGCTAAAATTTTCTCACAGTCCATAAAGACAGTCCTAATCGTTCATCACAGTAAAATATCAGTCTTTTTCTCAAAGTCTGAGCAGTAAAAGAAAATGCACACGGAAGTAGTGGATTTCCATGCAGTATTGAAGAAGTATTGTTGTCCTTCCAACGAAAAGACAGTGCTGACTCTACATGCAGACAGGTAATGGGCCACAACAGAGTAAACCCACAGCGGAGTCAGTCGAAATTTTGAAGAGTATTGGTGGGTAGGTCATCACAGAGCAGACCCACTGTAGTCCTGGTAGAGATTACGGTATTGGTGGGCCACCAGAGGCGCAGACCCACTGCAGTCCTTGTAGAAATAATGGTACTGGTGAGTCAGCAAAGACACAGACCCACTGTAGTCCTTGTAGAGATTACGGTACTGGTGGGCCACCAGAGGCGCAGACCCACTGCAGTCCTTGTAGAGATGGCCAGCAGCCATCTGTTGTGACTGTGCAGGTGCACAATCACCATTGAAGAGTCTTGCGGATAATATAGCAAGTCCATAACCACCACTTGTGCACTGACAAAGTTTTTGGAATTGTCCTTAGAACCAGCAATGCTGTTATCCAGTCCCTTGCTGAATTATTAACACACGTGCAAACACTATCAGTCCCTACTTCTCACATATTGTCCATATACTATGACCAACAAAAACGTGTGCAGTGAAATGTAACTTACAAGTTGCTTAATTTGATGAACTGGTGTCAATTACAATTTTATAACATAAGAACACAATAACAAAGGTACAAAACACATCAGTAAAGAACATAACAATACAGATAACATTTGTGGTAATAGGGGCTTTACAAAAGAATAGAAATAGACATATACGTCAGTGTTACAGGAATTATGACATGAGTACATACATAAAAGATCAGAATAACTTTCGAAACATCAACTTCACACATGAGCATTAAAATAAAACAAAATAAATAATGTCTAAGCATATTTACAAGGTAAATAACATATTATTAATGCCAATTATATTTGAGGATAACAGTATTCCTCATCATAGTGAATGTAGCTTAGTATTAG
Source organism: Schistocerca nitens (assembly GCF_023898315.1). Classification (NCBI taxonomy): domain Eukaryota; kingdom Metazoa; phylum Arthropoda; class Insecta; order Orthoptera; family Acrididae; genus Schistocerca; species Schistocerca nitens. Next base: position 499,013,879 of record NC_064618.1, read on the forward strand.
AAGAAGAAAAAATTCTATGAAACTACACAGAGACAGGAAGAAAACAAATACACAAGGGTACACAAACACATAGTGGGATAACACAAAAGGAAAGGACAGGGTTTGTTTTACTGCAGTATTTTGCATGGAGATCTCCCTTCGTTCATCATTATTCCCAAAAGTCCTATCTAAGCCTGTTTTCTGTATTCTGTTCACATCCTCTGTCAAAAATAGTTTTTCTCCACTGTACAGTATCTTTTTTTTTTTGCCAAACTATTTTCTGATAGCTTCTCAATGCATTTCTTATAAATTCATCATAGTTAGTTTCTTATATAGTCTACCCCCTCTTAAGCTAACTTAAATCTACTGAGCTCAGATATATATACCAAGGGACGAGGCAATGCAGCATCACATAAAACAATTAATATAAACAGAAATGAAAAAAAACGCAGATTTGCGAAGCAAGCAGCATTAAGAAATTAGCAAAGCAATTGTAATATTACAACTAATCTAAGGCAATGTGCAGCAAACAATAAAAATAAATCATTAGTAAAACTGGCTTAACAGAATAATACAAAGTCAAATTCAATAACACTATGCCTGGCAAACAGCAGCAACTTATACCTAAACATGACATAGCTCAAGCAGAAAAAATATTACACTAAAAATGGCCATGTCTAATACCTATGTCACATCTTAACACTAGAGTGATGCATCACGAGAACTTACACTAGCAGATAAGTTACCAAATCGTAAAGAAATTGTTTATGCAATTCCTGTGAAGGGAAATGTCTTTTTATGCTCCCTCATTTTTTGGAAATATATCACAAAACTATTATTTACTGGATCTGGAGACAGAAAGTATTTATATTAGTACATCTATAAAATTTTATTTTAACCAGTGCTGCAGTGCAGCTAGAAACTAGATATTAAACAAAATGAGTAAATAAATACATAAAGCAAGCCATATGGCATTTCTCTCAATTCTCGTAGATAGACACTTGTCCTAATCAGGTGTGCAGATGTAAGAATGTTTCCAAGCTATTATTAGCATGTCGTATTTACGATGCTTTCTACAAACGAATGTCAATAGCGAGGATAATGGCCTCCCCCTTTTTTTTTTTCTACCACCTGCGCCACACACTAATGCCTTTTTCTCAAGGCGGCTGGCACACCTGGCCGCTCACAATGCATTACGTGCAGGTGGTCACTTAACTTTTGTACGGAAATATTTACGACACCAGTTTCCGCTACAGTGACAGTTTCATATAAAAATATTTCACAGGTCAAGAATCTGGGTTACAAATCTGTAGAAACAAAATCCTATAAATATAACAGCGTCCAAAAAACTTTCCCCAGCATTGTGATTCATTCACGCATATACACACATTTCATAACTCTTAAAGTACGATTCTTAGTTTCCAACAACCTTTTTCACAAACCATAGTCCCTAACTTCTATTCATTATTCATATACATATAAACACGTAATCACATTCCTTATATAGCATCAGCTTATTGATCATAAACATACCGCAACAACATAATACACATAGTCGTCGTAAAAATAACATCATAACACCTCAGTCAACTCTCAAAATCGTCGTAGCTTCCTCCAATAATATCAAAACTTAAAAAAATTCTCTGCTCATGTCAAAAGTGTCATCCACCTCAAACGTACTTTAAAATCATGCTCCCTTACCAAATATATCATTCAAAGCTCTCATAGTATCACAATGGTTCTGAAAAAATATGAACAGTTCACAAAGTACAAACAACATACAATTTCGTAAGTGTGAAGTTATCCAACTGTGTAATTGCATAAACATCTGTCACTGACGTAGTAAAAAGAATGTTTATTTCTCTGTCAAATAATCAGATAGCTGTGTAATTTATGTGTTGGAGAAATATGGTACCGATGTGTAAAGTTGTATAAGCAAATACCATATTAGCTAGGGTTCCCTGTGGTTGCCACACACATGGTACACAAAGTAAGCGTGTACCCCCCTGAGGATTAATGTAATTATACCCTCAGGTGTTACAGATTACAGCAATGGAATGAAATGTATCACGGAAAACTTTCTTTGCAATTTAAAAATCTTTAAAAATAAATGTTTTAAGTACAAAATTAATCACTCAAATACGTGTCCTGTAGCGCTAAACTGTGTGTCATGTCGCAACATAATCTCTGTGGAAGTCTCGTAGTTAACGTCCTCCGAAAGCTAAGTTCTGCAGAAGTCAATGTACTTACCTCATGATAAACAAAAGTGAAATGCTTTGTGTATAAATATCATAGTTATTACGCTTATTGTTGTGATGAAGAAAGTACTGTACTGTAACGTATTGTTGTGCCACGAAAAAGGCTGTCTCATTGTTGCTATACCACAAAAGTTAAATACTAAAGCATGTTTCACTTTCCAGAAGAATTCAGAAAAATTGTGCAGATGTAAAACAGATACACTGCAAAAGCAACATTGTAAATTGTCACTCATTAGTAGCGTCGTGATAACATCATGTAGCTGTCACATAAACTAACCACTGTGTCCTCTGGTATTTCAAAGAAAGTACTTTAAATACAGAATTTTTTTTTTAAGTAAACCAAAATGTTGCATGAAAATCTCATTAGCGTTGCCAGTATATGTTCTAAGTATGTGATCCTTATAGTCGTTACGTGATAGTGGAACTAACAAGCAAGAATGTACACACACAATAACACTTTGTCGTCTGTTCACAATAACAATGCATTCGTAATTTCTGTTTAAATAAATTCTCTTGGTTCTTGACTGGATATTTAACTTCAAACATTGTTGCCTGTTAACAGTTTCTCAGAGTGACAAATTGTACTAGTAGCGTGGAGTGAAAAGTTTTATGGCAAAGACTAAGTTAAAAAGCAGATTATCTCTCAATAAACGGTTTTACATGTGAAATGTGGTGTAAACCTTTACTCTTCCTAGTGCACAGAGTTTCAACTTCAAAGCAATTATCATGTTGTATACATCGGTAAAGAATGCTGGAATTTTTCTCAAGGTTAGCGTCTCACGTTATTTTTCTCGGAGCCAGCGGGCGCACGCGGCTGCCTGCTGTGCGAGTCATTGTCTGTTTCTTTGTTGGCGCGCGTCGTTATTGGGATTAGGAGACCGAACTTCTACAAATTCGCCTTGCCGAGAGGGCCCAGCTCTGTTTGAATCCCGCCAGTTCTGATGCAATTCAGGTCTTTCGTTACGATCATATCGTCTGTCGTCATGTCGGTAGATGCCATAGTTTCTTTCTTGTCGGTCACGTGGTGGAGAATTTCTCCCTGAATCGAAACTGCGCGCTGAACTGTTACGTCTGAAGTTATTTTGACTCCCTTCATAATAATTGTTTTGGTTTCCATATTGTCTGTTTCTACGGTTATCTGTGTCATATTCATAATTACGGAAGCGCGATCTTTCTCTGTAACTATTACTCTGCCAGTGGTTGTCATAAGGGTGGTGTCTGTTTTGGTCACGATTTGTGTTGTGAGAGTAGCCTTGTCGTGTCCATTTATTATTTCTGTCGTCACGGAATTGTGACGGATGTGACCTGTAGTGATTGTTTTCCTGTTTTCGCATCCCGCGACTGTCTGTGTCAATTTCTAATTCTTGTAAGAGTCCCTGAAAAGCTTCAATGTCGTCTTTGCAACGTCCTGCTAAAATAATATTTCTTAAATGTTCAGGCAATTTCATTAAGCAAATGCGGATGAGTTCTGAAGGGCTGTATGGGTTTGACAGGTACTGATTCTTGTGCAACATGTCTTCAAAATATTTCACAAGACTGGAGAATTCAGATTGTTCGAAATGTTTCATCATTATGATGCTATGTTTTACTCGGTCTTGTGTAGCTTGAGACCAATATGCTGAGAGGAAGGCATGGTAAAATTCTCCTTCACTGTGACAATCGTGAATGACCGATCGCATTCTTACAGCTGGTTCATTCTCTAAATAGCCACACATAAATTATAATCTGTGTTCTAATGACCAGTTGGGAGGAAAACAATGAGAGAATTGATGGAGCCACGCTTGTGGATGAATGTCGTTGGCAGAATTCTTAAACGTTTTGAATTTACGTGTAGTAATGAACAGCTTATAGTCAAAATCATCATGTCGGCGAGTCGCATATCGGTCATTGTTAGGTCGTGTCGGCGGTTCCATCTCAAAATTCGGTGTGCCTTGCCAATTTCTTTCATAATTTCCGAAGTGTCTTGTGTTATTATTTTGTGGTTGTTCCGTATTTCTATGTCCCTCTTCCCGTATTGGGGCGCGAGTGTCCTCTGAAATATGTAATTCTTGTATTACCTGCGTCAACTGATCTTGTACTTGCCGGATTTCTCTTTTGTACTGTGTATTGATTTGATTTTGATTTTGTTTGAATTTCCTAATTTGTTCATACTCTTCTGTGTCAGTGAAGGCTACAGGTCTTGTGTCATTCAGATCATCATCTACCTTTGTAGATAAGTTAGTGACCTGATCCGAATGTTCGGCTACTTTCTCCGATAGTGAACACATTTCCTCAGTGTGTTTTTCTGAACCAAGTTTCAGAGTGTCCATTTGTGTTGAAATCGAATCTACTGTGTCCTTCAAGTTTTCCTGAGTTTTTGCAAGTTGTGTAACCGAATCGGTAGATGCAACTGAGTCAAATTTAGCTTGCAAGGTCTCATGATTTTCATGAACAGTAGTTTGCAGTTCTTTTATGGCTGCTTCGTGATTCTGTAGTGCATTTTCATGACGCGAAAAAATAGGTTGGAAATGCTCACAAATTTGTGTTTTTACGTCACTACAGACTTTTTGACATTTCGATTCAATGTGATGTAACTCAGTAGTTAAATCCTCGCGTGTTTGTTCAAGAGTTTGTTCCAATGAGTCTAACTTTTGAAGATTTTGTTCCATTGCGTCTAACTTTTGAAGATTTTGTCCTATTTGTTTCTGATTTTGTTCAAGTGTTGTGTCTAACTTTTTAAGATTTTGTTCCACTGTGTCTAACTTTTGAAGATTTTGTTCCATTATGTCTAACTTTTGAAGCTTTTGTCCCATTTGTTGCATTAATTGTAATAACAGTGCACCGGTGTCTGAAACATGTTCCTCAGTGCTATTCGGCAGTGAAGTTGCACCGGCAACATTCACATTTTGACAAGCAGAAAATGTGTCTTGACTCATTTGAGAAAACGGTGAGGACCCAACACCTGAGTCTACAATATTTGCGAGATTGTTTCCTGTCATTTCAGATTCCTGAGGCGAGCTGTTGCCGACTGATCGATCGATAATGCTTCCCTGTTCTCTAATTGTTTCACTGTCTACACCATTGTTTGCCACCTGCTCCATTTCCCTATGCGCAATTACCAAATTACTACTTTGAACATTAGTTAATTCATTACTCTGCGGCGCTAACACACTGCTTTCGTCTTCACTGTCATTTCTCAATTTAGTTTGGAGCCTAGTATTACGTTTTTCACACGCCATTATTGTCACAGTATTTCACACAACAACACAGAAAAGCACAATTTGAAGAGCAAAAATAAGAAAACACATTAACATAACACTGAAAATAATATCTAGTTAATTGCAGCTGCGAAATACTTGGTGCAAATCTACATGCGTGCCACACCTGTTTTACTGTACAACAATGAAAGACTGCAACTACAAAGGAGATTCTCTCTACAATTACGCGCTAGCAATAAACAAAATCTACACTAATTACACAAACTACAAGAAAAAATCAGAAGATTCCAGTGAGGTATCCTAGGCTAAGGGTCGCCATATGAAACGTCCCCTTTTAATAATTTTACAAGACTGTGCTTATACTGACACACAATATTTTGTTAGCGCAACGCAATCTGACTTTCAAAATTCCCTACAAAAGAATGGCCCTGACTAACATTAAACTATACCTTTCACAAATCACTTACCTCACAAAAATCTTTGCTGCTCAAGCTACTGCAATACAGCGAGCGCCACTACTGCCAGCTAAATAAAAGATTCAAACTATGGAAGGCACTAACTACTGATAGGGATAGTTAGCAAATGAAAGATATTAATAGAGGACAAAGAATGTATTTACCTTGATATCATCATATATATAGCAGTTCATGACAAATTACAAAACTCCGCCATCTCTCTCCCCACATCCACCACTGCTGGCGGCTCACCTCCAACTGCCCAATGCTATGCGCTGTTCACAGCCAGCTGCCTAACACTACAATGGCGAGTATTACAACAATGCAAAGCAGCCACAGACTGCACACAGCACAGCCAGTGATTTTCATACAGAGGTGGCGTTACCAAAAAAAAAACCTAAACAGCCTACTTACACCGGCGCTAACCCATGACATATGTATGCGAATCAGATTGTAGTTCATATTTAGGCAAATAACAAATGGTCAGTATACAAGTATGCCGGCCGGGGTGGCCGAGCCGTTCTAGGCGCTACAGTCTGGAACCGCGCGACCGCTACGGTCGCAGGTTCGAATACTGTCTCGGGCATGGATATGTCTGATGTCCTTAAGTTAGTTAGGAGGTTTAAGTAGTTCTAAGTTCTAGCGGACTGATGACCTAAGAAGTTAAGTCCCATAGTGTTCAGAGCCATTTGAACCATCCGGAAAGCGACCTTAATTTGACGTTCCCATCAATCTCCTGACGTCTTACTTAATGTCGTCTGAAGCGCACGCATAGTTCTGTTGCCTGCCGCATGGATTCTGTGAAGTGTTGTGGCAGCTGGCAGTCATTGCTGAATACAGACATGTGCAAATATCCCCTCTGCCCTAGCGGAAATCGTCTTTGTTGCATTTTTTCCATACCGTGTAACCTCTCCGCAGGAAATGTTGTTAAATAAGAATGCAAATTGGAGCCAAATGTAATCTCTCAACAAAATAATGTTTAATAAAAACTGTGAAATGGAACCAAGCTTAAACTCCCCACAAAAATTAAGGAATGAAAATGGACCAAAAACCACACAATAATATTGAATAAATAATGAACCATTAACGAAATGTAACCTCCTAACAGAAATAATAATATCTGGTAAATTTTATAAGGACAGCAGCGCTGACCTTCGGCCCTCTATTCTGAATAACAAAAGCAAAATTCTTACCTCAATAGAAACTACAACTATATCTGCTCTTATTTATCGATACAGCTTCGTGCAATGCTGGCATATATTTCTTTTTTGATTCTTGGAAGGAATGCATAGGAAATACTCTTTAAATTGAAATGAATGCTTTTTCTTCAAAAGAGTGAAAAAATTCTTTAAATTGAAATGATTACTTTTATTTAAAACATTTACCTTATACAAAATTATTATTGGGGCATTTTTTCTGAAGAAATTAAATTAGAATTAACATAAATTATTAAAAATGCGCAAGGCTGCTTCTTTACCTTCTACAACAATACTCATCCTCCAGAGTCCTGACCAGAGTCGCAACCAGAGCACACAGCCGACGCATGCCGACTGACTACTACTATATCCAACTGACTACTACTGCAGACAGACTCCGACTACTATTGTCGACTCGCGCAGACTAGCGACAAGCAACAACTAACGATAAACTACTCTCTGGTCAAGGATTTTGTCATGCTTCGCCCATCGCCGGCGAAGCATACACCTTACATATACTAAAACAAGGGCGTTAAGATGAGAAGAGGAAATGAAATATACGCTTCCATGACATAATATTTCCTTGTGTGCTACTACTGCATACATGAAAGACCTGCAGTTAATTTTTGTATGTTGGATAAATTTTGATATCACCTCACATTACTTTGTGAGAAGGTTCCTATTTTCTTGGGATTCAAATAGAGTGGACATTTCATCACTGGTTAATATTCTGATGACTAATGACATGATACCCGTTGCAATTGCTCCATGGCACCTGTGAGTAGAGTCTCACGTTGGTTACTATAAGAACACGCAGGCAGTCATATCCGCTCGCTGCAGTCAGAGCCAAGGTGATTTCTTTCCGTTTATGGCAAAGCGTCTGCTGCAGTGTCCACGCTCAGCCAACATAAACAAGTCGCGGCGGCATTGGGCACCGCTAATCGCTGCACTTGTCGCGAGCCTCGACAACAAGAGCGCACTGTCTCTGCTAACGATACTATGGAGTTAATAGATCTTCCTTAACGTAATATGCAGGTCGTGGGATGGGTAAAAATTCAGTTTGTAACTTCCCATCGCATTAAAATACTTTACAGTCATATTTGATGCAATATTTATTGATGGTTGTCTCTCTAATGTTAATAGTATTGATTCAGATTGTGCATGAACACGAAAACACACACACACACACACACACAGACAGACAGTCATTGATTCCAGTGAGGGTGACTACTACTGTGTGTTGAACAACACATGCACCAGTCAATTCCTCAGTTGGCGTCAAGTGAATGAGATTTTCCAGTTACCTTGCATTGCAAGAATTGTAAGGAGGAGACTGATAGTAAATGGACTTGTATGCTAAAGAGCTGCGACAAAGCAAAGCTTGACCGACTATCAGATAATTGTCCACATGGGTTTTGTGGACGAGTATATTTTTAGTAACCAACCCACCCACGATCATTACGTAAAATTTCTAAAAGGGGTAGGGGCACTGTTTTCATTAAGTCGTCGACAGTGTAGCGTGATGGTTTACTTCCCACCATACGTTTTCTATATTCGTCCAAAGGTCGCTTGCATTTGTAGGGACACATGGCAATGACCTTGTTACCTCTGCCCACATATTCTCTATCTGGTTGATGTTCGATGATCGTGGAACAAACGGAAACAGCTTTATCCTCTCTTGGCCCTGAAACCAATCTCGCACTGCTCTGCTATGATGGATGGGGCTCTGCTCCTGTAAATAAACTGTTATCTCGTTAGCTCATATATTTATATTTAAATAACGTATTGGTAATAAGCACATTGTATTATTATTTTCCACAGTGTTTAAGAATTCAGGCCCTGTCATAGATAACTGATCTAGATTCAACAGTCCGATTAAGAACGTCGTTTACCCAGTCTATCAAATGATGAGAGTCGTAGTCGGATATCCATATTAAGACTGACTGGCTGAATCCGATTCGAACGATCTGGTATCGAAATGAAATTACAGAAATCGGATAATTTTAACGTCTGTATTGCAACAATGCTGCGCACATAAATTCCTATGATGGAGTAACAGGTTGCAACTGTCTACGAAAAAGTGAGAAATATTCCTACTAGCAGCTATGTAACGTAATTAAACCCATATTTATGTGGTGGAAATACTGAATCGAACAATACACATCTATTTCAGTGGTGGGAAGATACACCATATCCGATTTCCTGATGACATAATGACAATAATAATAATAAAAATCCCGTGTGGCCGTTATGGGAAATCTTCCCCCGTATGGGTGGTACCGAGGAAATCAAATACTTGGGGTGAACCAAATACTAACACAATCCTGAACGGCTACTCAATCCGTTGAACCCAAAATCCAGAGACACGTGTGAATGAAAATCACTGCTATTCTGGTCACCGTCTGTTAGCTCAATGAGCTCGGCTGAAAATATTTGTTTCCGAAGGCTTCAACACCCTCTGGTCCTGTCCGGTTCAAGTCAAACCAATGAAACAGAAACAAACATGAACTGTGCAAACAAAGTCAACTTTACCCCAGGTGGTACACAACCCGGGTGTCGGCAGGCGGCAGCTGGATTTTCAGATTCTGGGGAGTCCAGGTTAGCACGGCAGAGAATATCGAAGATCTCTGGTAAATTTCCCTACAAGCAGAAAACATGCATTTGAAAACTAAACATCGATACATTGATCCAAGCACGAAAACGAAATAATCTCACAAAAGAAAGCGACCGACAAAAAATTCTTATCCTTGCTCCTCAAGAACCACGACTAACTGACAATGAAACCTTGTATTACGGAAACCAATGCATCATCAAGAGAAAAATACAACAAAAGGTAGCGAAAGGCGTACCAATCTTCGGCATTGCATTTCTCGAACACAGATCTATCATCAACTCTGTCTAAGAAATCTCACCCATCAACAACTAAATGGTTCAAATGGCTCTGTGCGCTATGGGACTTAACAGCGGAGGTCATCAGTCCCCTAGAACTTAGAACTACTTAAACCTAACTAACCTAAGGACGTCACACACATCCATGCCCGAGGCACGATTCGAATTTGCGACCGTAGCAGTCGCGCGGTTCCGCAGTGAAGCGTCTACAACAGCTCAGCCACCGCGGCCGGCCCATCAACAATCCACTTATTACTATGCCCACTCAGAGCCACAGTAAAAAATATACACTCATCAATGCACATGCTCCCACCAACATTGAAAATAAGAAAAACACCGAAAATGACGAATAATTCTGGAACACAGTCGAAAATACTATGAGCAAAATTCACCAAGATGACGTGAAAATATTAATGGGAGACTTCAACACTCTATTTGTGACAGAAAAAACCTGTAGAAAAATGATTAGTACAAATTCAACACACCGAAACGCTTAGACCAACGGCACACGTCTGACTGACTTTTGCCAACAATTCAACCACAAAAGGATGTCTTCCCACTTTAGGAAAAAAACAGTTCCCAGGTAACATACTTGGCTACCAGGTGCAAGCTGCTTTCGTTCGCCTTTCGAGACTCGCTGAAAGCCAGATTTTTAATTCTTTTGTAGCAGAGCTACAAGCAGGCAGATACAAACCCAGTAAGGGAATCGTAAGACAAGGCTCGAGCAAATTGCGTCTTGCTACTTTCCGTAACCCTTAGTGTCAGAACGAAAGCCTTACGGTACTGCCAAATTCATAATGCCACTTTTGTTTTCTGCTGACATATTTTTTGTTGTTCTGAATATATAATTTTATCTATGAAATGCCACATTTTCATAATACTTGCGAATGATACAGGAAATGAAGTAAATACAGTTGTTTTCCAACTCAAAAGTCGGTAATATACTACTAATTCGTGTTAAAATAGGCACAATCGTCTTACAGACACTTAATGCTTTATTAAGATAGACTACGGTCGTGATGTTTCTGTAGTAAGCTGAATTTAATTTGTATTAGTACAGTCAATAATTTAATTGCATTTTCCATTAGGTTACTAAACGGAACAATAATCATCAAAGAGATATTAATCAGCAGCAGAATTTTCTTTCACGATATCTAAAACAATCTGTCAATGCTGAAGTTGTTTACAAATTCTACGCCCGTAGAAACCTACTGCTTCTAGCGATGTCATTAAACCAGAGTAGTCTTAAGAGTATTTTCGGCTAGAAATGAATTGCCTTGACGGTTGATCGATCAAGAGCGGGAAAGGTAAAATTTTACAAATATATGACGAGAGGGACAAGTGCTTGAGAGAGAACTTCCCTATCAATACAAGTGCCCGAGAGACGACTTTCCTATCAATCTCCTGAATAGTTTTGTTTCTCAAATCAACATAGTGCGCTATCATGCAGTAGCATAGGTAATGTAGTTTTGTTGCTCGATTTTCTTACACTGCGACCGAAAGGTGTCTCAGTTGTTGACAACTAATTCCAGCTTTGTTGCACACACCCCTTGGGGCAGAATTCGTAGCCCAAAACACACTTTTGGAGCTATCACATGTAAAATATTATGTTCACACTACTCTTTGCTCTATTTTACGTCTTTTGGTGGGGCTCAGCCTTTCATTTCTTCTTAGGAAGTTAACGATAGAGGCATCATAACACGTCACCAGTAACAGTACTGCATAGGAATGCTCAATGAGCGACCTGATGACGTTCAATAATAGTCTCTCCGTTGATTTTAGTTGTTTCGAATTAGAGCATGCAGTACTCCTACACCAGACTTCTGAACTTTACCTGTTGAATGCAAATGTCGCATGATGGTAAAATGGTAAGCTATCACATATATCAGTACTCGAGATCATGACAGAACAATCTTTGTTGAAACAAGAATATCTTTTTCTGGCGTATTTTTCCCAAAAGCACTCGCTCCAAACACAGTTCAAATCTTCCTAGCTGCCTCCTCTGCATTCACCCCTATGTTATACGAAAAGTAAACGTTGTGTTGCAGATGTTACACCTTTTTCCACTTGCGACTCAATTTTACAATGCTTAACCGTAGTTCATGATTTTCAAGTATGCAAAATCCAGTGCTTAACTGCAACATGATAACTAGAACTTCAAATTCGAAAATGACAGTTGATACATACACTGAAAGCGTGGCGCCACGTTCACGTGGGCGGCGCCGGATTTCAGGCGGCGGGTGGTGTCTGGCCCGTGGCCGGTAGCCGCTGCAGCGCGAGGAAACGCTCGAGCGTAGGCTGTTATGATTGCGACGCTGCCACGAGCTGTCCTGTGGAATTGTTTCTGGAAGTACTTGTTATTGCTGGTGTGTAGAATGTTAAGCGAATTATCTTCGATTTACAGACTCATAACTTTAGACCGAAATGTGGTAAAAAAAAAAAAAAATAAATAAATAAAAGGATGCAGTTGGACGCGAACAGGCGACTATAAGTTTAGAATGCATGACAATTACCACTACACCACGGGCTCACACAACCCGAAAAGAACTCTGAAGTCGATCACACTTCCTCTTAACACTTTCGAATCTTACAGTGTTGCCAGATTGTGCAGTTTGCCGGACTTAAGAGTTGTCAGGGGCGGTCAGTTTTATTGGCCACCTTAAGTGAACGACTCGGACTTAGTCTCTGTGGCGGCCGGCCGGCGGTCAGTTTTTATGTCTAAGACTGTACCGTGAAACCGACGCTGAGGCTGTCCTCCTCTATACAAAGTTTAGATCCATGGTATCGTAGAAGACCTATCTGATGACACTTTAAGAACAGCATAAGAGAAGGAAGATAGTAACCTGCTTTGTTCAGTGTGATAATACTAGGCATGAAAAGGCACTTGACGGAATTTCATGAACATACTAAGCTGTGATAAGCAAATGAACTAATATTAAGAACGTGTAGTTTACCCAGCTTGTAGCCAAGTTCGGCCAGTTAAAGAGGTCTTATTTGGCACAGTCTTTTCTCCTAACTTTTCTATTTAGAAATCTGAAACTCAAAGACACAGAACAATCACGTCGAATACAAAGCGATGAACTATCAGCTCCCTCTGCAACTCCAACTGCTGGCTTACCTTCATAACATGCAAAGAAAATAGAAAAAGAGCACCACTCACTGCGGCTTAGAAATCTAAGTGTTAAATGCAATAACAGTACAGGAAAACAAGTACCTCCGAGGATACAACAATACGTTGACTGACAGGTGTAGCCCAGCCATAAAGATATCAGAATTTTAATGGAGTGACAAGAGGTCAAAAATAAACTTTAAATTCTTAAAATAAGAAAATATGTAACTGAATTTAAGTGAAAAATTTAAACAAAAATTATTCTATATACATCAGAAAGTATTGAAAAAAACTCACGAAATGGGGATGTGGTGAATTCAAATGTCCTAATATTCTAATGGACTAATGTAAATTCAATTCTATACAGTGCGTCATTAATAATCCGTATCACCAAATAACGAACCTATAGTCTAAAGTCTAAGTATAGAGTAAGTGCTCGCTAAAATTCTGAAAATGCTCTAAATAGCACTGTACCTTGACTAGCAATTCGAACAAGAATATAGACACACAATATGGCACGAGACCTGAGAATAAACAACACACTGACCCAAATTCCACTTAATACTTACCCAAACATAACAGCATCTGACCCCAAGAGCCCATGTCGATCGTCGTCTTCCATCTAGCTCCACCTTAGTGCAATCAAAACTAAGTTTCCTGAGAACAACGCGACGCCTTCACTCTCATTGCCGCCGTAGCTGCCCTACCAAAGTGCGTCCCCACAGACTCTACAGAGTGTGTCAAAGGTACTCATGGTTTCAGACACTGACTGCTCGATACAGAATTATCTTCGCAGAGTTCTGCGATTATCGTGATTATTATTTTAATGTTATGGCACTTGACTTATCGTCGTTCACCTTCTTGTTCCCTAAAATAATGTTGTTAAGTCTCAATTACAATCATTTAAGTTTGTACACTCTTCTTCGTTGATGATCCAACCAATCTTGTGACACATAAAACATTCTGGAGACACCAGAAGGGTGATCTTCTGCAGGCGGATGCATAAACATAAAGTATTTGGTAAGTAATTATTATTGTATGCTTTAACTTGCTGTGGGTCTGCTTTATACATTTTATAAAACAAAATTACTTCCCTACTTTATAAATCACCTTTACTGTGGAACCGGTGGGCGGTTAGAAAATTTTGCTAGTAACAGAGATACAAAAGTGGGCGGTGGGTGACAAATATTGACCACCATTGAACTACATGGTCATTATGAAGTAAGCTAAAGATTGGACAGAACTGGGATAGTACGGGAAACTGGTCGTGTCCTCTGTTGTGGAATCATCCCAAACTACGCCTTAACAGCTTTTGGGAAACCACAATAAAAGGAGGAGGAGACTGGCGTCTAACGTCCCATCGATAACGAAGTAATTAGAGACGGAGCACAAGCTCGGATTACGGAATGATGGGGAAGGAAATTGGCCGTGCCTTTTCAAAGGAACCATCCCGCCATTTTCCTGAAGAGACCTAGGGAAATCACGGAAAATCGAAATCAGGATGGCCACACGCGGGATTGAACCGTCGTCCTCTCGAGTGCGAGTCCAGTGTGCTAACCACTGCGCCACCTCGCTCCGTGAACCACGAGAAAACTAAAACTGTAAGTCTGGACGGAAATTTAAGCTGTCTGTCCTGTCGAAGGCGAGTCTATTTCTTTACGATAAGGTTCTTAAAATTATCCACGTTTTCAATCTAAGATACATTGTTTAAAACTCTTTGCGTGTGCTGAAAGGAACTATGAATTACAGAAAGTATGAATAAGTACAAATCTGTAATTTCGATGCGTAAATCTAAATCCATTGTCTTTCATTCTTTACCAGAAATCCACTGCACGTGAGATTTTTCCTTTGAAGAAGTTGACATTAATTGCAAATTGAGTAATTTAAGTAAATATACAGAACAGCCGCGCGGAGTAGCTGTGCGGTTTGAGGTGCCATGTCACGGACTGCGCGGCCCCTCCCGTCGGAGGCTCGAGTCCTCCCTCGGGCATAGGTGTATGTGTGTTGTTCTTAACATAAGTTAGTTTCAGTAGTGTGTAAGTCCACGGACCGATGACCTAAGCAGTTTTGTACAGTAGAATAAGAAACCAAAAAATAATTTGTCGGAGAGAATCACGTTAAATTATTCCAGGACTACAGCAGTTCTAGTAGCCAAATACGGTGCTGAGTCGTGGATCTTTACCGGCGAGGAAAAATTATATTGCTGCCTCTGAAATGCCGATCAATACGAAACGAAGCCGTGAAGCACTCACTGAATATCTTCACTGTAAATGACAAAATCGTAGAATGTCGCCAGAGGTGGATATCACAGTGTAGAGCGTATCAGTAATACACAGTGTGCAAACATCAGCCTAGAAGATTCCACACAGTCGGAAAATTGAACACCAGGTGGAAAGACTACGTTAAAATGAAATCTGAATTTCGCAATTGGTCAAAATAGACAGATGACAAGTATATAGAGAATAATATCATGTACGAGAATATCTGACTGGTAATTTATTCGAGCCCAAAATTTGGATAAATTCTCTTGTCCGACTCCACCCGCCGTCTCTGAGCAATGATGTCATACCAGAGGCAAGGACGCTACATAGAGGCAATCTTTGGAGACAGTGGATGATATTCGTTAACAAAGGAATGCAGCATACGATAATATTACAGTCATAACTCACGAGACTATTTACCCAGCCGCGAATTATACCGAAACGAATTGAAGATAGCGAAAATAAATAATAACAGAACGAAAGAGAAATACAGGGTGATTATAATAAACTTTCACAAAGCTGTAGAAATAACACCACTGGTCAGAATGACATCAAATTGCAACGGAATATTATCGGAGAAGTGGAAAAACGTCTGGCAGAAGAAAAAAATGCTGTGAAAATTGATCAGTAGATGGCGCTGTATGTGTCAGAATACGTTAATGAAAACACCTGTCATGCGCACTACCCATTGAAGTTGATATAAATACGCCGGGTAGATGGCTTTTCCTCTTTTCGCTTCTGCGACGTTCTCCATCACTGTCTCAATGCAGGATCGCGCTCTGCTTGTAAAGCTGTATTACAAGAATGATGACTGCACACGTCGCTCTGCAGAAGTTCCGGACACTGAAGGGTTTGAAAAAAGGCGTTGGTCCGACTACCAAGGAGAAAATGATTCGGAAATTCTCGCTTGGAAGTGGACAATGGTTGGCCGTGGAAAATTTTGTGTACAGATGAAGCCCACTTCCATTTGACTGGATATCTCAATACACAGAAATGACGAATATGGACAACGGAAAATCCACACGCAAATCAACCAGTACCACTTCATCCTGAAAAGGTCACTGTGTGGTGCGGGTTTACGGCATCGTTTATCAGAGGGCCATATTTTTTCGAAGACACAGGTGCTTCCGGTCCTGTTACCTGTACCGTCACTGCTAAGCGCTATGAGTGTCTTTTGAGCAACCACGTCATTCCAGCTCTCCAACAGCGTCGATGTGTGGATGGGATCAATTTTATACATGATGGCGCACCTCCGCACATTGCAAATACAGTTAAACAGCTGCTGAAGCGCCGTTTCGAAAATGCTAGAATTATCAGCCGCCGTTTCTCTACACCCTGGCCCTCCCCATCACCTGATCTTAATCTGTGTGGTTTCTGGCTGTGGAGCTATCTGAATGATGTTGCGTTCAGTATTCCGATTGCAAACTTAGCTGCACTGAATGCACGCATTGCACAACGCATTCTGAACGTGACCCCGGGAACACATCGATGAGTTGTGGAACATGCTGTTTCTCGATTTCAACTTGTTGCAGAAAATGGTGGACAGCATACTGAACTTGTTTTGCTCCAGTCACACGGAAATTAATGTTCCGATTTGTTTTTAATTGCCGGCCGGAGTGGCCGAGCCGTTCTAGACGCTACAGTCTGGAACCGCGCGACCGCTACGGTCGCAGGTTTGAATCCTGCCTCGGGCATGGATGTGTGTGATGTTCTTAGGTAAGTTAGGTTTAAGTAGTTCTAAGTTCTATGGGACTGATGACCTCATATGTTAAGTCCCATAGTACTCAGAGCCATTTGAACCATTTTTTTTGTTTTTAATTGATGCTTTTTATGCGGTTTTTGGCCTCAGGACAATTAAAAACCGATTTTTCCCATCCGATGTGATATGACCTTGTGGTGGTGGATGGACTTATGCAACTGACAGTATCACATCAGCACACCCGTGCACACTTAGTAGTACAGTTTGTTTAACGTCAAACGTACACTTTAGGGATTGTTGTATGATTCATTTGTCATTTGTAGTCGACCACTATTAAATTATGATGCTTATAGCAGCATCTATTGCTACATTTTCTAATCATTCATTTTTCTTGTGCCATACGTTTTCCCCCTTCTCCGATAATATTCCGTTGACGTTATCCTGACCAGTGGTCTTATTACTACAGCGGTTTGAAAGCTCAACTATAATGACCCTGTATATATACTATGTGCGAAATAAATTACTGTCGCAACTTATGAGAGTAAGAAGCACAGAGAACCTCTAAATTTAATGACGGTGTAGCGCCTGGTGAAGTTGTAATATTAGAAACTAGAGTTTATTTACAATAATAATTATTGAATATAACGGGACTACCACGGGAAAGTGTGAGTTTTGGGCGGGGAGAAACGAAAATGCAGCACAACACGGCTGATCCCGGCGGAGGTTCGAGTCCTCCCTCGGGCATGGGTGTGTGTGTTTGTCCTTAGGATAATTTAGGTTAAGCAGTGTGTAAGCTTAGGGACTGATGACCTTAGCAGTTAAGTCTCATAAGATTTCACACGCATTTGAACACATTTTGCAGCACAACATCAGGAAAATGAAATAAATAATAATGTATAACGAAACAGTAGCGTGAAATGTGGAAAAACCGACGCAGAAATCCTAAAAAAAGCCAGCACACAAATAGCGAAAATTCTCATAAAGTAACAAATATTGGAATCGTTAACCAGGACTGACGTCTTAAATAGCTTAATTCTAGAAAGCGATTCCAATATTTGTAATTTTTTCGCAATAGTGTAGACAGCAACTGAAAATGGAGAAATCCCATTATATTTCAATGTACACACCTATCGGAAAAACGATGTAACTAATGAACCATGGAATTGTTGGAATCGATAACTAGAGATCAATTCTAAATACCTATTCCAACCATTCGATGGTTCATAATTTTGGACATGTTTGCAGTAAGTGTGTGAACTCGGTTTTTGTAAGATTTCTAGAGTTCTTATTAATCTCTGAACTACTGTGAAAAAGTAACTAATATAGTAGTTGCCGCTTCCAAATTTTATTCTTTTTCACGGTAGTGAAGGGAGTAATACCAAATGAAGAATTCCTACAACAATGTAGTGCAGACACTTGTTGCAAAAACGGTCTATATAACGAACCGTGAAATGTCTGGAATCGGTAACTAGAATTAACCTATATAGGTCAGTTCTAGTTATCGATTCCAATAATTGCTACTTTTTCGCAATACCTCAGAGAGAAATTACAAATGCAGAAATTCTATTACATCTAAGTGCACACATATGCTTGGAAAACGATCTAAATAATGAACCGTGGAATGGCTGGAATCGATAACTAGAAGTGAACTATATAGCTTGATTCTGAAACGTCCCCTTTGGAAAATTATATATTACTATGCTGGTAAACCTCTTACGTTATTTGATTTTCAGACAGCTTAGCAAAACTGAACGTACTCAGACATTTCTCTCTTTACTTATTCTGATCATCACTAAACTGACACACATTTTTTTTATTTTATTTTATTTATTTATTTATTTTTTAGCGCAACGCAGTCTGACTTTCAATAATCCCTACAAAATAATCCCTAACAATAACCTATACCTTTCATGAATCACATACCTCACAAAAATCTTCGTTACTCGAACTACTGCAATACTGCGAGCGCCAATACTAAATAAAGGATTCTAACTATTGAAGGCACTAACTACTGATAAGCATAGTTAGGAAATGAAAGATTTTGATAGAGAACAAACAACGTATTTACCTTAATAGTGTTCTAAAGTCATCATATGTATATCTGTCAATTCATGACATTCATCTTTACAGATTTCCTTTTTCTGGCGGACGCACGTCCAGATCGTCCGTTCTCAAAACTCCGGCAACTCTCTCCCCACATCCACCACTGTTGGCGGCTCACCTCCAACTGCACAACGCTATGCACTGTTCACATCGAACTGCCCAACACTACAATAGTGAATATTCCAACAATGCCAACCAGCCACAGACTGCACACAGCACAGTCAGTGATTTTCATACAGAGCGCTACGTGGCGTTACCAACATAAAAACCTAAACAGCCTACTTACAATTCTAGTTAGCGGTTCTCACTTATTGTGAATTTTGGCTACTTGTGTAGTGGCTTTTCTGTCAGGATTTCGCTGTCGATTCCTCCGCGTTTCATGTGATCATTCTCTTTATGTTTCATATATGTTGTTATTTAATTCATTTATCGTTTGGACATACATGCATGTCCGAAGGAACTTGGCATCGTACTTTTGAACAACAAAGCACTGCAATATCGTATTCATTCGCCGACACCGGGCAAGCGATATTCAATTAAAATGTCTTTCCTCCGGAATATAAATAATGGGTGTACGAGTACAGGTTGTGGACATGAGGAAGTACGCGTCTGGCCGTGAATCGTGTTCGGCACGGTAGCTCAGCGTGTTCGATCAGAGGGCTGGCTGCCCTTTGTAATGAAAAAAAGTGAATTATTCAGCGATGAAATTGAAGGGGTGACATTCACCCAGACGAAATACCGACAACAACAACGAACAAAATGGAAGAAAATATGTGGTAAGGCGACCGCTCGCGATAAGGAGGGAATACAGATTCGAGTCCTAGTCTGGCACAAGTTTCCACTATTCAGCTCGCAGTTATCCATTCTCGCTACTGCGAACGCATTTCATGTATTTTATAACGACTACAGTCGCCGCAGTGCGTGTTCCTTTGGATAGGCATGCGTGTCCGAAGGAAGTTTGCATCGTACTTGTGAACACCACAGGCACTGTAGTATCGTATAAGGTTTCCAGAAAGAAATTTTACTGTGCAGCGGAGTGTGCGCTGTTGTGAAACTGCCTGGCGGATTAAAACTGTGTGCCGGACCGAGACTCGAACCCGGGACCTCTGCCTTTCGCAGGCAAGTGCTCTACCAACTGAGGCCACGGTTTGAGTCACGGTCCGGCACACAGTTTTAACCCGCCAGGAAGTTTCACATCGTATAAGATTTTTATTTTCAGTACAGTATTGTGCCAAGTAATCAGGGGATAGTATAATTTGTAACATCCCACCCGTCACTTATCTGGTATTGGTGTGTGTTCACCCCAGGTAATTGACTAACAGATCAACAGAGAGTGCAAAACTGCCACAGTGTCGGATAACGCAAAGAAGGTAATAAGACCCTGTGACTCCTGATTGAACTGCGGTGGCAGTGTTGACATAAATTGATTCAGAATTGATCCCTTTTAATTAAAAGGGGTCCACATTGATGTTATATTCAGCTATTGACCACCACATGCAAATGTTGAACATAAAATTAATTAAGAAAGTGACTTGGGATTTCAACTACTTGTTTGAAAACAGATGCAGTCGATTAGCACAGATTTATTTTAACTCACGACCTTCAATCATCACATTACATGACTCTCCTAACAGGCAGTGGTAATAAATTGCGTTTGCGTGGAATAAAGCGCGATAAATCAAAAGTAATTCCTATCGACTGACCCAGGCGTAATGCGAAGTGCAAGAAGAATTCTACAATACACGGCCCATGAAACCCTCATGGAAACTTTGCCGACATGATCCAACAAATTAATCAGTGGCCGGAGCGGGCGCAATATCACCGAATTCAGCGTGGCGGCTCGGCGTTGTTATGCAGACGTCGGCCGACCTCGTGGTGCTGCAAGGCTACGCTCATCTGTTCACTTCTAGCTATCTTGCTCAGTACATATCTGAACAAAAACTTCCTATCTCCAAGCTCAATCGTTCCATTTGCTAAGTCCTAAACTGCGGAGATGCTCACCCTCTCTCAGGCAAGCTGAGTAAAGAACGCCACGTCCGCACTCTAGGCAAGCTGGGAACGGAAGACCACTACGGGGGCTTCCAGTCCGCTCTTCGCCTCGGTTTCCCCTCCAGCAAAATCACTTACGCCAATTTCAGCGCAAGTCGCGTTAATTACGCGTCGCTTCCCAGTGCCGACCAATGCCTGCTCTGGGAAGTGAACAAATTCCCACAAAATTTCCCTTCCTCTCAACTTCTGCTATTTAGCTCCTCCCAGGCCACCCATCAAGGTTAGCGTCTGCAAAAAACACCATTTTTCCGGAATTCTGACTCCCAGGAGAGTACTTCAAATTCCTTGGTTCTATGTTCCCATCAGATGCCGGCATTGTGCCTTGTAAGTCATTTTTGCTCAGCCCTACTGCTCGCTGAATTTACGTATGTTTCAGACACTCTTCAAAAGGCCCATTCATAAGTTTTGTAGACGTGTTCTTGCATTTTTCCCTCAGTGTGACTCTGAAATATCGAAGGGATTTCGCACATTTGTTACGACGAAGCATGCACACACTGTAAGTAGGCTGTTTAGGTTTTCTTATTGGTAACGCCACGTAGCGCTCTGTATGAAAATCACTGGCTGTGCTGTGTGCAGTCTGTGGCTAGTTTGCATTGTTGTCTGCCATTGTAGTGTTGGGCAGCTGGATTTGGCTCATATTAGTTGTAATGTTGCATTTGCTCTGTTAATTTAGATTTACTGCTGCTTGCTTTGCCAATCTGCATTTTTTTTGTCATTGCTTTTTGTGTTAATTGTTTTGTGCTGCTGCATTGCCTCGTCCCTTAGTTTAGCATCTGAGCTCAGTAGATTGAAATTAGCTTTAGAGGGGGTGGGCTATATAAGAGAATGAGTTGTGATGAATTGGAAGAAATGCATTGAGAAGTTATACGAAAAAAGTACAGAAAGGAGGTATAGATAGGACTTTTGGGAATAATGATGAATGAAGGGAGATCTCCAAGAAGTAAAGAAAGTTTTCTTTGCAAAGTACTGCAGTAAAACAAACCCTGCACTTTCCTCTTGTGTCATCCCACTGCCGGCCGAAGTGGCCGTGCGGTTAAAGGCGCTGCAGTCTGGAACCGCAAGACCGCTACGGTCGCAGGTTCGAATCCTGCCTCGGGCATGGATGTTTGTGATGTCCTTAGGTTAGTTAGGTTTAACTAGTTCTAAGTTCTAGGGGACTAATGACCTCAGCAGTTGAGTCCCATAGTGCTCAGAGCCATTTGAACCATTTGTCATCCCACTATGTGTTTATGTACCCTTGTTTATTTGTGTTTTTCCTGTCTTTATGTGTTTAGCTAATAAGATTTATGTTGTAGAATTTTTCTAATACTCAGCTACATTCACTATGATGAGGAATACTGTTATCCTCAAATATAATTTGGATTAATAATATGTTATTTACTTTTTAAAGATATTTAGACATTATTAATTCTGTTCTGTTTCAATGCTCATATGGGAAATTAATGTTTCGAAAACTATTCTCATTATTTTATATATTTACTTATGTCATAATTCCTGTAACACTGATGTATACGTTTATTTCTATTCTTTTGTAAAGCCTGTATTACTACAAATGTTATCTGTTTTATTATGTTTTTAATGATGTTTCCTGTATCTCTGTAATTGTATCCTCATGTTATAAAATTGTAATTGACACCAGTTTATCAAATTAAGTAACTTGTAAGCATTCATTTCACTGCACACATTTCTGTTGGTCATAGTATATGCACAGTATGTGAAAAAAGAGGACTATTAGTGTTTGCACATGTGTTAATAATTCAGCAAGGGACTGGTTAACAGCATTGCTGGTTCTAAGGACGTTTAAAAAAAATTTTTTTTGTGAGTGCACAAGTGGTGGTTCATGGACTTGCTACATTGTCTGTAAGACTCTTTGATGGTGATTGTGCATCTGCACAGTTGCAACAGATGGCTGCTGGCCGTCTCTACAAGGACTACAGTGGATCTGCATCTTAGATGGCCCACCAATACCACACTCTCCAATAGGACTACAGTGGGTCTGCTGTGTGATGACCTACCTACCAATATTCTTCCAAACTTCGACTGACTCTGCTGTGGGTTTGCTCTGTTGTGGCCCATTACCTGTCAGCATGTCAAGAGTCAGCAGTGTCTTTCTGTTGGAAGGACAACACTACTTCTTCAAGACTGCATGGAAATCCACTACTTCCGTGTGCATTTTCTTTTACTGCTCAGACTTTGAGAAAAACACTGCTATTTTACTGTGATGAATGATCAGGACTGTCTTTATGGACTGTGAGAAAATTATAGCCTTTGACCAACATTGTATCAATAAGTGTGTTCATATGATTTCTTTGTTATCGTAATTGTGAAATTTTTTTTTTCAAATATGTATTGGCCAGTGCCCAAAACAATTTGTAAAATTTTTTGTGGGGAGCATGGGGGCTATGTGAGTAGGCTGTTTAGGTTTTCTTATTGGTAACGCCACGTAGCGCTCTGTATGAAAATCACTGGCTGTGCTGTGTGCAGTCTGGCTAGTTTGCATTGTTGTCTGCCATTGTAGTGTTGGGCAGCTGGATGTTAACAGCGCGTAGCGTTGCGCAGTTGGAGGTGAGCCGCCAGCAGTGGTGGATGTGGGAAAGTGAGATGGCGGATTTTTGAGAGCGGATGATCTGGACGTGTGTCCATCAGAGACAGTACATTTGTAAGACTACATGT
This sequence comes from Schistocerca nitens, assembly GCF_023898315.1. NCBI lineage: Eukaryota > Metazoa > Arthropoda > Insecta > Orthoptera > Acrididae > Schistocerca > Schistocerca nitens. Next base: position 499,037,747 of record NC_064618.1, read on the forward strand.
CATGAACTGATATATATAATATGACTTTTGAACAATATTAAGGTAAATACATTGTTTGTTCTCTATCAAAATCTTTCTTTTGCTAGCTGTGCCTATCAGCAGTTAGTGCCTTCAGTAATTTGAATCTTTTATTTAGCTGGCAGTAGTGGCGCTCGCTGTATTGCAGTAGTTCGAGTAAAGAAGATTTTTGTGAGGTAAGTGATTTGTGAAAGGTACAGGTTAATGTTAGTCGGGGCCATTCTTTTGTAGGGATTATTGAAAGTCAGATTGCGTTGCGCTAAAAAAATATTGTGTGTCAGTTTAGTGCTGATCAGAATAGGTAAAGAGCAAAATGTCTGAGTACGTTCAGTTTTGCTCAGCTGTTTGAAAATCAAATAATGTAAGAGATTTATCAGCACAGTAATTCAATAATTTTTCTAAGGGGACGTTTCAACACTGCCCAGCAGCTGTATTCAAATCACCGTCTGCCCGCCCACATTCATATTTTCCGCGGTTTTTCCATCCTATATCTTGATAACGTCGGGTTTATTCCTCCAACCAGACCACAGCCAATTTATTTTGCCACGTTTGGCCAATCTGGATATAGCCAGGCGGATGTCCAGTGACACCGAAACACAAGTAGAGTTGGTAGATGATGAAGAAGAGGCGTAGGGGTTTTCTTCTGGGGGAGGGGGTTGGAGGAGGAGGAGGTTGGGGGACTTCTATAGCCGACGAGAGTCAGGAATAAGGCAGAGGAAGGTGCTACAGGAAGCTCTCCACCTCATTTGCCCGACCAAATAGGACGGATGTGCACCCAGTCAGTTTTTTGGCCGGCTACAGGCACATCTGATGAATAAAGGTTTCTAGCGACGACAGTTGCAAAGGAACACATCGGTGGGGTGGGGACGGGGGGAGGCAAAGTTCCGGAGTTTGTAGTGGTATCGACGTTGACAGAAACCATCATCACCTTCCGTCTACTCGGTGTGTTCCGGGTGTTGTAACCGGCCACTTCATTCACTCGATTTCCTCACTCTCCCTTCCTCAGCAAAGAGGACTGTTCAATGAAGGCTGACTGTTTGGTCCAAGAAAACAGTCAGTACCCGTTGCTTCACTGAAGATTCCAACGTATCCCCCTGCTTCCTCAATTAAAATTCTTACCTCTCACCCACCTCGCCAAGGAAATGATTACCCGATCACCCTCAGAAATACATTTGCTGTTGCTGTGTTGGTACACGTTGCGAAAAAAAGTAAAGTGTGAACTTGATGTGTCAAATGATTATTTTTGCATAGCTTTTTATAAAATATTTGTGTTGACTATGTTTCGTTTAAATGAATAAACTGGAACACTGTGCCGATATCAAATTCTAAATTGCGTAAATTTTGCCAGCAACTGAAATTTATCCAAATTTTTTCGAGTTTTATGAGCAGCCTATTGCTACGTTTTCTACAGTTATGGAATGAGTCGGTTAATTCAAACGCAGTCGTAATTCATATGAAGATGATCCACACTACGAATGGTCCAAATGGCTGTAAACACTATGGGACTTGACACCTGAGGTCATCAGTCCCCTAGACTTAGAACCACTTAAACCTAACTAACCTAAGGACATAACATTTTATCTGACAGGTAATGGCCAGTGTTTCCTTGGATACTTATCGGTTATCTTGAAAAGGACATAACCATGACTGATGATTATTCTGCATGTCATCTGGACCAGCTGGAAGGAAAAAAGCACATAAGAAGAGAGCTAGATTGATAACGAGAACAGAAATCACTTTCCTTTGTGGCACTTCCCATCCTTTTAAAATTGCTTTGATAATTGGAAACCAGAGGGATTTGAAGTACGAATTTTTGGAACATCCAACTTCTCACATCCAGCTACACCCACAACTACTGAAATCGGTGTTTGGAAAACGTTTTGAGACAAAAGAATATGTTACAACAGGCGCAATAGGCTATTTTGCATCACTTTAAGAATCGCCCTTCACGGATGGAATCTACTAACTGGACATCAACCAGAGTCACTACATTTGGAGAGAAGTTCACTTTCACTACACACAATCTCTCAATGGTCTTATTGCCCACATTATTACACGATGTTTTTTCACTGATGATGATACCCGCACTGTTCAAGACGCGCAATCACCCTTACCCTCACGCTCCATAATGTTCTCAACACAGTAAAGTTGTCCAAGTTCTCCCCGTACAATTTGCTGCATAGCCATTCGTTACCCTAAATTACCAACATCCTCATATTGGTCGACAGTAATTCTTAAACCAGGATGTGCAGTACATATCTGAAATTCGACGCGGCCGCAAGCAGCAGCTAAAGACGCTATACGATCTTCTCTGAAAATGAAGTCCAACGCTGCGCAGCTATCGTCCGATGACTCCGCCAACAGAATTCAAAATGCATGCCTCGGAACAAGATCGACAGCTGTAAGTGTAATTTCAGGAATAACTCAAGGAATACTATATATGTAGATACTGAAGAGACAAAGAAAATTGCACACCGGCCTAATATCGTGTAGGGCCCCAGCAAACATGCAGAAGTGTCTCAACACGACGTGGCGTGGACGTGGACTCGACTAATGTCTAAACTCAGAAGAGTGTTCCTGGAGCCACCCGTAGCAGTTCTAGACGTGTGGGGTGTCGCATTGTCCTGCTGGAATTGCCCAAGTTCGTCGGATTTCACAATGGAAACGAATGGATTTAGGTGGTGGTGGTTGTTGGGATGTTTAAGGGGGACTAAACAGCTAAGGTCATCAGTCCCCAGGATGCAGGTGATCAGACAGGATGTTTACGTACGTGTCACCTGCCAGAGTCGTATCTAGACGTATCAGGGGTTCCATATCACTCCAACTGCACACGCCCCACACCATTACAGAGCCTCCACCAGCTTGAACAGTCCCTTGCTGACATACAGAGTCCATCGAGTCATGAGGTTGTCTCCATGCCCGTACACGTCCATCCACTCGATACAATTTGAAACGGGACTCGTCCGACCAGGCAACATGTTTCCAGTCATCAACAGTCCAATGTCGGTGTTGACGGACCCAGGCGAGGCGTAAAGTTTTGTGTCGTGTAGTCATGAAGGATACAAGAGTGGGCCTTCGGCTCAGAAGCCCATATCGATGATGGGGAAGGATTGTACTTCTGTCACCTTGAACGATTCTCGCCAGTCTACATCTACTTCTACATCTACATCCATACTCCGCAAGCCACCTGACTGTGTGTGGCGGAGAGTACCTTGAGTACCTCTATCGGTTCTCCCTTCTATTCCAGTCTCGTATTGTTCGTGGAAAGAAGGATAGTCGGTATGCCTCTGTGTGGGCTCTAATCTCTCTGATTTTATCCTCATGGTCTCTTCGCGAGATATACGTAGGAGGGAGCAATATACTGCTTGACTCTTCGGTGAAGGTATGTTCTCGAAACTTTGACAAAAGCCCGTACCGAGCTACTGAGCGTCTCTCCTACAGAGTCTTCCACTGGAGTTTATCTATCATCTCAGTAACACTTTCGCGATTACTAAATGATCCTGTAACGAAGCACGCTGCTCTCCCTTGGATCTTTTCTATATCTTCTATCAACCCTATCTGGTACGGATCCCACACTGCTGAGCAGTATTCAAGCAGTGGGCGAACAAGCGTACTGTAACCTACTTCCTTTGTTTTCGAATTGCATTTCCTTAGGATTCTTCCAATGAATCTCAGTCTGGCATCTGCTTTACCGACGATCAACATTATATGATCATTCCATTTTAAATCACTCCTAATGCGTACTCCCAGATAATTTATGGTATTAACTGCTTTCAGTTGCTGACCTGCTATTTTGTAGCTAAATGATAAGGGATCTATCTTTCTGTGTATTCGCAGCACATTACACTTGTATACATTGAGATTCAATTTCCATTCCCTGCACCATGCGTCAATTCGCTGCAGATCCTCCTGCATTTCAGTACAATTTTCCATTGTTACAACCTCTCGATACACCACAGCATCATCTGCAAAAAGCCTCAGTGAACTTCCGATGTCATCCACCAGGTCATTTATGTATATTGTGAATAGCAACGGTCCTATGACACTCCCCTGCGGCACACCTGAAATCACTCTTACTTCGGAAGACTTCTCTCCATTGAGAATGACATCTAGGAACTCCTCAATCCAATCACACAGTTGGTCTGATAGTCCATATGCTCTTACTTTGTTCATTAAACGACTGTGGGGAACTGTATCGAACGCCTTGCGGAAGTCAAGAAACACGGCATCTACCTGTGAACCCGTGTCTATGGCCCTCTGAGTCTCGTGGACGAATAGCGCGAGCTGGGTTTCACATGACCGTCTTTTTCGAAACCCATGCTGATTCCTACAGAGTAGATTTCTAGTCTCCAGAAAAGTCATTATACTCGAACACAATACGTGTTCCAAAATTCTACAACTGATCGACGTTAGAGATATAGGTCTATAGTTCTGCACATCTGTTCGACGTCCCTTCTTGAAAACGGAGATGACCTGTGCCCTTTTCCAATCCTTTGGAACGCTACTCTCTTCTAGAGACCTACGGTACACCGCTACAAGAAGGGGGGCAAGTTCCTTCGCGTACTCTGTGTAAAATCGAACTGGTATCCCATCAGGTCCAGAGGCCTTTCCTCTTTTGAGCGATTTTAATTGTTTCTCTATCCCTCTGTCGTCTACTTCGATATCTACCATTTTGTCATCTGTGCGACAATCTAGAGAAGGAACTACAGTGCAGTCTTCCTCTGTGAAACAACTTTGGAAAAAGACATTTAGTATTTCGGCCTTTAGTCTGTCATCCTCTGTTTCAGTACCATTTTGGTCACAGAGTGTCTGGACATTTTGTTTTGATCCCCCTACCGCTTAGGATTTTCTGCCAAGTCAGTACATAGAACTTTACTTTCGAATTCATTGAACGCCTCTCGCATAGCCCTCCTCACACTACATTTCGCTTCGCGTAATTTTTATTTGTCTGCAAGGCTTTGGCTATGTTTATGTTTGCTGTGAAGTTCCCTTTGCTTCCGCAGCAGTTTTCTAACTCGGTTGTTGTACCACGGTGGCTCTTTTCCATCTCTTACGATCTTGCTTGGCACATACTCATCTAACGCATATTGTACGACGGTTTTGAACTTTGTGCACTGATCCTCAACACTATCTGTACTTGAGACAAAACTTTTGTGTTGAGCCGTCAGGTACTCTGAAATCTGCTTTTTGTCACTTTTTCTAAACAGAAATATCTTCCTACCCTTTTTAATATTTCTATTTACGGCTGAAATCATCGATGCCGTAACCGCTTTATGATCGCTGATTCCCTGTTCTGCGTTAACTTTTTCAAATAGTTCGGGTCTGTTTGTCACCAGAAGGTCTAATATGTTATCGCCACGAGTCGGTTCTCTGTTTAACTGCTCAAGGTAGTTTTCAGATAAAGCACTTAAAAAAATTTCTCTGGATTCTTTGTCGCTGCCACCCATTATGAACGTTTGAGTCACCCAGTCTATATCCGGCAAATTAAAATCTCCACCCAGAACTATAACATGGTGGGGAAATCCACTCGAAATATTTTCCAAATTATCCTTCAGGTGCTCAGCCACAACAGCTGCTGAGCCAGTCATCGTTGGCCCCGTTCTTGCAGGGTCTTTTCCGGCCGCAGCGATGTCCGAGATTTGGTGTTTTGGCTTGTGTCTCGGGTTCTTCGGCCGACGTTCATATAATAATTTGTTTCGCCAGCACGAGTGGCTGGCATTGTCAAAGCTTCACCCTCCATTGCCGATGGTGAACTGAAGCCGTGCTTGCGGCCGCAGACTATATGTACCTGGTGCGCCAACGTCCGAGGGCTTCTCCGCGGTCATTTCCGGTGCGGTTCTCCTCTTGCTACCTGCGACGGTCGTTCGCTGCAGTACGGGAAGCCAGGATCCGTTTACCTTAAGGCTTTCCTCTTCCTTGTTGACACTGTTCGCGTGTTTTTGTATTTCTACAGCTTCTCTGAACTAGCGCGTGTGATAGTGATTCTCTACAGCCAGAACTTACGTGTCGGCGGACTTTATTACGTGGTCGGTCTCACTCAGTGCGTGCTCTGCCACAGCCGATTTCCCCACCTGCCCCAACCTGCAATGCTCTTTGATCCTGGTGTTGACTGGTCGTCCAGTCATTCCGACGTAAACTTTTCCGCATGTGCATGGTATACGGTATATTCCCGACATTGCAAGTGGGTCCCTTAGATCGGCAAAGAGGAAAGCCTTAAGGTAAACGGATCCTGGCTTCCCGTACTGCAGCGAACGACCGTCGCAGGTAGCAAGAGGAGAACCGCACCGGAAATGACCGCGGAGAAGCCCTCGGACGTTGGCGCGCCAGGTACATACAGTCTGCAGCCGCGAGCTCGGCTCCAGTTCACCACCGGCGATGGGGGGTAAAGCTTTGACAATGCCAGCCACTCGTGCTGGAGAAACGTCAGTAAAATCATTAGATGAACGTCAGTCGGAGAACCCGAGAGAGAAGTCAATAGGCAGTTTTGTCAACAAGTAGCCACAAAAGCCTTAACAATTTTGTATTTGGTGTTTTACCGGATACCTAGACCTCACGGCGCACTCGTGAAATGGTCGTACGGAAAAATCCCTTGTTCATCGCTACCTCGGAGATGCTGTGTCGCACCACTCGTGCGCCGACTATAACATCATGTTCAAGCTCACTTAAATCTCGATAACCTGCCATTGTAGCAGCAGTAACCAATTTAACAATTGCGCCAGACACTTGTTGTCTTATATAGGCGTTGCCGACCGCAGCGCCGTATTCTGCCTGTTTACATCTCTCTGTATTTGAGTACGCATGCCTATACCAGTTTCTTTTGCACTCCTGCGTGTGTGTATAGTATCGGAAGCTTCGAGATATTGTTTGAAATAATGTGTTTGTCTATAGGAAGGTAGCTACGACAGAATAAAATAGCGCACTGTAGGAAGACTTGCAGAGTATCGGTTACTTGTACAGAAACTGTCAGTTCTCGGTGAACATAATCAGTATAACGTAGTGCGCATCAGTAGTCGAGGAAATCCACTAACGTACTAAGTGGTTTTAATTAATCTGCAGCTACTCACAGAGGTCTGGTATGGGCTGTAATTATCGTATAACAGCAAAGCTTGGTAGGTATGTTAGGGTGTTAATACGGAAACGATTTACGCAGGAAGAATATTAGTTCCAAATTTGGCCGCCAGGGGCTAATTCAACGCTGTAGAGCATATCGTCGACGTCTCTGGTGCCCATATTGAACAAATTCTGTCAGTGGCAGTTAATAATGAAATCATCATTATGCTTTTCTCACTTGTTTGACATTTTATGCACGTCTACTGTTCTTAATTCATTAGTTATTTTATTAGTTATATTCACAGAGTCATATTTGCATCTTGTATCTAAAATTGTAACTAATTTTTTTCCAGCATAAATCGGTTCCGCATTAACGCATTAGAACATCTCCTAAGTTCCGCTGCCATACGATAATTGCAGCTTACAATGGGCCTCTATGAGTAGCTTCACTTTAATTTTAAACACCCGGTACGGCCACATTCTTGGGAGCAAATCACAGGAAGTAGTCATTGCCGGAAAACAGCTGGGATTAACCATCCGGGCCTACCTTTAGTGGAACGACCCGATACAAGAAACAGTAGGAAATGCAGATGCCAGGCTCTGATTCATTAGGAGAAACTTAAGAATATGTAGTTCACTCAGGAAGAAGTGGCTAAAAAGATCCTTGTTCGACCGATGCTCATCAGTCTGGAACCCTTACCAGGTTGGGTTAAGAGATAAATAAGTTCCTACGAAGAGCTTCATCAAGGGATCGTTTAGTCGACGTTACAACATTACGGAAATGCTCAACGAACTACAGTAGCACTCGCTGCAAGAAAGAGTGTATGCGGCACGGACAGGTTTACTATCGAAATTGCGAGAGAGTGCGTTCCGAGTAGAATTTGGTAATATAAAATATCAAATTCTAGAAATTAGACCTAATACCAAGGTTTAGCGACGGTCATCATTCCCAAGCGTCAATCAGGAATGGAATAGGTGGGAGGTGGAGGTGGGAGGCGGGGGTGGGGAGGAGGGGAGAAGACAGTCTACCAGAAGTATTCTCCACCTTACATAGCAAGGTGGCTTGAGAAGTATAGTTGCAGATGTAGATGTAGAATGCTCTACAGCTTACATCGTTCAAATAAATTTGTCTTTAATCACTTTCGACTTTCGCCAGATCCGTCGCTTCCCACCTTTATTTCGAGAATTGTCTTGCGATAGACAACATCCTACAAATGACGGTAGTTTATTACACCAGACGTGGGGTCGTCCACCTTATGCTCAACTGGTGCACGAACGATCCCCCCCCTCAGCACGCACCGCAAAATGCGACATCCGCAGTGCTTTACGCCCGCGTACGGCGGCACGCTATTATCGCGTCCAATTATTGCAACAGGCGAAAATGGAAATGGGCGTTCGCAAATAAATCAGCAGACTTACCCTTATATTTGTTCAATAGTCGGACCATTTAATTACACACAATTACAGCCGATTATTTGTATTAAATTGAGTTTGGGTTATCTGCCGCTGAAAATTCAAATAATTAATGCAGTAATTTGTTAGGCTGCAGTGCCGCATTTAACAACGGTCGCATTTGTGCAGTTTTATTGCTTGCCAGCCACGGGTTGTTTGCGGTGCAGACTAGAACCACACGCAATGTGTTCCGAGACGTTTCCGCCCTCCTAGCATCTTAGCGCTATCGGTACGCCCAAAACAGCTATATCTCGCTCTCAGAAAATACACTACTCTGCAAAACTTAAGAACTAGGTAGATAATGTAACGTAATATATTAAAACCTCGATGGAAAGGTATGAAAATGCAGGAGCATGTTGACGGAAGGCTCCCCAGGTGTGCACAGAAATTTGAACGTCACAAGGCGTGAGATCATCGAGATTAGAGCGCCAAATGGAGGTGGCCCCACAATACGACACAGTTGGAGGAACAGGAAAAGATAGCATGCAGTTACGCTGAACTGTGGTGGCGTTCCTCATCACAACGCGGCCCGCAGACGACAAGTGAATGACTTCACGTGGGGAGGAGTAACCGGGAATATGACAGAAGGGCGAAGTGCGAGGAGTGTAACCAAGGAGTTCGGTATTGCTCACACAGCATTCTTTCACGTGCATCGGAAGCGTTCCGAACCAGAGGTACTGCTGCCCTAAGGCGAGGAGGTGGTCGGCCGCAGTCAACTATAGCAGCAGATGACCGCTACTCCATGTAACAGGCAAGAAGGGACGGGCGTCGAACGGCTGGTGTAGCTTGTAATGGGACACCCGTTTCTAACACTACCTTTTTTTTTACAGAAATAACCGATACCATGTATACTGTCGATTCTTGTATAGGTGAACATTCTCAGCTGTTTCACTGATTTTGCATATGATGCAGTATATTTCAGGCTAAAATGTATAAAAATAAATTAATTTGTTGTCCGCCCCCGGTAGCTGAGTGTTCAGCGCGACAGAATGTCAGTCTTAAGGGCCCGGGTTCGATTCCCGGCTGGGTCGGAGATTTTCTTCGCTCATGGACTGGGCGTTGTGTTGTCCTAACCATTCCTGCGAGACTGGTTTAGTAGGAGGGATAGAGAAGATGAAAAGAGGAGTTGCAGTTTTAATCAACGATTCGTTTAGTAAGCCCAGGGACGTTACAGAAACACTCGTCGAAGTGCAGAGGACGATGTTGGAACAGATGCTATGTGAATCACGGCAGCAGTTGAAATTCCGAGAGTACGTTCTAAGGCTTCTCAAGCAAGATACTGCTGCTTCTCACATACATGTCTCGAGATGTAGGAAAAAAAAAAGAGAAATTCGAGTCGATACTGACAACTGTTTCTCTCACTATTCACGAATAGAAGAGAAAAGCGGGACTTGAGAATGAGAGGGAAACAAGAAATACACCTCGCCACATACCGTAATGTGGAGTCGATAAGCAGATGTAGATGGAACTGCTGAAGCATAAATTTGACAAGAGTTATGTCGGTGTACTCGTTTTTTAAATGCTTTCTAATGTCGTTATAATGAGTACGTCGTTCCGTTGCTTCAGCATTTTTGTTGAAACAAGAGCTAACAGGATGAAACACGCTACATGCCCCTTTGCCTACTATCATCCGCTGGAAACCTCGTTTCAATGTGTTGAACAGTTCGCGAAATTGAATGGTCCTTACGTGTTACAGTGGTAAGGTGTCAGGCAAATCCAACACCTTCCATGAAAACCCTGACATGATAAGCAAATCCAGTAGTATGTCACATAGCTCCGAATAAATCGTGACATTAAATTAACCAAAGTAATACGAGTAACGAGTGAGCAAATGGAATACCACAGACTAACACAAGAATGCCTAAATGCATGTCATACCTTCCCACCGTGGGACAGACGCAGTTCCGAGGGGAGAAACGAGAACAGAAGCCGAGAGCAGAACCGTGTTAAGCTGGAAGGCCCTACGATAAGGGACGGACGGACACCCACGTCGCCAGCTAACCGCTAGGACCACACCATCCGCAAGTTTTAGCGTGAGACTTTCTCGCGTCTCTGTTACGTCAATACCACCCCCCCAGCCCATGTTAAAAGATAGAGGCCTCCAAAAGAACAGTATAGATGTTACGATAACACTAAAGGACCACACCAGCTGCAAGTTTTAGCGTGAGACTTTTTCGCGTCTCTGTTACGTTGCAAACTTTAAAAACATTGCCCCACCACGAAAAGTATAACGTTTCTCGTTGGATAGACAGAATTTTTGTAGGCGGAGCTTAAGGTTAACATTGAGAACCTGATTGGTCAGATGAAAACACAGCCAGATAGTTTTTTTTAAACCAACTTCGGTAAATTGTAGTAAGGAGAAGTAAGGACAAGGAGTTGCTTCCGAGACGGAGAGGTGAGCGGAGCTGTGCTGTCCGCCGCCCCCTGACGAACACCGACAAGGTAATGAACGCACGCAATGCCGCATAACAGCGCATAAAGCTTCACTCAGAACTGCAGAAGTCTCATCTGTTACACCCCCTTTTTGCGTAATACTAGTGTCGATCGTCAATTAATGCTCATGGTGTTCACATTTGCCACTTGAAGTAAAAATCTGAAACGCGATGATTTTTCTGTTATATAGTTATTGAGAAGCCACATCAGCCACTGTAATTTACGACAAGTTAGATAAGTAATTAAAGATAATTGAGGGTCACTGTAGACCATTTTGATAGTTTTCTCTTTTGTGAAACTTAATTTAAACCTAGATTATAGATGTGATATGGCATAGGTCATCCTTCGATCCATTGTAGAACTTGGAAACCCATTCAGGGAATATTCGTTCACATTTTTGTTGAACGTAGTTGGTTTTTACCATCCTGTATTAAAACATTTCCTTTTATCAATAGTGCAATTTATAAACGATGTTTTGTGAGTAGAATAAAATTTCCAATGGTAAACGTAACTGCTTTTTCGACGTTATTTTACCAGCTGACTAAAAATAGGAAAGCCTTGAACCCATTCCACTAAATTTAGTTAGTATTAAGATTCTTTTACAGGGAGTGCAGTGGAGCTGACGCTCAAATCATTAAGTATTTGGTTATATCATCGCTAGTCTCACTGAACTCTTTTTAATTCTACATGTCATGTGTGGTCTGGCGTCTCCTTACCAGCAACAGGTCCCAGGTTCAAACTAGTCAATTCCCTAAAAAACACGCTCAGAGCGTCGTTGCGCGAAAGTGGTAGGGAGACACGATATAGAACAAACAGACACCATGCAGAATGTTTAGAGAGTGGAAAAAAAGTGTCTCGGAGCACAATAGTTTATATTTAAATCGTTTCCGTACTGTGAATCATACACGAAATAAAAAGAGTGTTACGTCCCATACGACTCCCCTTTGATCAGCCAGGACACTATGACCACCTATACGTAATAGCCGGTGTGTCCACCTTTGCACAGATAACAGTGGCGTCATGTCGTGGCATGGAAGCAATGAGGCCCTCGTAGGTCACTGCAGGGAGGTGGCACCACATCTGCACACACAAGTCACCTGATTCTCGTAAATTCCGGGAAAGGGGGCGATGAGCTATGAAGCCACGTTCAATCACATCCCAGATGCGTTCGGTGGGGTTCAGGGCTGGTGAGTTGGGGAGCCATCACAGCAATTGGAACTCGCTGCTGTGTTCCTCGAACCACTCCATCACATTCCTGGCCTTATGACATGGCGCATTATCTTGCTGAAAACTTTCCAGGATCTGTGTCTCGTGCTTGTTTCAATGTAAATTTAATGAGTCCTGTTGTAAATCGTAGCCACTATTACGTCTGGAGTAACAGACACTGTACAGTTACTGTACCGAAAAAGCAAAACGACTCAGGTGAACCGGAGAACCGGATCAGAGAGAGCCAGATAAACGATATACAGGGTGAAGAGAAAAAGCAGCACTTGGCGGTCGGCATGGGATTCCTCATGCCAATTCAAGGCAAAAGAGTACCGTGCAAAACTTAGTCCCACCAATAGGTTTAATAGAAATGCGATTTAAAAAATGAGGCTCTGGCAATGCTGTAATCGCATGCTGTGTGGCCAAGAACAGGTAGCACGAACTCTGCACTGCGCCAGAGCTGTCCCATTAGCTCAGTATGCCATAACAGCAGCTTAGCGTTTTCGGTCAGAGGTCTGGCAGCCATCTGTAATAACAAAACTGAGTGAAGTATTCAACTACGAACATGAAGGGGTGTCATGTGAAGTGCGCCAAGACCAATGATCCAATAACGAACGAAGTGACGAATTTTTTTTTAAAGAGAAAAAAGCGCAACGAAGCAATGCCATGGGGAACGATTGCAGAGTCGTCGATGTTCGAGTCGCCTTCACGACAAGCATTTTTTTTTTCTGTTCGAGCATGAAATTGTATCCAGTTATACACCTCCACAGTGCTGTGCCTTGTATATTTATTTCTGTTAAGTACTGATATCCTTATTTAAGCATTAACACATAACATGGACGTCTTACAGATTAAACGACCACTATGGTTCGTCTGCGGTACAAATAAAGCCAACAGAAAATAACAGTGGATACAGGAACATCGTCTGCGTCCAACGCGGCACAAAAACCAGGGTAGGTAGGCTACACTAGATTGAAAATTATGCTACACACAATAATTCCATTCTCCATATCTGGCTCCAGGCTTATCTTCACAGAGCCGGTACGTACAGATACGAGCAACGTTCACTTTACATAAGATGTTTACAGCGACGCCGGCCTCTGTGACCGAGTGATTCTAGGCGCTTCAGTCTGTACCCGCGCGACCCCTTCGGTCGCAGGTTCGAATCCTGCCTCTGGCATGGATGTGTGTGATGTCCTTAGGTTGGTTAGGTTTAAGTAGTTCTAAGTTCTAGGGGACTGATGACCTCAGATGTTAAGTCCCATAGAGCCCAGAGCCATTTGAACTTAAAGCGACCACCGTGCATTTTCAAACACTTCTCAACTCGCTGAATCATAATTTTCTGAACCCTATGCGACACACTTGCATGAATTATTGCCGAAGTGACATGCACACGAGCTATTAGACTGTCTACATCCACGGATGAAGTACTATAAACTTGTTCCTTCAAGTGTCGCCATAAAAATTCAGTGGAATAGGGTTGGGGGAACTTGGAGAACAGAACAGCGGACCTCCACGACCAATCCATTTCCCTGGCGACGCTTCATTTAAATAGTCATGCACATTCATTTTAAAGTGTGGCGGTGCTCCATGACGCTGGAACGATAGCTGTCGCCGAACACCAAGTGGGATGTTTTCTAATCGTCAGTCAAACTATTGCAAAGAAACGTACTGTTCAGGGGCGCATTCAACTGTCCGACATTCGGTAAGGGCCCAACAGCACTCGTCCCACGATTCCAGTCCACAGGTTTATGCTAAAGCGTGCCTAAAACCCCGGTTCACAGGTGACATGTGGGTTTTGTTCCAACCAATAATGATTGTTTTGGAGATTGAAAATGCCTTCATGAGTGAAGCTAGATTCGTAATTCCTACTAAATTAAAAGAATTAGCTGCAGTTGATCTTCTGGGACTCCTTGCTAAACCATTGAATGGATTTTCTTATATTTTCGTTTCTGTTGAACCTACTTTAAAATTTGTTTCTTTCACACCGTTACGTTCTGTATCCAACGCCTTTCTTAAAAATTTCTTACGTGAAGTTGGACACGTTGACAAGGTCATTTCAGATAACGGACCACAATTCAGATCTGCTATTTGCTCACGCATGCTTCGGAATCGTAAAATCAAATCTGTTTTTATTTCATTGTACTCTCCACATTGTAACCCGTCTGAACACGTGAAAGAAATTAATAAGCTTTGCAGACTTTATTGTCACAGGAAGCATCAGCATTGGGACAAACTCTTATTTCAAAATGTACTGAATGAAATGCTTCATGATTCCACTGCTTTACCACATATTCTTGTACTGAAGAATGAGGAACCACCGAACAGAATCAGAGAGCTTGCACCTTTTCCGAGTACACGTAAACTTCGACATAAAGGCTTAATCGATTTGGCTATTAAAAATATAAATTCTGCTGAAGACAAAAGGAGAAAACTACACGTAAGACAAATGCAAAGAAACTACACATTGGTCAAAAAGTTCTCATTAAATCCCATTCACTGTCACATAAGAAGAAACATTTGAGTCACAAATTCTTTCTGATTTACAATGGACCTTGCAGAATCCGACGTACAACGCATGATAATTGCGTTTAAGTTGTGACTCTGCATACTAAATAAGGAAAGGATTACACGATATCTCTCATGTAAAACCGTTTATGGAGAAATAATTTGCTTTCTGACTTATTCTTTGCTATAAAATTTTTTCTCTTCAAGTTACTATTACGCATTGTCACGTTTAGAAACTTAACATGCAGCGATGTTCTGAAGTCAATTATCCAGTCAAGAACCTATAGAACATTTTAAGACAGTAATTTTACGAGTACACTTTTATAGGGAACAGACGACACAGTCTTATTGTCTTTGACGACACGGTCTTCGCTTGTCAGTTGAACGATTACGTCACGACTATAATGCTCACATTCTTGGAACATATACTGATAATGAGGTTTTACTGCAACATTTTGGTTTACCGGTACTTGAAAGACATTTTTAATTAAAGTGCTTTCTGAGAGGCCACAGATGACACAGTATTTGGTTTGTTTGACTGACACACGATTATACTACGACTCTACTGATTAGTGACACACTTTTCATTATTGCTTTTACGCTGTATCTGTTTTATGTCTGCACAGTCTCACATCCATACGTTACAGTACAGTACCTTCAAGGTCACGGCTATGAATGTAATAACTACATTTATACGCATAGCACTTTACTTTTGAATATGGCAAGGTAAGTACATTGATTTTTGGAGAATTTTGCTTATGAACGACGATAACTACAACACTTGGTACATTTGTACTGTTAAGCAATGACAGAAATTTTCTTTCAGCAAGAAGTACAGTTTAGCGCTACACGATACGCATTTGAGTGATTACTTTTTGTACTTGAAACATAATTAGAAATATTTTTGAACTACAATGATACAGAGAATATTTTCCGTGATACATTTCATTCTGCAGTTTTAATCTGTTAGATCTGAGATATAATTACATTATCCCTTATGGGGGTACGCCTGCTTTATGTACCATCCGTGTGGCAAGCGCAAGGAGCCCTTGCTAATATGGTATTTGTTTATACAGCTTTATACATCGGTACCATAATTCTCTCACACAGAATTAAACAGCTACCTGGTCGTTTAACAGAGAGAAATGAACAAAGAAAAATGAACTACGTCTCTGACACGTGTGTAGGTAATTACACCGTTGGATTACTTTGCATTTATGAAATTGTACTGTGTCTGCATTTTGTGAACTGTTGACAAATGTTTTCGGAACCACTGTGATATTGCGAGAGCTTTGGGTGATATATATTGTACGTATCATGATTTCTGATGTATTTTTGAGGTAAATGACAATATTGAAACGTGCGGAGAGCATTTTTTTAGAGGTTTTGAGATTATTGAGGGAAGCTACGACGATTTTGAGATTTGATTGATATGTTATGATGATAGAATTACGATGACGATATGTATCATGATGTCGAGATATGATTATGATCAATATGAAAGGAAAATATATGTGAATGTGAGTACGAGAATGCTGACGGAAATTTTCGGACACTGTTATTGATGAGATTTCGCTTCAACACACTTCTCCCACAATTTTTAAACCTGTGTTTTTTTTTTATTTGTATGAAACTGTCATTGTAGCTGAAACTGTTGGTAAAGAGTATATGTGATCTTAACGTCATACTCTGCTGTGCTGGGCCACCTTGAAATATACTCATTGTTGTGTTGCATGCCAACCTTACTGGTGCCACTTCAGCCGCTTTTAAGCTCGCTGCACTCCCACAAGTGCTCGCATAGCTGTAGAAAGGAGAGGCCGTTGACCTCGCTATTAACATTTCGTTGCTGAACACACGACAAAAACGACATACACGATTACTTGTAAAAATATGATTACACTTTGGAGTTTGAACTTCGTGCTATTTAACTGAAATGCTTATTAATTGATGAGAAATATTTTTTATGTTTACACACCTAATTATGACAAGTGTTTCTCTACGAGAGTTGAGAGAATTTCCACTGACTCATCAAATGCCACATGGCTATTAAATGATGTTTTTATGTTTTGCTTTGTACATATTTCCTTATTTTATTTGATATCTGGTTTCTAGCTGCGCTGCAGCATTGGTTTTATTAAATAAAATTCAATACATATGCTAATGTGAACACTTTCTGTCAACAGATCCATTAAATAATAATTTTATGATCCACGTTGGTAAAAAGGAGCATTTGGAAACGAAAGAACCACAAGAAGGAGAAGGGACTAGTAACAGGAGATGCATACATAATTTTCTTTTCAAGAACTTGGGATTTTTTTTTTTGTAGAATAAGTTGTTGTGGTGCACCACTTTAGTGTTAAGATGTGACACAGAATCATTGCATTTCACATGGGAAATAGTATACATCTTGTTCCTTGTGCTGGCGCTTTGCATAGTTTTATGGTCACAGATTCACACATGCTATTGTAAACTTATACATATATTTCCCTTATCTGCATTGCCCTATTTACTGTAATATTTTTTCTGCTTGTGCTTTGTGATGTTTAGGCATAAGTTATTACATTTGCTCCTGCTATTTATCAGGCAATGTCCTACTGAATTTACTAAGCCAGTTTTGCCACTGATTTATTTTTCTTGTTTGCTGCATGTTGTCTTATATTAGTTGTAATGTTGCATTTTCTTTACTAATTTAGATATGCTGCTGCTTGCTTTGCCTATTTGCAATTTTGTTAGTTTTTTATGCTCCTGCATTGTCTAGTTCTCTAGTTCATGTATCTGAGCTCAGTAGATTTAAGTTACCTTCAGAGGAGGTATGCTATATGAGAAAATGAGCTATGATGAGTTGGGAAGAAATGCATTGAGAAGCTATAAGGAAAAGGTCTGGCCAAAGAGTACTGTATATTGAGGAAGAATTATTTTGAAAGAGGAAATGAACAGATATAAGTAGAGTATAGTAACAACAGGTTTAGATAAGATCTTCTTGGAAACGAATGATGAGGTAAGAAAAATATGAAAGTATATGCATTGGTTGAAAGTATACATTCAGACAGCATGCTTAGATAGGAGTTTTTGTGGAAACAAATGTTGAAGTAAGAGAGGTCTGCGAGAATGAAATGAAGTTTTGGTTCGAAATGAAGTAGTTTTGGCTGAAAGTAAAGGAGATACGTGCATGAAAGATATTCTTGAAACGAGAAAAATGAAACAGAGGTATAAAATGCACACCACAAGTACTGCATTATCAAATGTTACACTTATACTTTGACACATTTGCACTTGAAAACAGATCTTGTCCTTTCCTTTGTGTTATTCCGATATGTTTATGTGTACCCTTGTGTCTCTGTGTTCTTCCTATTTATTTGTGTTTACCTGATAAGATAAATGTAGTAGAATTTTCTTCTAATACTAGGCTGCATTCACGATGATGAGGAATACTGTTATCCTCAAATCTAATCTCTGTTTTTGTACCATGTTCTTTACTTTAGGGTGATGTTCAGACATTATTTATTCTGTTATGTTTACTTTTAATATTCATGTGCCAAGTTGTAGTACTCATATATATGCTTATTTCCATTCATTTTGTGAAGCCTTTATTACTACAAATGCTGTTTGTATTATCGTGTTCTTTACTATAATGATGTTTTGTTTAGAATTGTAATTCTATTCTTATGCTGTAAAATTGTAATTGTATAGAAACCAGTTATTCAAGTTAAGTAAATAGTAGGGATTCTTTTTACTGCACCCATTTGTCTGTTGGTCACACTATATGTATTAAATTTCAGAGACTGTACGACTTTGGTAGTGATTGCACGTTTGTTGATTATTCAGCAAGGGACTGGTTGACAGCATTGCTGGTTGTAACACTATTGCTAAAAAATTTGTGAGTGCACAAGTGGTGGCTTAGGGACTTGTAAATATGCGTCAATCCTGACTACACAAGTGTGGTTCATGGACTTGCTATATTATCCTCAAGACTCTTCAGTTGTGAATGTGCACCCCCACAATCTAAACGGATGGCTGCTGGCCATCTCTCCAAGGACTACAGTGGGTCTGCACCTTTGATACTACAGTGCGTCTGCTCTGTGGTGACCCACCAATTCTCCAATATTCTTCAACATTTCGACTGATACTGCTATGGGTCTGCTCTGTTGTGGTCTATTACCGATCTTACGAAATCAGCTGAAATCTTCATGTCAAGAGTCAGCACTGTGTTTCTGTGGGGAGGACAACACTACTTCAAGACTGCATGGTTGTCCACAACTTACTTGTGGATTTTCATATACTGCTCAGCCTTTGTGCGTAAAACTAGCGTAGACTTCTCTTCTGATGAATTTTTAGGATTGATTTTAGTGACTGTGGAGAGAGTTTTTACTTTATTGGTTCAAAAATGGTTCAAATGGATCTAAGCACTATGGGACTTAACATCTGAGGTCATCAGTCCCCTAGACTTAGAACTACTTTAACCTAACTAACCTAAGGACATCACACACATCCATGCCCGAGGCAGGATTCGAACCTGCGACCGTAGCAGCTGCGTGATTCCGGACTGAAGCGCCTAGAACCGCTCGGCCACTGTGGCTGGCTTTTACTTTATTGACCAACAGCATAGTACTTAAGCTTTGTGTGCATCTGATCTATTTGATACAGCTAACATAAAAATTTTTAACAACTTAATCTTGGCCACTGCCCAAAACACTTCGTAAAATTTTTGAGGTGAGCAGGGGAGGGGGGGGGGCTATGTTAGTAGCCAGTTTGTATGTTGGCAGCGCTATAAACTGTGTTAATATCGCTGACAGCGCTCTGCGCCCTCGGCAAGAGATTCTGTGGTTGGACGCACTAGCAATTAGCGAGTGGATGGAGAAGTGTATGGACATGCGCTTTTTTTTTTTTTTTTTTTTTTTTTTTTTGGAGACTCTTTGTTGTCAGGACATGCCCGGTGGTTATTGTAATGTTTGGGCACTTAAATTATTGGTAACTATATAATTTTTGGAACTAGATGTCACATGAATAAGCTAAAATTTTCTAAATACATTGTTTGCTCCTCAACAAAATCTTTCTTCCGCTAACCGTATGGCACCTAGTAGTTAAGAGTCTGTAGTAGTTAGAATCTTTTTATTTAGATGGCTGTAGTTGCTGCTTGCTTGCTGTAATTCTGCAGTCCGTGTTATGAAGATTTTCTGTGAGGTAAGTGACTTTTTTAAAAAGAAAATGGGGATCGTGACTGAAATGAATTTAGGCAATTAACAGAGTTGGAGGTAGTTTCATATTTTTTTTAAATTTCATGTTCTTTGGATTTTTATTATTTTAGGATTTCTTACAATTCAGGGCCATTCTTCTGTGTTAATCATTGGAAGTCATGTTGTCTCTATATAGCAGTCAGGATGCGTTGGGCTTGTATATTGTGGATCACAAATGAATTGGTTAAGTTTCAGTTGTCTTTGTCAAGGAAAATTCTGTAGGTCAGTGTTTAAACGATAAAAATAAGTAGAAAGACTTTAGTTTCAAGGCCTATGCGAAAAGGACGGTGGCCAGTCGGTATCAAACTTTGAATGACCCTACACTACAACGAAGCAGTCTCCGTCGGTAATACAGGAAGACTAAGATGAGACAGAGAGTTTTACAGGATGTTGATGGGGAAGTTGTTTCAACAGAGGAGAGGCAAGATGACTGAACCGAACTGGATAATAAGTCGCCGGTAGTGAAGTGCGTCTTCGAAAGGAAATCCGCACCTAAGAAACTGAAAGTTATAAAATATTTGCCAGTGTATCGCAATTTAGGTTTAATCCGTCCAACATCAACGGGAGGAGTCAGACTGACCGGCTGGAGGCTTGAAAAGAAATGAAATGTAATGGAAAGCGTCACCAGTGTGCATGTTAAGATATTGCGTCGTAAAAACAAGATGGATCCCTTCACTTTAATATCGGGAAGACCTAATCCTCCGAGCTTGCGGGGCATTGTCACCTCTTCGTACTGAGCTCTAAAGATATATCGTAGCCATAAGAATCGACTGGATTATTGTTTGAGTCTGCAGTTCATCATCGTGGGAAACAGGACTATCTGTACAATGTAATGCACTTTACTGAAAATGTAGTTGCCCAGACCTGCACTTGGTGAAAGAATCTAAGGGAACGGCGTTCGAGTTTAAGTAACGCTCCCTAAACACGAGTCGTAACCTCTCGCCAGTTAAATGTCGTCATTTTGATAAGGTCTTCTGTGATCCCCGAAGTCTTGCGACGAGCGAACACCGTTAGCCAAGGAATTACCACTTGGTTAAAGCTCTGAAATGACAGGAACGTGCATTTGTGATCACTAATGTGGGCACCAGCAATACGACAAAAGGGATCCAGGGTAACCTTGAGCGCGTAAATATCATCGGCATTTCGTACTAAAATCATGACGTCGTCGGCGTAAGCGCGGACCTAGAAACGTTCTCCCAATATAGTCCAGCCACGTAGTTGCATGGCAGAACGCCGAAGCAAGGGTTCTAAGACCAAAACAAGGAATGATATGGATAAGGAGCTTGCCTGGAGCAGACACCGTCGGATCGAAATCCGGGAGGTTAAGGTGACCAGTGAAAAGAACTGGCATGCGTCGTGAGAATCCAGAGCAGTTATCACATTCATCAAAAAACTGTGACTGACACTATCAAAGGCCTTGTGGAAGTCGATAAAAAGCAAGGCCCCGGAATGTTAGTGGCCAGAGCCACCGTCACGACATCTTGACATTCCAAAACAAAAGTTAGTATCACAGTCCATTCACAAAAATTTAGTGAACGGCTATGATTTTGTCGAGCAACTTAGGGAGACAGGAGTTTTTAGCTCGAGTAACAATTTTATAGTCGCAATTTAGGAGAGTAAGGGTACGAAGCGAGTCAAGATCAGATCGACCCTTGGTTTTGGATTTTACCTTCCGTGAAAGGAGCAGGAAGCGTATCACCTCATTGACCATCGACATTATTGTGTCACTTATGAGAGGCCAAAAATGAACATAAAATTCTTTTTCAATACCATCCCATCCACATAACTTGAATGATTGAAAGCTCTAAAGAGCATCACATATATCGTCTTTGTTTAAATCACTCAAAAAAAAAAGGTCATGAAATTTAGAGGTGACAACGCAATCCAGCAAAAGGGAAAAGTCAGGAAAATTTTCAGCCGGAGCATGGACATCACACAGTTTATTAAAGTAGTTAAAAATTAAATTGAAAATGTCACGGTGGGAGGCTGACACACGACCATCGGCGTTAGCGAGGGATGCAATGCAAACGCGTTTCCTGCGCGCCCGCATACGAATAAGATGGTATATTGAAGTCAGTTCGTCTTGTAAAATAGAACGTAGTTAGTAATTTTGTCCGGAGTCCTTCCATCTGAAACTGTTTTAACTGTAGAAATTTGGCTTTAACTCTCCGTACAGACGAGCTTGCCTAGTGCTATCGTAAAGTTTAATTAAATGCGTAGTAATAAAATTCATGAGTCCACCGGACATCTGTCGCCCTTTAGGGCACCAAAACGCATGACAGACTTACGAGTTTGTGGGTTCGCACGCAGTGCCCTCCAATCCACAATAGACAAGTTCCGTGCTATAGTACTAGAGCAACAGGCCCATACTTCCTGAATGACAACACCAAGGGAATGTTCTTGTAGATAAGCTATGATGAACATCCAGGGAAGACGATAAAATTTTACACACTGCTCACACAATTAAATGTGATGGCTACAGAAAAATTATCAGCAAAATAGGCGGGTATCACATGAATGTCCAAAGCTGCCCGTACCAAGGAATCAGGAAGGTAAAAGCGATCAAGTCAGCTGCTAGAGGTGGCAGTAAAAACAGTGTATCGGACAAGTGTAGGATACCGACAAACTCATACGTCACGTAGGTGCAAGGAATGTACCATGTCATCGAGTTCTTTACTAAAACTAAAACTGGGACTGACCCATCGGCTGAAGAACGCTGTTAAAATCACCACCCAATAGAATCTTTGTAGCGGACGAAGTAGGTAAATGGTTTCCTCTTTTTACAAACGCGGACGTTCCATAGAGTGATCGGATCCAGAATGGGTACAGAGAAGAAGTAAAGTGCGATAACAAAAGGTGCATTCGCGACACCTGCCATCATCGAAAACTTCGAAATCTCGTAATGGTATTTCCCCCCTAAAAAAACAGGCAGTGCCTGCAGACAGTTCGGAAACCACATTAAAAATAAAAAAAAAGACCGAGCACCCAGGAATTGAAAACTGGTCAAATAATACTGTCTGTAGAAAAATTACGGGTCATACATAACTGTCGCAAAGCGGCGAGCGTGAGTTTAGAACCAATTCTGTTAATATTCTAAATGAGGAAAGTATATGCTTTGTGGACAACTGAACTGGAACAGAAACTACAAAATTGTAAAATCGTCATCGAACAGACCTATGTACCAGTATCTGAGGCAGAATCAATGGACGAAACGGAGGGAGAAGTGTGAACATCTCTGCCCTTCTCCTATGGTTTTGCTTCTTCTTTGATGAAACTCTCTCAGGATGGATACGTTGTTCACTGCAGCTTCTCGGAATTGCCGCTGCCTCATGCAGAAGAGTTTGACAGAGCACTGAAAGACCCGAGTCGAAACAAGGCCCCGGGAGTAGACAACATTCCATTAGAACTACTGATGGCCTTGGGAGAGCCAGTCATGACAAAACTCTACCATTTGGTGAGCAAGATGTATGAGACAGGCGAAATACCCTCAGACTTCAAGAAGAATATAATAATTCCAATCCCAAAGAAAGCAGGTGTTGACAGATGTGAAAATTACCGAACTATCAGTTTAATAAGTCACAGCTGCAAAATACTAACGCGAATTCTTTACAGAGGAATGGAAAAACTGGTAGAAGTGGACCTCGGGGAAGATCAGTTTGGATTCCGTAGAAATGTTGGAACACGTGAGGCAATACTAACCTTACGACTTATCTTAGAAGAAAGATTAAGAAAAGGCAAACCTACGTTTCTAGCATTTGTAGACTTAGAGAAAGCTTTTGACAACGTTAACTGGAATACTCTCTTTCAAATTCTGAAGGTGGCAGGGGTAAAATACAGGGAGCGAAAGGCTATTTACAATTTGTACAGAAACCAGATGGCAGTTATAAGAGTCGAGGGGCATGAAAGGGAAGCAGTGGTTGGGAAAGGAGTGAGACAGGGTTGTAGCCTCTCCCCGATGTTATTCAATCTGTATATTGAGCAAGCAGTAAAGGAAACAAAAGAAAAATTCGGAGTAGGTATTAAAATTCATGGAGAAGAAGTAAAAACTTTGAGGTTCGCCGATGACATTGTAATTCTGTCAGAGACAGCAAAGGACTTGGAAGAGCAGTTGAACGGAATGGACAGTGTCTTGAAAGGAGGATATAAGATGAACATCAACAAAAGCAAAATGAGGATAATGGAATGTAGTCAAATTAAATCGGGTGATGCTGAGGGGATTAGATTAGGAATTGAGACACTTAAAGTAGTAAAGGAGTTTTGCTATTTAGGGAGCAAAATGACTGATGATGGTCGAAGTAGAGAGGATATAAAAAGTAGACTGGCAATGGCAAGGAAATCGTTTCTGAAGAAGAGAAATTTGTTAACATCGAGTATAGATTTAATTGTCAGGAAGTCGTTTCTGAAAGTATTAGTATGGAGTGTAGCCATGTATGGAAGTGAAACATGGACGATAACCAGTTTGGACAAGAAGAGAATAGAAGCTTTCGAAATGTGGTGCTACAGAAGAATGCTGAAGATAAGGTGGGTAGATCACGTAACTAATGAGGAGTTATTGAATAGGATTGGGGAGAAGAGAAGTTTGTGGCACAACTTGACTAGAAGAAGGGATCGGTTGGTAGGACATGTTTTGAGGCATCAAGGGATCAGAAATTTAGCATTGAAGGGCAGCGTGGAGGGTAAAAATCGTAGAGGGAGACCAAGAGATGAATACACTAAGCAGATTCAGAAGGATGTAGGTTGCAGGAGGTACTGGGAGATGAAGAAGCTTGCACAGGATAGAGTAGCATGGAGAGCTGCATCAAACCAGTCTCAGGACTGAAGACCACAACAACAACAACAACAACATGCAGTTGTGTGTGTGGGTCATGAACAAAATTCGTTTCAGACTCAGATGGAGAGGCTTTCGCAACTCACTTGTCGATGGTCAGGGACTTGCATATGGAGATTTGTTTGGTAATGACAGGGCCCTCCTGCCACTGGGAATCATGCAAATTATGCTCATCACGAGGTTGTGACATGGAGTCCACGACAGAAGGCGAAGTAGTTCAGGAAGCCGAGACAACAGGATAGGTATCCCACAGAGCCAGGGAGACAAGTGGGCTCAGTAGTGGAACAAAGCTAGTTCTGGTCCATTTTGTTAGTGTGGATTAGATATGTTCAGAAGTGAGCATACATTCAGAGATAAAGTACCCCACCTCCTCCCCTTAACCCAATGCTACACTAATTGATTTATGATCCGCTGGGTGTTGATTTATGACCCCCTTGGGATAATCCAGCCTTCTGAGAAATCCCCAACCTTCCAATTCCCCATCCTCCTCCCTCACCCATCTGGGAGAATCGACTCTTGTTCAATTGCACCTTTCCTGGGAAATCCCCCAACCACCACTCCTGTCCCACAATTCACTTTCCCTTCACCCCTCTGGAAATTGTGGGGAAAGACTCAATCTGTCCAGAGTTGATGGAGAGGAAGGATTTCACGACATTAAATTCAAATCGATGCCAGTTATATATTGCTCAGTTCACATGCATATCCTTAATTTAATCAGTTTGTAGGAGGCAGGGCTCCTCTCTTCTACTCCCCCACTCATGAATTACCAGAAAAAGCCTGGAGAGGAAGGTGTTGTCTTTATAAGATGTTGGTGTTGGACAGCGAGAAGTTTAATACGTGTATTACCTCTAAGCATGCAGCTGATGACTGCATTCATAGCCTCCTACATGAGGAATGGAGGGAGGTGATAATGGATGAGTGTGGGGTAAATACTTCAGAGCAAATAACGGCAATGCAGCAGGATGGGTCAAAGATGCATTTCACAACTCATAAAGACTACTGCCTGTGCTGGAGCTGTACATGGTTTTTTTTCTTCAAATGGCTTGTCGATTCACAGTGTAAGAGACAACTTTGTTCTGTTCCACTCTCCCAGACAGAGTGAACCAGAGGAGTTTCCCTTGGTTTACAGGCCTCGACTGAGCTAGTTGAAGACATCACCACCAGTGGGCGCTTGAAATGGGTTTTGTTCCCCCCACTACTTCCCTTGGGAACCAATAGGAATGTAGCATTTCTTCTCCCCCTCCAAAAAATTGACAGGAACCAATAAGAATGTGGGAGCACTACATCTGATCACATGATTGTGAAATCAGGGAACATAAGACAGATGTGGTCTCAGTTAAAGTCAGCCAGTGGAAGAACCATGAAATGTCAACAGCTGTTGATTTCCTCATCTGCCTCTGGCTCACAGAAAAAGCATAAAAGTAGATACATATGGTTCAGCTCCTTGTCTTTGTTCAACTCCATATCTTTATTCATGGATTCGTATCATTTCTTCTTGTTTGTTCAGTGACCTCCAATGTGTCTGGACTGGCAGCAACCTCTAGTGTGTCTGGACCAGCAGTGGAACAAGCACCACATGATCCTGTAGTGACCTGCAGCCTATTTGATCCAGTGGATCCTGTAGTGTACCTGACCAGCATGTTGGAGCAGGACAATGAGCTAATATTATCCAATTCACTCATCAATGAAGACACCCAGCCAGTCCCTGCCTTTCAGAAGAACTTTGCTAGGGTCCCCACACAACACAGTGTGGGTCATAACTGGTCTCTGACACACACACACACACACACACCATCCCAGAATATTCCAGAATTACTACAAGGGCAGGTTGCTGATGTGATGGGTGAGAAGCTGTCAATTTCTTCCAGTCTCTTATCTCTAATATTCACTTCAGCAGTTAAATATTGATAGAGAAGCATCAGTAGACAGTGACTGGCATGCTGTGTTAGAGACTGAAGATGCATCAACAAGGGCTAAAGTGCAGTTTATGGAGTTGGAATGGAATGAAGTGTGTTATACAGAACCCTACATCAATTAACAGGTGGCCACCAAGTATAATCCACCCCATTCTGCCCTGCACATTTACTTTGTTGGCCTGATGCTACGTATAACCTCACTGTATTACTGCATGGCACTTGTGGTGAATTTTGAATGTCAGTCCATTGATTTACAGCACACCACCATTACCAATTTGTTCAGTCTATGGGTAGTGCTATCCATTGTGTTGGAAAGACTGAAATATGGGATGCTTTATGTTCAAACTGGTATAAAGACATTGTGAACTATCTCCATACATATAGTGTGCATCTGTATGATTTAGAGTACTGCATCAAAACAGAGTCAAAAGAAGAAGCTAAGGGAACACACATCAGTTTGAGAGAAATACTCACTGAATTCTATGCATACAAGAGACCTTTATTTCCAAAATACTGTACTATTGTGAAGACTGAACCAGCGTATACTATTGCTGATGTGTAAATGAAAAAAATTTATCGCATATCTTTGTTGTTTTTCTTATTTAACTACCCCATTACTATATAATGTAAGACGTAGTCATTGTAGTAAGATGGTTACACTACTATGGCTATATATATATTATTATTACAAGCGTCGATTTTTTCTATGAAAGCCGACTGCACACCAAAACCTGACATAGTTAGTATCATGACTGGGCAGATCAAGCATCAGGACTTTGTTGTAAGTTACTGGTCCTGTGATGGTGCAGAAGAAGACTGGAAGAGGAAGAAGAAGAAGAATGGGGTACTATTACCCAATAACATAAGGCCGATAATCATAGATCCATTCAACTATGGCAAGGCAAATCTTCCAATGTCACTACTAACACAGTTGGATGGAGTCCGATTTGAGCATGTATGTGTATTTTCAAAAACACTGTTTAAGTACCATTTACCACAAAAGATATTATAAGGTGTAGATAGTGCAACATACAGGATATTCAGTCAAAGCAATAAAATCTCTCTGCAATAAAAAGTAAAGCCAAACACTGTGTTCATATTTGACTATGCTGCTGTGGAAAACCGAGACCAAATTCTACGATGTTTCTGTTTTGGTCGTCATGGGTGTTGATGTATCTTATTTGAGTCAAATATATTCTAGAATTTTGAAACAGTTGGTGACAGATAATGTAGATCTCATTATTGCTTTTAAACAAGACAATTTTAATCTAAAACAAATTCTCTGGGAGCAAGCAGTAACTGACATGTCCTGTAATGATTTTGTAAAGATATGCACAAATTGCTGGATCACACACAGTACAAGTTTCTCGTTATTGATGAATTAAGAGAACTAAAATGATGGTAGATATACATGGAACTTCAAGGAGCTTCATTATTTAGATGTGAAAGAAGTGATGAGTACATTACTTTACATCACACTATGGACAAGTTTGAATATATGTCAGGCACTGAGCCTGAGAGAATAGACAGAGAATGGGTCTATACATAGATGGAAAATTTCAATCCTTTGAACATAAAGTTAAGGACCTAGAGATGTATGCCCAGACCCTTCTGAGACTGACTGATGACTTAGATGGTAGGAGCTAGAGATGTACATTGGGATTATCCTGTGAAAGAAATTAGGCAACTTAGCTGTAAAAGTTGATGGAACTGAAGAGAAAGTACATGACTTAACTGTAAAGGGTGATGGAATTGGATGGAATGTATGTAATGTTCAACCTTCAAAGAGGTCTGCTTGGTATATAACAAGTTGTTGACTAATCATAATGTCATCATGGCACGAAATGCTGTATGAGAGAATTTATGACTGCTAAGGTTGGGACATCTGGATCAAACGCAAACACTGAGAGAGAAGCCTTCAAACCAGATACTGAATCTCTTGATGAACTCTCAACAAAA
Source organism: Schistocerca nitens (assembly GCF_023898315.1). Taxonomy (NCBI): domain Eukaryota; kingdom Metazoa; phylum Arthropoda; class Insecta; order Orthoptera; family Acrididae; genus Schistocerca; species Schistocerca nitens. Next base: position 499,066,351 of record NC_064618.1, read on the forward strand.
TTACATAATGACGATGGCATGACGGATTTCATTAACTTTTTCAGTGATAACAGAATAGACAAAACATTCAGCATCAGTGGTGAAAAAATCATGCATGTTGGGCACAAATCCCATAAATTTAAAATAAAAAAACCATACAGCTAAGCGACAGGGAATTTTAAAGAACAACCGATCTAATGAACCTCATTTTCCTTAATACCACAAGAACTGTAAATTATTCATCCAAAAATATGGAGATGTATGGTGAAATACTGCAGTTGACCAGGGTACATAGAAATACAGGAAGCGACACTTTGTAAAATACAAAACCATTATAATACCCATATTAAATGCTTGATATAGCATAGACGTTGGTATCCACATCCAGCATAAAAGAATCAGCAAATCGACCCATGCAGTATATATACTAAGATGATCCCACTGACATAACAGATCGACTGCAACTGTTCATGGCATCAGCTGTTGTTGGTAATATTGCTCATTCGAATGAGGGTGATTCAGTAATCTCCAAGATTAGAGAGAGAGTAATAATCGAATGAGTATAGAGGCAAAAGTTCAAGAACTACACAAACCAGCGCGCCCCATAGGCATGTTATTATTAAATGTTTGGATGACTTATGGCAGGCTGATCTTGTACACATGTAGGAATATTCACATGTGAATAATGGATTCAAATATATTTTTATGGTTATTGATACATACTCCAAATTTGCTTGGGCATTATCAATTAAAACCAAAATGGAGAGTGATGTCGCAGAGGTCAAAGATTCTACAACTCCACAGTGCTGCCATCACAGACACAGATTATGTTGCCTAACAAATGTTTCTCTGACCACAATTCTTCAAATATATCATTTTCCTTTTCAAATATTAACACATCCAATAACATCATCAAAAAATAGCCATCTTACCTCACCTCTCACACGTGAAGAAAAAATTTTGTACTTTTATAACTTGTCATGGAAGACTTTTGAAAGCAATACTTAAATTCCTAAAAATAAAGTTTCCTTTAACTATTTGCTCACGTAACTACATTTTTATATGCGGATGCACAACCGCATAGTGAGAAATGTTTGCTAATTCACACCTTAATCAGTAAGCAGTCGAAAAAATGACAAGCTATTTCTCAACACAGATCCTTTTAAAGTTTATATCACGCCCTCCATTAACACAGGGCCAAACTTGGCTTAAGTCCTACTTGTCCAATGGTCACAACATAACGTATCCATTACTTAATACATCATCTAAATGCACTAAATTGTCTGAAGAATAATTTTCCACCGCAGGTGCCTTCACTTAAGAATCTCACACGTAGCAACTATAACGCAAAAATAAGTCACTGAAAAAACTTTCACTGCAGACAGTGCTCCAGTATAGGAAGATAGTTAAAGCAGAGTTATGCCAGTTGGTCGAATAATCTAAAGTACTAGCAATAGGGAATATGTAGTAGGCATTTGCATCTCGCAGACCAACAAGCACAAGTAGATATTCCACTGTACTTGCTCAAAAGATGTGCCACTTCTTGTACATCCATTGATAGGCAAGGCAGTTGCAGGTGTACCACAGGTGCAGAAGAGGAAGTATTGCATGATGTGACGGGATAAGTCTCCTCACTGACCGAAGGGATAACTAGGCACTCGGAGCTAGTCTCTCAGAATAGCACAGTTTCGTATATCATAGTCACCGCCGCAGTATACTGTTTATGGCACAAGTTGAAAGAGAATATTTTTTCGAAACATCATTTCTACCGACCGGACACCACTATAGAGCTGTAAGTGGTGCTGAGTAGACTAGCGTTCCTTTCGAATATGATGCATATCATCATAGGGGAACAGAGTGGATCGCAGAAAAACTGCCTTCTACCTCGAGTGAAAGATTAAAAACCCACACATTTGGATAGACCACTTCTGCATTCGACAAAAAACCCATGCTAGTGGAACTTTCATGATCAGTAAAGGAGCCCTGGGCATTATGACGTAATAATATCCTGCCAAATTTAAGCGGGTCAAGAAGCGTAACGAAAGACATACACTCAAGCACCAAAGAAACTGGTATAGGCATGCGTATTCAAATACAGAGACATGTAAACAGGCAGAATACGGCGCTGCACTCGGCAAGCTCTGTATAAGACAACAAGTGTCTGTCGCAGTTTTTAGATCGGTTACTGCTGCTACAATGCAGGTTATCAAGATTTAAGTGAGTTTGAACATGGTGCTACAGTCGGAGCACGAGTGACGCGCACAGCATCCACGAGGTAGCGATGAAGTGATGATTTTCCGGTACGACCGTTTCACGAGTATACTGTGAATATCAGGAATCCGGTAAAACATCAAATCTCCGACATCACAGCAGCCGGAAAAATATCCTGCAAGAACGGGACCAATGACGACTGAAGAGGATCGTTCAAGGTGACAGAAGTGCAATCTTTCCTCACATTTCTGCAGATTTCAATGCTGGGACGTCAACAAGAGTCAGCGTGCGAACCATTCAACGAAATATCATCGATATGGGCTTTCGGAGCCGAAGGCCCACTCATGTACCCTTCCTTGATGACTGCACGACAAAAAGCTTTACACCTCGCCTGGACTCGTCAACACCGACCTTGGACTGTTGATGATTGGAAACATGTTTCCTGGTCGGACGAGTCACGTTTCACATTGTATCAAGCGGATGGACGTGTACGGATATGGAGACAACCTCATGAATCCATGGATCCTGCATGTCAGCAAGGGCTGTTGAAGTTGGTGGAGGATCTGTAATGGTGTGGGGCGTGTGCAGTTGAAGTGATACGCCTAGAAACGACTCTAACAGGTGACACGTACCTAAGCATTCTGTCTGATCACATGCATCCATTCGTGTCCATTGTGCATTCCGACGAACTTGCGCAATTCCAGCAGGACAATGCGATACCCCACACGTCCTGAACAGCTACAGAGTGGTTCCAGAAACGTTTAAACAGTTCCGTTGGCCGGCAAACTGCCCACAGATGAATATTATTAAGCATATATGGGATGCCTTTAACCGTTCTGTTCAGAAGAGATCTCCATCCCTTCGTACTCTTCCGGATTTACCGTATGGACCTGCAGCATTCATGGTGTCAGCTCTCTCCAGCTCTACTTCAGACGCTAGTCGGGTCCATGCCACGTCGTGTTGCCCTGTGCATTCTTGACGCCATCATTGGGAGCAATTATCATATTTAATCCTGCCTTCCGCCATAGGCTCCTTGTACCGTAGACTTCAGCACATCAGATCCTTCCTTGGATTTGACCTGGTTGTTCCTGAAGATGATGGCGCGTTAAAGTTCAGGTTAGTCCTAGATATTCTACGTCGTTGGCAACGGTATTTTGTCTCTTCTTGATTTCGTTAGGTTTGCACTGTTTGTTTATGAGTGCATTTTTCCGTAATATTTTTGATATTTTCTTCTTTGCTGTGGGTCGATCATATTTTAGAGTGCATAAATAGAGGATAGGCCTACAATTGTTCGTACATCAGCTCTCGGAACTTCATTTGTGGTACGTTCTTGGCTTTCTCCTGGTGACTGCGCAGGCAAGTCATCGGTCAGTGAGGAGCAGCATTTGTCCGTGGGCTCCTGTTAAACTTCTTTGCCTTCTTGAGTTGTTGGAAATTCGGTTCTCTCAGTGATGTATGATGCATCTAAGTCTCCTGCTGTGAAGACATCCAGAATGAACGGGAATATTCCTGTTCATTCGAAATATTACTCAGCTGTTTGGATTAGTAGTCGTTATAAACAAAGAGAGAGAGGGGTGGGTGGAGTTAAGAGTATGCGCGTAATCTTTTCCGTTATCTTACAGCATACTCTTGACCGATGCGCCATACAGTTCAAAAAAGTATCACAAATGGCAGTCTCTGTTTGGTTTCGCTGTTTGTCGTTCTTCATACAACGGCGATTCTTTTGAAAAATAATTTTATTTTCTAGTGGATACCTAGCTGGTAATCATTACTTACGATATACAACTTAAAGATTACGTAATTTGAAACAAAATCTTATATTTACCTGCTACAACCAATAAGATTACATGTGATGGTGTCAATATGGAATCAACAGCTGCATGTAGTTTTCCGTTATCGGTAATAGTTTCCAATGTAGAGAAAATGCCACTGCGTCTTATCAGACCCTACCCCATTGTATGGACAGAAAAAATGTGGCGGGGGGGGGGGGGGGGGGGTGAGAACCACATAGCTGCCCTTTGGGTGCGGACGACGTAGGAGGTGGACATAGGGAAAATGGAGAGGAGGAGATGAGAGCATATAGCTAGGAAGAGAGGGAGGGAGGAGAAGGTTGACAGAGAGAGGGGGGGGGAGAAGGAGGTGGACAAAGAGAGGGGGAGGAGGAGATGTGGTCAACGTATGTAACGTACATGTGCGTAGTCGAAGCCAGGGGTAAAAGCCTCTGTATATACACAATGGGCAGAAACAGTCTCAGTAGTTTGTAGGGATGAGCATGCAAATTCAAGCTGCCCCTTAGGTACCACTAGTGTCAGTTTTTTTCATAGCGTAGATGATAGCGCATGAGACTGTTCAGCGTTTGGCTCGGTTCGATCTTTACCACCGTCCCATGTTCAGATTTTGTATAGCTTCTTGTTCGATTTTAGGAAACCAAACGCAAAAAACATTTGGCGACATTGCCCCTGCCGTGCCGCTTTAATCTGTCCGCGCATAGGTATGGCCGGCTAAATTCAATGTTAATTAACTCGGAAACGGCGCAATTTTTTTCTTAAAAATTGTTTTTCAGCACAACCTACACTGAAACACAGAAGCTTTTCACGCTGTTTCTGACAACCCTGCATGCCACAGTGTAGACTCTACTTTTGAGATAAAGTGTAGCGACAAGTACCAGGTGCCGACCTGAGCTGAGAGACATTTATTAGTACATGGTTTAGCCTCAGTGGGCGGCAGTGCATCCAGTCGATCGTACAAATGGCGAATACTGTCCTGGGATACGTTATTCCACGCCTGCTTGACATGTACACGTAGTTCTGTAAGAGCTGTTGGTCAACGAGTTGCATGAGTGACTTCTCGTCCTATCATATTCCACACGTGCTGGAGTAGAGACAAGTCCGGAGATCAAGATGGCCAGGGAAGCTGCTGCACGTCTTGCAGAGGACATTGAGTTTCACGGCAGTGTATCGTCGAGCGTTATCCTGTTAGAAGAACATATCGCTTTCCTGATGCAAGAACGGCAAAAGAGCGAGCTAACAATATTCTACATGTACGGGGCTGCTTGTCAATTCCCCCCCCCCCCCCCCCCCAGAAACACCAAAGGTGAATGAAAGTTGTAGAGTACCAGGCCCCACACCGTAAGGTGTAGGTTGGGGTCACCTTAATGTCTCGGACGAACGCACTGTACAAGAGAGCACTCACCAGGTCTATGTCGTAGTCCCAAACTACAATCAGTTGCGTGCAGGCAGAACCTCCTTTCATCACTGAAGAGCACTGCACGCCATTTGAACTCCCAAATGATCCTCTGACAGCATCAGTCGAGCCGAGCACGTCGATGCTGTATCGTGAGTGACAGACGAGCTAGAGGTGTGCATGCCCGTAGTCCTACTGCTACTAACTGGTTCGCAACAGTTCGTGCCGACACATCTGAGCTCACAAACCATCTGTGCTGTGGTAACTGTACGATCTGCCTCTGCTCCCCTTATAATTAGACGATCCTGGCTGGCGAGTGTGCTGCGTGGACCTCCCAAATATCGTCTACGTGTGTGAGAATGTTCACGTAAACACTGATACCAGCGTCGTTGCACAACTAACGCAGCACGTCCAGCTTATGTGGCAATTCTCCGAAAGGCTCATCCCGCCATTTGACTCCTTTCAAACTCGCTCCATCGGCTGTAGGAAGCACGTCTCCGTGGCATGGTTGGCTGCTTGCATCACACTGAGCCTTCTGGCTGTGAGCATTCCGTATTAGAGGATAGACAGAAATGGCTCTCAGGTAACTATGCCGGCGGACGACGTTTGAAACGTCCCCTTAGAAAAATTATGAAAGAGTGTGCTAGTAAACTTCTACATTATTTCATTTTCAAACAGCTGAGCAAAACTCAACGTACTCAAACAGTTATCTCTTTACTTATTCTGATCATCACTAAACTGACACACAAAATTTTTTTAGCGCAACGCAATCTGACTTTCAAAAATCCCTACAAAAGAATGGCCCTGACTAACAATAACGTATACCTTTCATGAATCACTTACCTCACAAAAATCTTCGTTACTCGAACTACTGCAATACAGCGAGCGCCAATACTGCCAGCTAAATAAAAGATTCTAACTACTTAAGGCACTAACTACTGATGAGTCCAAATGCCGGCCGCAGTGGCCGAGCGGTTCTAGGCGCTTCAGTCTGGAATCGCGCAGCCGCTACGGTCGCAAGTTCGAATCCTGCCTCGGGCATGGATGTGTGTTTTGTCCTTAGGTTAGTTAGGTTTAAGTACTTCTAAGTTCTAGGAGACTGATGACCTCAGTTGTTAAGTCCCATAGTGCTCAGAGCCATTTGAACTATTTGAGTCCAAACAGCCACAGACTACACACAGCCCAGTCAGGGATATTCATACAGACGTGGCGTTACCAACATAAAAACCTAAACAGCCTACTTACACGTTGAACCCGTTATCAGTACATCTGCTATCCCTTAGGTGGCATATGCCGTCATCGGATCGAAACCGACGTCGTTCTTCCAGATATACTAATATTTTTTCCGGATATACATATATATATATATATATATATATATATATATATATATATATATATATATGTGTGTGTGTGTGTGTGTGTGTGTGTGTGTGTGTGTGTGTGTGTCACATTTTACGACGAAAGTAGAGCCCGAACTGTGATCGTTTTGTCTTATTTCCGAGGGAGTCAGGTCTCTTGCAAGTTAACCTGCAGTGTGCTATAGCAACACGACATACCAAACACGCGGTACTCAGAGAAAAAGATAGAGAGAGAGGGGAATAGAGAGAGGGGGGGAGGGAGAGAAGGAGAGTGAGAAACGAAAAGTGGAGGCGAGGGGATCCCCGACGGCGTGGCGCGGCACCGGATGGATGCCTCGAAGCGGGCAATTATTATAGCAGCGGGAGAGACGAGATTTTCCGAAAAGTGATCGGATATAAGTCTGGCGGGGCGCGCGCTTGAATAATGTATGCGGCGCCGCTCCGTGCTGCGCAGCGCGCAGCGGGCGAGCTTTCTTGAGGCGAGGCGAAGAGGCTATCTGCGCCGCGCCGCTCATTGTCGGTGGCGCAGCGAGGCGGCGCACGTACGCCATTCAGAGATGGTATTACATCGGAAGGCAACTAAGGAAGCGCGGCCGAGGGGGGAGGTGGCGGAGGCGGTGCTACGACTCGCAAGGAGGGGCGGCGGCAGCCAAATAAAGAATTCAGCAATTTAAAAGGTGCGCCGAATTTCTCCCAGCGGGGCCACCGGGGCGCAAGTGTTTGGCAATTTCAGCGGGCGTGGCGGCGCCGGCAATGCATTGTAATGCGCCTCGCCGGCCGGCAGTACCGCGCTCCCCGCCATAAAGCAGCGCGATTTAGGCCCGACGCCTGCCGCCCGTGTACCAGTGCTGCCTGCCTGCGGCTCGGGCACACGGGAACCTGTGGTCGGAGCGCTTCGCACTTTCCCATTGTGACTCGCTTTGTAATGATGAAAGCGATTCAGAACATAAAATATATTCCGCGTAGCACTAGACAGAGTAGACTACCTCAATCGGTAGCGATAGTTTGTGGAATAACAACAAGATTTTCGAGACGACTCCGTGATGATGTTACAATCATTCAGAGCTCATTGAGAAGCGTAAATGTACCAGTTTCAGGTAAAGGATCATGGTCCAGAAACGACCGAGTCGAAACTTACACTATGTGATCAAAAGTGTCGGGACACCCCCAAAACCACACGTTTTTAATATTAGGTGCATTGTGCTGTTACCTACTGCCACGTACTCCATATCAGCGACCTCTGTAGTCATTAGTCATTGTGAGAGAGCTCCGCGGAACTCACAGACTTTGGACGTGGTCAGGTGACTGGGTTTCACTTGTGTCATACGTATGTAGGCGACATTTCCACACTCCTAAACATCCCTAGGTCCACTGTTTCGTGATAGTGAAGTGGAAACGTGAAGGGACACGTACAGCACAAAAGCGTACAGGCCGACTTCGTCCGTTGACTGACAGAGACCGCCGACAGTTGAAGAGGATCGTAATGTGTAATAGGCAGACATCTATCCAGACCATCACGGAGGAATTCCAAACTGCATCAAGAACCGCTGCCAGTACTATGACAAGCGGGAGGTGAGAGAACTTGGATTTCATGGTCGAGCGGCTGCTCATAAGCCATACATCACGCCGGTAAATGCCAAACCACGCCTCGCGTGGTGTAAGGGGCGTAAACATTGGACGATTGAACAGTGGAAAAACGTTGCGTGGAGTGACGAATCACGGTACACAATGTAGCGATCCGATGGCAGGGTTTGGGTATGGTGAATGCCCGGTGAACGTCATCTGCCAGCGTGTGTAGTGCCAACAGTAAAATTCAGAGGCGGTGGTGTTATGGTGTGGTCGTTTTTTTCATGAAGGGGCCTTGCGCCCCTTGTTGTTTTGCGTCGCACTATCACAGCACAGGCCCACATTGATGTTTTAAGCACCTTCTTGCTTTCCACTGTTGATTACTAATTCGGTGATAGCACCTTTCAACACGGCCGAGGACCTGTTTATAAAGCACGGTCTGTGGCAAAGTGGTTACACGACAATAACATCGCTGTAAAATGGACTGGCTTGCACAGAGTTCTGGCCTGAATCCTGTAGAACACATATATTTTGGAACGCCAGGACTCACCGACCGATATCGATACCTCTCCTCAGTGCAACACTCGGTGAAGAATGGGCTGCCCTTCCTCAAGAAACCTTCCCGCACCTGACTGAACAATTGCCTGCAAGAGTGAAAGGTGTCATCAAGGTTAAGGGTGGGCCAACACCATACTGAATTCCAGCATCACCGATGGAGGTAGCCACGAACTTGTAAGTCATTTCAGCCAAGTGTCCGGATTCTTTTGATGACGTAGTGTATAAGAGAAATACGTTCTGATATCTCTGACAGTGGAGTACCTGTATCGGAACTGTTGTTAAGTAAGGTAGGAATATTGGGTATAGCTTCCCGTCGACATCGAGGTCATTAGGGATGGAGCACAAGCTCCGATGGTGTCAAGGATGGAGAAGGAAATCAGCCATTCCCTTTCAAAGAAAGCATCCCGGCAATTGGCTGGAGCGATTTAGAGGGAAAAAAAAGAAAAAAAATGTGTGTGAAATCTTATGGGCCTTAACTGCTAAGGTTTTCAGTCCCTAAGCTTACACACTACTTAACCTAAATTATCCCGAGGACAAACACACACACACCCATGCCCGAGGGAGGATTCGAACCTCCGCCGGGACCAGCCGCACAGTTCATGACTGCAGCGCCCTAGACCGCTCGGCTAATCTCGCGCGGCAGCGATTTAGAGAAATCACAGAAAACCTGTATGTGTATGGCGGAAACTGACCGTCGTCCACCTCGCTCGGTGTTATTGTTGTTGATAAGATCGTGGAGGAGGTAACTTTCAGACGTTGTAGTATGGACCAAGTCCAGTAAAAATGGACTCTAAAACAAATAACTTGAGAACTACGAGCACTTTTTAGCACTTTTTCATCTTCGATACTGTGAAACACAGCTCTTCTACTGAACAGGTGGTAATAGCGCTTAAGGTACCTACTCTTTCCAAACGACACTTCTTATCTACGTTGCGGGACTGCTACGGTCGCAGGTTCGAATCCTGCCTCGGGCATGGGTGTGTGTGATGTCCTTAGGTTTAAGTAGTTCTAAGTTCTAGGGGACTTATGACCTAAGATGTTGAGTCCCATAATGCTCAGAGCCATTTGAACCATTTTTTTTTTCTTATCTACGTTGTGCGTTCGTGTTTGTACAACTAAGTCTTATAATACTACATAATTATGTTTATGTACAACTTTTATGAAGTCACGTGTCTTACAGTCCGTGTCTGACACAATTTACATATTACACAATTATAAGTTTGAAAATAATTATCAAAAACAGTACCTGTACATCTACTTGGTCATCAGTAAAAGGTAGTGTACTAACATCCACATTATTAGCTTTAAAACGTTTTATTGTCTGTACCCATGTTTTGTCTACATGGGTCTTGTCTAACTCCATAGTTTTTTTCTGCCATATTATGTCTGCTGTCTTCTTTCTTCATTCGAATTTTGTTATTCATATACAAAGTGTAATATGTATAAATGCAGATACTTTTATATATGGTAACTTACTATGTGCACATATCAGAGTGTTGGTCGTTTTTGTTCTGTGTCGAGCAGTCTTCCCGCAAACACGTCAGGTAATTTACTACCTGATGTTTTCTTCTCGGTCGTAACTGCACCGCTAAGTGGAATAAGCCTGTTAGTGCAGACTAATCGTCTGGCGTCCACATGTTCATACTAAAACACCTGACTTCCTGCCCAGAGGAGTATAACCAATAAATGCTTTCTCTTGTTTCGTGTATATGGAGGTATTACCCAACCTAAAAACATACCACTTGTAATAGCTATAATGTTAGTCAGGAAATGACATAAATACTTATGTAATATCGTTCAGTACACCTTCCTCAGTCATCAACAAAAATCTCTGCACTTATACCTGTTACATTTTGTACAAGGATAAACTCTGTACAACTCTTTTAACATAAGGTGGTATCCCTCTGTTTCTTAATATTTCTCCCATTTTGTTTCGATTTACTTAATCAAACACCATTTAGCAAGGCAAGGTAAGAAAAGGCGATAAGCTGAATTCACGGTGTTTTTATGTTAATTGTGTCATAGTGAAGATACAGTCTTTACATGCTCTTCCTTTGTTGAGCGCCAATAACGTAGTTTCAGTAACTGTCGCTAAGCGTTTTGTTGAAATTCCAGTATAAAATTTATAACATTTGAGGTTCAAGTCTACTTCCTTTCTTATACATTGGGCCTGTTGGGCTGTATTCCATTCTTCAAGTATACACCCGCTTTACCAGCAATATCCATAAAATCGAGTGTTCTTATTTTTACAGTGTTTGATGCAAATTTTGTCACGTCCCGTAGTCCTCGTGTTCTTGCTAGACGTTATTGCATCCTGCAGTTCGCCCAGCGCTAAATCGACATTTCTTTCTGATTCAACCCTATTCACCTGAGTATCTTGGACATCTGCTCAGAGTGTTTTGTAGTACTGTAACCGATTAGTTACAGATATTGTATTTATTTCCAGTTTGTCCTCATCTTCTTTGCTTTAATATTTTATTAATTTTGATACTTTCTCTTGTCTTCCTCTTCCTTCACGTTCAATGCCTGTAAGATGCTTGTAGTTTTTCCAAGTATGGTTTCCAATTTGCGTGACTCACCTGTTCACTAGAGCTGATTTTCTTTTACAATCTAGTCCCATCTCTTGATAATTTGGGGGATTTAACATTTTTCATTAAGCATATTTCCTATCTTTAATTAGCCTACGTGTTTCATCATCCCTCTATTGCAGACTCCTTTCACAAAAAAAAAATCTTACTTGTGCCAGGTGCTTCTGTTGCTGTTTTAATTAGTTTTTCCTTTATGTTATTCATATCTGATTCATGTTACTCACGTTAGAATTCAAACTTACGAACTCTTCAAGATTTTAATGATATTTAAATTGCTACACCACGAAGATGGCGTGCTGCAGACTCGAAATTTAACCGACAGGAAGAAGATGCTGTGATATGCAAATGATTAGCTTTTCAGAGCATTCACACAAGATTGGCGCCGGTGGCGACACCAACAACGTGCTGACATGAGGAAAGTTTCCAACCGATTTTTCATACACACACAGCAGTTGACCGGCGTTGCCTGGTGAAACGTTGCTGTGATGCCTCGTGTAAGGAGGAGAAATGCGTACCATCATGTTTCCGGCTTTGATAAAGGTCGGATTGTAGCCTATCGCTATTGCGGTTTATCGTATCGCGACATTGCTGCTCGCGTTGGTCGAGATCCAATGAATGTTAGCAGAATATGGAATCGGTGGGTTCAGGAGGGTAATACGGAACGCCGTGCTGGATCCCAACGGCCTCGTATCACTAACAGTCGAGATGACAGGCATCTTATCCGCAAGGCTGTAACGGATCGTGTAGCCGTCTCGATTCCTGAGTCAACAGATGGGGACATTTGCAAGACAACAACCATCTGCACGAACAGTTCGACGACGTTTGCAGCAGCATGGACTATCAGCTCGGAGATCATGGCTGCGGTTACCCTTGACGCTGCATCACAGACAAGAGCGCCTGCGATGGTATATACAGCGACGAACCTGGGTGCGCGAATGGCAAAACGTCATTTTTTCGGATGAATCCAGGTTCTGTTTACAGCATCATGATGGTCGCATCCGTGTTTGACGACATCGCGGTTAACGCATATTGGAATCGTGTATTCGTCATCGCCATACTGGCGTATCGCCCGGCGTGATGGTATGGGGTGCCATTGGTTACACGTGTATGTCACCTCTTGTTCGCACTGACGGCACTTTGAACAGTGGACGTTACAAAAAAAAATGGTTCAAATGGCTCTGAGCACTATGAGACTTAACTGCTTAGGTCATCAGTCCCCTAGAACTTAGAACTACTTAAACCTAACTAACCTAAGGACATCACACACATCCATGCCCGAGGCAGGATTTGAACCTGCGACAGTAGCAGCAGCGCGGTTCCAGACTGTAGCGCCTAGAACCGCTCGGCCACAGCGGACGGCAGTGGACGTTACATTTCAGATGTGTTGCGACCCGTGGTTCTATCCTTGATTCGATCCCTGCGAAACCCTATATTTTCTGCAGGATAATGCACGACCGCATGTTGCAGGTCCTGTACGGGCCTTTCTGGATGCAGAAAATGTTTGACTGCTGGCCTGGCCAGCACATTCTCCAGATCTCTCACCTATAGAAAACGTCTGGTCAATCGTGGCCGAGCAACTGGCTCACTACAATACGCCAGTCACTACTCTTGATGAACTGTGGTATCGTGTTCAAGCTGCATGGGCAGTTGTACCTGTACACGCCATCCAAGCTCTGTTTGACTCAATGTATCAAGGCCGTTATTACGGCCAGAGGAGGTTGTTCTGGGTACTGATTTCTCAGGATCTATGCACCCAAATAGCGTGAAAATGTAATGACATGTCAGGTCTAGTTAATATATTTGTCCAATGAATACCCGTTTATCATCTGCATTTCTTTTTGATGTAGCAATTTTAATGGCCAGTAGTGTACTATTAAAAATGTATCAGCATTATTTCGTTTCAGTTTTGAAGCTATGTTCCATCTTTGAAGTAATTTTATTTTTGAGATTAACAAGACTTGGTTTGCAGAAACATCTGGACCTCTAAATATTCTTGTGTCTTTCATCAGAAGTCTTCTTATTTGCTATTACGTAGTCTACAATTGTGGCAGAGCTTCTAGCTTACTATGTATACTTGTGGATCTGTTTATGCCTGAACAAATTGTTCGTTATCCTTCACTCATTATTTAATAATAACATCTTCAGTCTGTGTCCATTACTATTTGTTATATCTTCCCCTTTCGAACTAATAACATTTCCCACAGGGCTGTTACCTACCTGTGCATTTAAATTTCCTGCTATTATCCGATAGCCACTTATGTTTATTTTATATGGAGTTCTGTGTAAAATCTCGTAGAATTCTTCAGTCATCATACCGTTCCTCTTCTGTGGCACACACTTGGATGACCTCATGGAATATTTATTCTGACCATAATTTCGGTTGACTGATTGACGTTTAAGAACGTATGCCGTTCGTTAAAGTCTTCTTCCCCAGAACAGCGACTCCAACACAGGCTCTTCCAGTTTTAGAGACTCCACTCAAGACCGTTCGAACTTTTTTATTGTTCCTGAACGTCTTGATTTCTTTTTTGGGTTGTGTTATGATGACAATGTCAATATTTCTGAATTTTCCAGTCGTTCTCTTTTACTCCTGATCAGCGGTCATTCGAAGTAGCTAATTTGAATAGACTGCCTACTACAAGCAGTTTGTTCCTGTTGCATACCAAGGTTGTCTTCAACTGATAGGTCCAGATGGTTTATTTTTTTCCTGGCGATTGTGAGTATTTACTCGTATGTTCCAGGAAAAGGTGATGAAGCATCTAAATAAGAAAGACGGCTCATAATAATCATGAATATAGCCCCAATGACGATAAGTATAACAGAGAAACTATTACTTCTCTGTCTTATGCAAGCACAGGATAGCTCGATGACTGCAAAAAAGTAAAAGAAGATCGGCAAGAGAAATGTGATCTGTGAATCACACGCATATTTTTCGCGCTGAACTGAGTGCCACAACGTTCTCGTACAATAGGTAAAAAAGTTGTTGTTGTCGTTATCAGACCGAAGGCTGGTTTGAAGCAGATCATCACGCTAGTGTATCCTCTGCAAGGCTTTCCATTTCCTAAGGACGCAGCCGATTTCCTTCCCCAGCCTTGAAACATTCCGAGCTCTAATGACCTCGATATCGACGTGTCGTTAAACCCTAATCTTCCATCCTTCTACAGCTCCTCAAAATTTCGGCAATCTACATCCATATAAACCTGCCTACGTACTCAAGCCTTGGTCTCCCTCTACAATATTGACCCCCACCACTTCTCTCCATTGCAAAATTGTCAATGCGTTGATGTTTCAAGATGTGCCCTATCAGCCGATCCCTTCTGTTAGTTAAACTGTGCCACAAATTTTTGTTTTCCCCCTTGGATTCGGTACCTCCTCATTGGTTATTCGATCCACTTATCTAATCTTCAACATTGTTCTATTGCATCGCATTGCAAAAGCTTGTACTAACTTCAAGTCTGAACTGATGCTCGTCTTCGTTTCACATCTGTAAAAGGCTAAACCTCAGTCGAGTAGCTTCAGAAAACACTACCTAACATTTAAATTTATATTCTAGGCAAGCAAATTTCTCATTTCTACAAACATTTTATTGATATTGCCAGTTTGCATGTTATAGCCTCTCTATTTCGGCTACCGCCAGTTCTTGTGCTGCAAAAATAGCAGAACCAGTCTACTCCATTTAGTGTGTCAGTTGCCAATCTAATTTCTTCTGCATCGTCTAATTAATTCGACTACGTTCCATTGTCATTGTTTTAATTTTGTTTACGTTCGTCTTGTTACCTACTTTCCAGACACTATCCACTCCGTTAAACTTTTCTTCCAAGTCCTTGACAGAATTTCTAAAACATGAACAACCGTCGAAGTGTGATTCTTCAGCTTCTCCCGGCGTTTTTCACGACGAAATAGTTCGTGGATGAACGACCGGACGTCAGCGTGAAACAGGCATAATATTTCCGCAAGCGACCACACTGCCATCATCAGGTGCGCTGATGAACTGACCACTTTGGTGACGGTGCGCTATGATGATGGCAACGAGGCCGCTTGCCGAAATACTGTGCCCATTTGACACTGACATCCGTCAGTTCACACGTGAAATATTTCGTCGAACCTCAAAGATTTTATTTCTTCTCCTGTACTTCGCCGAGCGGGATTAGCCAAGCGGTCTCAGGCACTGCAGTCATGGACTGTGCGGCTGGTCCCGGCGGAGGTTCGAGTCCTCCCTCGGGCATTGGTGTGTGTGTTTGTCCTTAGGATAATTTAGGTTAAGCAGTGTGTAGGCTTAGGGACTGATGACCTTGGCAGTAAGTCCCATAGGATTTCACACACATTTGAACTTTTTTTTTCCTGTACTTCAGTTCCCTTTCCAAACTTCTCTAGGTTTCCTTCACAGTTGGTTCGTTGTGCGGATTGAGTAACGTCAATTATTGCTCCCGTTACATATCCTTCGAGTCTTATAGCTGCCGGCTGGTTTGTGCAAAAGTTATGAATAACCTTTTCCCCCCTGTATTTGCAACATGTTAGTTCCTCACTGCGAGTGTCGGCTAGTGATAGTGGCAGTTGTGAAAACTAGCACTCTGTTTCCGGTTTCTGGGAAATAGGACGTTCTCCAGACTGCAGGTAATGGGCGGGTCTCACTTTAATCAGACTAAATACATAGTGGCCGGAGCCAACCCTGCTGTTTTCAAAGACGGGTCATTTCAACACCAGTGCTGATATTTCCCAGCACCATTTGGGAACAAACTCCTGAAAGTGTCGGCAGCAAGAAGCGGCTTACAGTAGTGCTGTGAGCAGTAACAGCAAATGGCTAATCGAAGTGCCTGCAGTCTGCTCTGGAGGTTCACTGGCTTAAAGACCTGCGTGATAAAATAATTATGAGGAACGGTTTGGATCCCGCGAAATTTAGGAGTCGGCCGGCAGCACTCGCGGAGTCCCTTCTGGAGTGGAGGTGGTCTTGCAGCATGTACTTCAGAAGTCATTAGCCGGCGATCAAGGGAAATTTCGAAAGTGTTCAGAAATGCGTTACCGCGAGCGGGCGTGGGAACCGCGTTAGCCAGTTGCTTGCTTTCAAGGCTGCCGATGCTCTTTAGTGAGAGCACACGGACTCCATAGGACGAGATCGCCTAGCAAAGCGTGAAGCGTCTAGCAAGCTGGAGGTGTCGTTTAATGAACGAAGCGGATTTGTGAGGTATATTGGAAAGTAATAAATTCCATTTGGCTCCAGGGGAAATTTGAAGTATGAAGTTCTTAGGCGTCCACTTCGCCTTTTTAATTTTGCATTGATATGCTGCGTTGTTTATAGAGTGGATGCCACTGGAGACGGTGTAGTGATTATCTGCGCTGTTAGTTTCCCAATCCAGTGGTCGGAACTGACAGTTTTTTGAATGTAGTCGACTTCCTACAGGGCACTAATCAGTGGTATAGAAGGATTAACTATTTTACCCTGTCTGGCGATCCTTATTCAGATTCATGGTATATGTGTAGCAGTGCACGAAAGTAATCCAGGCTCGCCTGCCCCGTTAGCCGTGCGGTCTAACGCACGGCTTTTCAGATTGGGAAGGAGCGCCTGGTCCACGGCACGAATCCGCCCGGCGGACTAGTGTCGAGGTCCGGTGACCCAGCCATTATGTGGTTTTTAGGCGGTTTTCAATCTGCCTCAGCGAATGCAGGCTGGTTCCCCTTATTCCGCCTCAGCTGCACTATGTCATGGATTGTGCGGCTGGTCCCAGCGGAGGTTCGAGTCCTCCCTCGGGCATGGATGTCCTTAGGACAATTTAGGTTAAGTAGTGTGTAAGCTTAGGGACTGATGACCTTAGCAGTTAAGTCCCATAAGATTTCACACACATTTGAACGCTGCACTATGTCGGCGATTGCTGCGCAAACAAGTTCTCCACGTACGCGTACACCACCATTACTCTACCACGCAAACATAGGGGTTACACTCGTCTGGTGTGAGTCATTCCCTGAGGGGGTCCACCGGGGGCCGAACTGCACAACAACCTTGAAAGAGTGGTTCAGTGTGAGGCGGCGGAGGGGTGAAGTGGACTGAGGTAGTCGTCGTGGAGTTGTGGACCACTGCGGCTGCGGTGGGGGGCGGAGCCTTTCCGTCGTTTCTAGGCCCCCGGTTAACATACAGCATAATACAATACAATCCAGGCTCGCCAATTAACTTTCCGGGGGAAGTCTACAGAGCAATAAGCAGTGTGGTTGTTTTCGTGATCAGCACCGTAGGCTCTGAATGCGGCCACAAGTGGGACTTAACCAGACGCTAAGAAGGCTCCGTGGACAGGACGAGAAGGAAAGGACCGTATTTTATCCATGCTATCTTCAAATTTTCAACGAGTGAGGTCCAGTGAACGTCAAAAATAAAAATAATGAGAAAAGAAAAAAATTAACGAAAAGCACGTATGAACACGGAGATATGAACAGCCGTAGGTTTCTGCTAAAACAGAACAGCTCTTCATCAACCACTCGGGCCACACATTGTTGACGTCACGTAACGGATGTACGTCCGAGGGTTGGTGAGTAGAGTTCCAGACTTAAGCCTCCTTTCGACGTCAGGATCATCTCAGACTGACTCATTTTATTCTATAAGGAGGACAAATGTCAACGGCGTTAGTCGCGAGGGCGCGCATAGCAGTGTTCACCATACTGATGATCTAGTTTGTGACCAACAGTCATTTAAACTGGTGATATAACTGACGAAATCACAATATCTGTAGACAATTTACGCACTGTCAGTCGTAATAAAATCTGTTGACGTGACAAGATGGACGCCAGGAGGCCGCAGTGACACTTTCGTAAAATCAACCTAGTAATGTTAAGGCCGTTTTCTAAGAAAATGCAGCCTCTGATCTGGATCTGCATAAGTACAGACAATGCGTAATGGACAGCCGAAAACAAGTATCCACGGTATGGAAACATACATTACCCTATCTTCTAAACAATTTAAAACAGTTCCATCTCCAAACGAGGTTTTTCTAACTGTATTTACGAGCAACATCGGCGTTGTTTCATTCCCTCACCAGAAATAGGAAAGTGAATGCTACAAATTATTATGACATTTTGGAAGCTTGAGACAGGCACATCACAGAAAAAGACCTGCAATTTTCGCTAAAGATATCGGACTGCCACACGATAATGCCCTACCGTCTCCAATATGTTCAGACCGTTCTTAGGAATGATGTGTAACGGAACGCAGGGGCGATCATAGGGTGCCATGATTTCCTTATTAATGACCTGAACAATAGTATTGCTGCCTCGCGGGGTAGCCGAGCGGTTTGGGGCGCCTTGTCACGGTCCGCGCGTTTCCCCCCGTCCGAGGTTCGAGTTGTCCCTCGGCATGGGTGTGTGTGTGTTGCCCTTAGCGTAAGTTAGTGTATGTTAGATTAAGTAGTGTGTAAGCTTAGGGACCGATGACTCCAGCAGTTTGGTCCCAAAAGACCTTACCATAAATTTCCAAATTAGTTTTATTGGGCATGAATTGTAGTTATCGGGCAAGCATAAGTTTACAAGTCGAAGAAGATTTTGATAGTAGGAGGAGGGCTATACGCTACACTTCGCGGATTAAAAAATAGAGTGGTTGGATACGGACCAGCGCCCTTAGTAACCGTAGAGCAGGGTTGGCGATCCAACGTCAAAAAACGGGCATACTCAAACCTAAGAAGAAGAAATTGGCACCGCATTTAACTCGCGTATGACTTATTTTTACTAGCCATGGAGGCCTAGCGCATAGAGCACTAGGCTCCGGTCCTGGAGGTTCTGGGTTTAGTCCCAGCCAGGAGCTGGGATTTTTCCTCGTTATAATGCCAGCAACGTAGCCCCAGGATCCACACAGACTCTTATGAAATTGAGTATCCAGGGTCATTCCTGTGGATAAAAGCCAGCTTGTCACCCTCCCTTTCTAATGATGCGGCGAATCAAAGGCTACAGTCAGGCCAGGAGTCCGATCACAGTCAGCTTGCAGTTATATAAAACTGCAGAACACCATGAGCGACGTGATGTTAGGTAACGGCAAAAATTGGTACCGTGAGATAATCGGGAGACGATACTGCCTGCGTTGCCATGAACTGAATGCCTCATAGTGGCTTCTGGTTACCTTTTTATTAATTCAAGTACGATTGATTTGTGCAACTCGACGTTCTTGCAGATCATTGCCTGTGTGTGGTGTAATCCTCCCTCTTCCCTCGTTAGCCGGCCGGTGTGGCCGAGCGGTTCTAGGCGCTTCAGTCTGGAACCGCGCGACCACTACGGTCGCAGGTTCGAATCCTGCCTCTGGCATGGATGTGTGTGACGTCCTTAGGTTAGTTAGTTTAAAGTAGTTCTACGGGACTGATGACCTTAAATGTTAAGTCTCATGGTGCTCAGAGCCATTTGAGCCATTTTTTTCTTCCCTCGTTACCTTCCCAGATTCAGTATCGAGATAAATAAAGTAAGGGGACAGCCTCAAATAATTAATTATTTAACAAATAAGACTCAATTAGCACAACGGGTATCGCAAGGGAGCGCTCCGATAAGCGAGGAAGTTAGCCATCTATTCGACACACTCTGAGTCGATCTATATTTTTTATCTCATTAAATTTTTGCCCTACCTTGGTTATGCGCATTATAATGTTTACTTTTAATTCAGGGATGGCTGATATGGTGGGGATGTGGTCCAATTTTCTCTTTGCCAATATTATTTATTACAGCTTTTGTGCACATTAAACCAAGGAAATGTATGCATTAACAGTATCCTTGCCCTGATGGCGCTTACTTCCTGGTCCACTGGCCTCTTAGGTACTGTATGCACTAGGAGACAATGTCTCTATCAAAATGGATTTCGATGTGCAATTCAAGCACGAATATCTAGTGCCCCTTGCGTACAGTCCGGAACAAACATTCTGCGGTAAATCCATTTTCTGTAACGTTATGTAGCTGCTACTTTAATCACTCTGTTTTCTCACTATCATTTTACTTTAAAAATAAAGTAACGTAAGAAATAAGTTTATTTATATCAGTACATGTCTTCTTTACTTCTATGCGTACCACCTGAAATGTATGAGAATCCCTGATCAAGCCAATGACGAAGAATATCTGGGGGGAAAGAGATTTTCCAACGACGAGAATGTTGGTGCCTGGCGTGACAAAGGAGCAGAGTTGTACCGTAGAGGATCTAAACGACGGACTGGACGATCCGACCATTGTTTACAGAGTCATGGTGACTGTGTTGAAAAATGGTATCACGTATCTATGTCACTCTGAAGGGAGTCATTCAGTAATAGTTACATGGACTCCCATAATCATGTGTAATTTTTTTTATGTCGTATCCTATAATTCACTAACAAGGTAATGTAGTGTTGCGGGCCGTTGATTGTCGAACCCAGGACTCCAGATGGCCGAGCTGAAGCCGGGACCCACCACGCCGTATTTCGTCAGGTCAGGCAAGTTCAATAGCGTCAAGGGGCAATGCAGAGTGATAGAGCGGTATTCGGAAGCGTTTCTTTATTCACATAATTTACAATACTTCGATGGGTGCAGTGTAGTGTCAGCGTGCCGCCTGCAGCGTTGTCCCGCGAGTCCAGACGACTGAGCAATTCCTGGTATGCCGACGCCGCTGCTCCGTCGTCAAGGCCGCTCAGCTGGAAGTCGGCCGCCCTCTCCCCGGTCGCCGCCCACCGAAGCGTCGCGTCTTGTGATTCTGGAGGCTGCTACAGTCCCTGGTCCGCGCCACCCTCCACCCCGTTGGGCCTGCTCTGTCCGACCATGGGACGAAGGTGGATGTACTCGTCACCAGTGGCCCTCAAGCCGCCGCTGCTTCCAGGAGAGGACCAGACTCGAACCCGCGCCCTCCTGGATGCAGTGCCGCAACTTGCCGCTAGTGGTGCTTGCCGGATGACAACACACGCCGCCATCCCCGGCGCTGCTCCAGCGCTGCTGCGCCTCCTGCAGCGTACGCCTCGCCCGGACAACGGTACGCCAGGTGGGAAGCGAGCGTGGCCCTTCTTGGACCCACTGCAAACTGCTGTCACTGTCCTCCTTCAGGCAGACCGTGCAATCTCAAGTACCCTTCTGCTGTTCCGTCCCACCCTGGTGTTGTGTCCCCAGAGGTGGAATACAGCCCAAACAAGTACATAGAAACAAAGTACAGATTTACACAGAATATTTACAACATCGCTGCCATACTGGCCCCTATAAGCATAGACCAGCACAGGTCGCCGGCCGCTACGGTCGCAGGTTCGAATCCTGCCTCGGGCATGTATGTGTGTGATGTCCTTAGGTTAGTTAGGTTTAAGTAGTTCTAAGTTCTAGGGGACTGATGACCTCAGCAGTTAAGCTCTATAGTGCACAGAGCCATTTGAACCAGCACAGGTCAGTCCTGACTCTCGACTGACCTGGTATACCCCTCAAGCTAAAAGTGCCTGAATAATTATACTGCTTTTCCCTCGCTTCTGACGTAGTGTCAGAGAGAGACAGAAACTATGGCAGGGTTAATTTCCCTTACGTCAGCCACTTACACATCACCACTCCCGGCGCTGGCCTACTGCCTCGCCTCATACATCGCAATAACGTAAAGCAACGCTGCAGTTCCCTGCCTCGCTGTTGCTTCACACCAAACAAATCGTACGTGCAATACGCCACTGCAGCTCCGCGCAATGTTTTCTCTGCCCGGCCTAATTGCTGCCGACTATTCAAATGGTTCAAATGGCTCTGAGCACTATGGGACTTAACATCTGAGGTCATCAGTCCCCTAGAACTTAGAACTACATAAACCTAACTAACCTAAGGACATCACACACATCCATGCCCAAGGCAGGATTCGAACCTGCGACCGTAGCAGTCGCGCGGTTCCGGACTGAAGCGCCTAGAATCGCTCGACCACCAGCGGCCCGCTGCTGACTATTACCACACACTGCCAGTGGCCCCAGACTTCATCGCCCACCCGCCTTTACTGAATTTTAACAAAATTTCCATTTCCTACGAAAAAGACCAATACTAGCGCAGCAGTAGAGTCACAATATGAACCTTGGTTTACTGACGGAAGTAATGTCTCGTCGGTCACGGTGACTACGTTAAGGCAATTCTGTACCACAACACAGTGAAACAGTATAGCCGGCCGCGGTGGTCTCGCGGTTCTAGGCGTTCAGTCCGGAGCCGCGCAACTGCTACGGTCGCAGGTTCGAATCCTGCCTCGGGCATTGATGTGTGTGATGTCCTTAGGTTAGTTAGGTTTAAGTAGTTCTAAGTTCTAGGGGACTGATGACCACAGATGTTAAGTCCCATAGTGCTCAGAGCCATTTGAACCATTTGAAACAGTATAACTGGATGTGGTATAAAATTCAACTTAGCTTTTCACAGAACACATTTTTCTTTTCCATTGCGACAGAGGAATAATCGTATATAGTGTTGACATTTTGCGTGACGACAAAAAATGCAAAATGAACGCAAGTAAGAGCCGAAAACTTGTCCTTTATTAATGTTGTTTCATGGAGTATTTATGGACAGAAGCGTTACTGCCTCTTATCTTTCTACAAATTGCTAGTCAAAAACTCTGTAGACGAGGAATTTAGCTTTGTAAAGCGTCACTGAGGGCGAAGCGCGTTGTTTGCGCGGCAGGCAGAATATATGTGACGCGACCGCCCCGGAGCATTTGTGATTCCTGCGCGATGGCAATTCCGCCGCGGGGTGCACTAAAATAAAGCGCGCCCGCAGTTATTGTAAAACACGCGGAGCGTGTTCTGCCGCAGGGCGCCCTACATCACGTGAAGCTGGCAGCTTCCTACGCGCATACGGGCGGACACCAGCATGTGCTCACCAATACTCATCAGCAGCCGCTCTCAACTGGAGCTGCTTCACGTGATTCATTGCTACGGCTCTTTTCAAATCCTTCACGTCTGATACGCCAAGGGGCAAGAATTTAAATTACGCCAACAAATGCGTGTGTATGTATATTCGGAATGAATCTTTTACTCTGCAGCGGAGTTTGCGCTGTTTCGAAATTTCCTAGTAGATTACAACTGAGTATTTGAGAGGGGCTCAAAAACCCAGATCGTTCGAATGCGCGCTCAGGTTCTTGGCGACTAAACTATCGAGGCACGACTCATGAGCTTTACTTCTGAGTACCTCTCTCGTACCCTCCACACTTCACAGAAGTTATCCTACATGCCGTCCGTCCGTGTGTGTGTGTGTGTGTGTGTGTGTGTGTGTGCGTGTGTGTTCGCGCGCGCGCGCGCGTTGTGTATATCTGTGTGTTAATGTCAGAAAGAAATTTTCCTAAACAAATGCTGTTAAAATACTGAGTTACGAAATACACTCTAACAAAAATAAACGACGCACCACGAAGGAATTACGCAAATTGGTCAAATTCATACAGATTTCGACGGAAAATGAAAAATTGTAAGCCTTTGCGGCCGGTGGATCAATGTGTGACGCTGAAGCACAATTTCAACTGCGCAACTGGCAAGGAAAGTAAGCAGGGGACACGTAGATTCCAGGGCATTAAGTCTTTGCGGATTTGATTCTGTTTACTCAGTTGGACAACAATACGCCCCTCATACAGGGCGTGAACAATGTACACAGTTTCAGCACTTAGGAGAGGACGTATAGTTGGACTGAAAGAAGTCATTTAGAATAATCGGCGGATGGGCCGACTTCTGAGTAGTAGCGATGTTTGCAGGAATGCGTGTACCTTGCCGAAAGCAGCGTCAGTGAGGAAGAGGGACGACAGACCCCGAATTCATCATTATCATCGAGCCGACGCGCAACCTGTGCTTTAGTGATCACAAGGACCATTAATAGGCAGCTCACAGAAAGGGTGACGAGCTCACGGCGCCCCTTGCACCGAATAACGTTGACTTCTGTACACCAACAGGCCCACTTGCAGTGGTGTCGAACACATTCGGCCTGAAATCTCATTGACTGGAGAAGAGTTATCTTCAGTGATGAGCCCCACTTCTAATGAGCCCCGATGACCACCGAAGACGTGTCTGGAGACCATCGGACAGCGATGTGATACCAACCAGAATATCACCCGCCCTACAGCCCGACAACCTGGAGTGATGGTCTTGGATGCTATTTCACTTCACAGCAAAACCTCTTTGGTTTTCATCCGCGGCCCCCTTACACCACAACGAAATGTCGAGGATATTTTGCGTCCCGTATTGTTGCCCTTCATGGCAAGCCATTCTGGGTTTACATTTCAGCAAGGCAGTGAATGCCCCTGTATTTTAAATGTAATATGTACCTTGGGGATGCGCTCTCGTTGTCGGCTGTAAATCATGTTTATGCTACTCCTATTATGTGTATTTTTTTGTTGATGGGTAGTGTGTATATGAATAGCTGTCTTTTGTTTCTCACACCTTGTACAGAGACAAAGATACTCTTTCAGGTACAATGGAAGGAACTGGGCGGTTGCGTCTGCCTCTAAGGGTATCTCAAATAACAGCGTCATATGACACTCTCAGCGCAGTGGCTGTGGACCTGGAGTTTTCTTCAGACATCTTCCTGCGATCAACGAAACGACAACATAGCCTGACGTACTACTCAAATCAATGGAAAACAACACACGGGACTGTTTTGAACCATGGGACAGAAAGATGCAGATGTACATGGGCTCAAATACTTGGTTTTTGTGGCGTCTCTTCCACAAACGCTGAATTACAAGAAATATGGGGGCTATGCCGAATTTTGCGGCTGTATAAAGTCTGTCACACACACACACACACACAAATAGTTGGATACATAGAAACACACTGTTTAATAGCAGACACAAAAGCTGACATATAGCCTCAGAAACAAAAGAAAAGACTATTGCATTCCATACGATCGAAACAAACGAAGTACATGTAGCCATGAGATAAATGTGATGATATAAGCCAAAATCCGCAAGTGAGCGAGTGTTGTTAGTGCAGTCCAATGCGTGAAAATTGGACGCCTGTGTACAGGAGAACGCATGAAAATAAGCTTCTTAATAACTAAGTCATGAGCTGAAAATAATTGTAGCTTCTAGATCAGGGATATTACTGATTATATTCGTTCAAAATGAGTCATGTAGCACCGGCCGCTGTGGCCGAGCGGTTCTAGGCGCTTCATTCCGGAACCGCTCGACAGCAACGGTCGCAGGTTCGAATCCTGCCTCGGGCATGGGTGTGTGGATGTCCTTAGGTTAGTTAGGTTTAACTAGTTCTAAGTTGTAGGGGACTAATGAGCTCAGAAGTTGAGTCTCATAGTGCTCAGAGCCCTTTGAACCATTTTTTTCTAGGGGACTGATGATCTCAGATGTTAAGTCCCATAGTGCTCAGAGCCATTTGAACCAGAAATTCCTTCATTACTCGCTTCGAAGCAGATAAATGAATTGACAGCAGGACACAACAGTGACTACCTAAGGGCTACTACACTGATTTACAACGTTTTGCTATTATTATTATTATTATTGTTATTGTTATTAGAGTGGTTTGACACAAAGCATTAACAGCTTGAAATCGTCCAATTTCTGCCAATACAGAAGTAAGGAGAGCAGCAATGAAGTGACTTACGAACAGTAAGTATAGTGCACAAATCTGAACTTGTTTCATTTTAAAAGGACTTGCAGTGTGAAAGTCAGCCTAGTGCCGCTATGGAGAGGAGTAATACAGGGGATGCATGTTCCGTATCAAGTGTGTACCCTCACTGTAGACAGGCAGGTACTGTAGCTTTCTTTGGGTAGCGTTTGCGATGCACCACGAATTCTTTCGTCATTCATTCTAACACACACACACACACACACACACACAAATAGTTGATACATAGAAAAACACTCTTTAATAGCAGACACAAAAGCTGACATGTAGCCTCAGAAACAAAAGAAAAGACTATAGCATTCCATACGATCGAAACAAACGAAGTACATGTAGCCATGAGATAAATGTGGTGATATAAGCCAAAATGCGCAAGTGAGAGAGTGTTGTTGTTAGTGCAGTCCAATGCGTGAAAATTGGACGCCTGTGTACAGGAGAACGCATGCAAATAAGCTTCTTAATAACTAAGTCATGAGCTGAAAATAATTGTAGCTTCTAGATCAGGGAGATTACTGATTATATTCGTTCGAAATGAGTCATTTAGCGCCGGCCGCTGTGGCCGAGCGGTTCTAGGCGCTTAATTCCGGAACCGCTCGAAAGCAACGGTCGCAGGTTCGAATCCTCCCTCGGGCATAGATGCGTGTAATGTCCTTAGGTTAGTTAGGTTTAAGTAGTTCTAATTTCTAGGGGACTGATGATCTCAGATGTTAAGTCCCATAGTGCTCAGAGCCATTTGAACCAGAAATTCCTTCATTACTCGCTTCGAAGCAGGTAAATGAATTGACAGCACGACACAGCAGTGACTACCTAAGGGCTACTACACTGATTTACAACGTTTTCTTATTATTATTATTGTTATTGTTATTAGAGTGGTTTGACACGAAGCATTAACAGCTTGAAATCGTCCAATTTCTGCCAATACAGAAGTAAGGAGAGCAGCAATGAAGTGACTTACGAACAGTAAGTATAGTGCACAAATCTGAACTTGTTTCATTTTAAAAGGACTTGCAGTGTGAAAGTCAGCCTAGTGCCGCTATGGAGAGGAGTAATACAGGGGATGCATGTTCCGTATCAAGTGTGTACCCTCACTGTGGGCAGGTAGTTTTCCTTGGGTAGCGTTTGCGATGCACCACGAATTCTTTCGTCATTCATTGTAACACACACCAAACACACACACACACACACACACACACACACACACACACACACACACACACACACACACAAACCAAATATCTTTCATCATTTTAAAAAGAAAAGGGTTCCAAGAAAAGTCATTCATTCTGCAGTTTTAGTTAGGTTGCTTACGTTGGTGATAATGTGGAGCAACCGGGGGGGAGGGGGGGGGAGGGTACTAGCTAAGGTGTGGTGTGCGTACTGTAAGACCTTCAGTACACACACCATCAGATTATTTGACTTGTCACTCTAACGAAGTAGGCAAGTAGGCGAGTGTCAGCAATATGTCTCGTGGTCTTATTGTGGCGTGTTTGTCTTCTGCCGTTAGGTCACACGATAGAAAAGCTGCTTGCACGCATAGAGTAGCAGATTGACGGTGACCAACTTTAAACAGAACTTGATTAATTTTCAGACACATTTATTAAAATAACAACAAGCATAAAAATTACTTAACTTGGTTCTGGATGCTAATTACAATTGACAATCTGAAGTTCCTGTGGTATTGGTGCGTTAATCTTATTGCCACATATATCTCTGATACTTGACAAAAGTGTCTATACGTTTATCTTCATGGCTATATACAGAAATATGGTAATCTTATTAGGCGCAGACTGAAACTTGACTATAGACTGGTACAGACAAATGTAGAACTCGTACAGACTGTTGCAGACAAATGCAGACTGGCTAATCGGAGGTCTGTACACTCGTTATAACACCTCGCGCGTTCATGTATCACTGCGCGAGTGTGACCCACGAAGAAAAAGGTTCTACGTTAGCAGCAATCTCATTGGCTGCGTTACATATTAATACGCGGATCGGCGGAAGCAGAATTTGGTCCGTATCTATGGCAGCACCATCTCGTAGTGCGGAGACGGACGAGCGCTGCGCCTACGCGGAACTATGTACACAACATGAGGTCTGATTGTCCTGTGGGATAACAGTCCAAGAAATGTTGGGAAGCACTGGCCTAACGAAGTGTCACGTTAAGACGAAATCGTCAAACTAGTCTTAGTACTGAGAGAGAACGCTTCCCATTGGAACATACAGCGGGTGGTGTGTTTGCAGTGGCGCCACCCCGGCGCTCAAAAGCGAAACGAAACGCACGAGACACGGGGGCCGGCAGGGCGATTAAGACCCGGGGCGAGAACAAACAGGGCGCATCTGGCCAGCGAGTGACCGGGCCGCGCGGGGCTGCGAGCGCAAACACGGCGGCCGAGGAGGTGACCGGGGTACCGGCAGATAGCGGTTTAATTTGCTGCGCCGCGGCACCAGAGCAAACAGCCGGCTAACAAACCCTATTAATGGAATTTTCACCTCGGGCCAACAAATCTTAATCAGCGCGCGTAGCCGCGGGCAACTTGTCCGTGGCGGGCGCCCGCCGCGCGCTGCCTCGCCGTCCCCGGCGATTGGTCAACACGGAGGAGGCCGGCGGCCGGTGTTTTATGTGCGCGGCCTTCTTTATTGGCAGAGCGCGGCCCGCGTGTCCGGAGGGCAGTAATCGAGTTAGCGGCGCTTTAGTGGCGGCCCTCGGGCCGAGGGCCGAGGGCCGGCTGAATGTTGCAGCGCGCCCGTCCGCGTTATAACTACCGGCGCGGCCCCTGCAAAATGCAGCGCGCGCGCCGTTTGCGCCAGCGGCTAGCCAGCCGGCTGCCTTCGTCGGTGTCGCCGCGGCGGGGGCAGGGAGAAGGCGGCAACACGCGTGTCGCGTCGCTTACTTGTAAAGCAAACGTGAGTGCCACCCGTACCCTATTCCGTACTGATGCACTGCCTGACGAAAGCAAGTGAAGCGCCAGAAGACATAGTCAGTTTTCAGCGTAACTTCGTACACATACACACTACCGGTGGGTATGTAGATGATAAGATTCGCAATTCTCTGTGACGAGTAGCACGGTCAGTAGAGTATATCAGAGTTCTTCCTGCTTACAAGTGGAACGCCTCAGATACGGCCAATCGATTCGGTCCATATTCGTCGAGTCTCTAATGTAAATCCTGAGGCATCGATACGGCTTCGTGGTATCTCTCCGTTGTGCGGTTGGGCTAGAGAGCCTGTATAGGGAGAGAGTGGCCAACCGGACGATACGGCGGCCATTTTCCTGCCAAACTGCGGGCGGTACTTTTGAATGGTCAGTAGTGGAGTAGTGGAGTACACACTCACCGAATCAAAAGCACAAGACAATATGGCGAAATCATTCGTTAAATGCCTTTCTTTACAGCTATAATATACTCATAGTAGCCTACTACGTACAGCACAGGAAAATTTGATACAGTGGCTGTAAAAATTATTCGTTACTTGCATTTATCTCCTTTAAAGTTCTTTTAGTAGACATATTGCAATGCAAGTAACGTAAATAAAAAATATAGTGTATAGCATTTGTTTTGTATCGAAAGTGCATAAGATTTAACGTACCTGTACAGCCATAATATACTCATAGTAGCCTACTACGTACAGCATAGGAAAATTTGATACAGTGGCTGTAAAAATTATTCGGTACTTGCATTTATCTCCTTTAAAGTTCGTTTACTAAACATATTGCAATGAAAGTAATGTAAATAAAAAATATAGTGTATAGCATTTGTTTTGTATCGGAAGTGCATAAGATTTAACGTACCTGTATTACGTCAGATGAATGAAAGTCGTAAGCAGTTGTTTACTTGTGACATGCAAAAAGTGTGAGACGTATTAGTACTTCTTGTCACGTCTTCAAACTTTTTGCATGTCACAAGTAAACAACTGCTTACGACTTTCTTTAATACCTCTCGTAGATAATAACCGAAAAGGATTACAAAAATTAGGTAATATTAAATATAGGCTACTGTAATAACGACCAAATATAACAAGAAAACTACCGTATCCCTTCTACCCCACAGTAAGTAGACCTATTAAAAAATGTCTTTACTACGAATAATGTTTCAGCAACCACGACAACTGCGGAAAACGTGCTTACAACTCGCCTGCGTCAACAGTCAGACAATAATACTGAAACCAAAATAATGCCTCTATTGGAACAACCAAATGCAGCACAACCTGGCATCGCTTACGAACGTCTGCAGAACGAATTACAGATGTCAAAAACAATACTGTACAATTACTAACGTGTTTACTTCAAACATGTAGGTCTACCGACTTCATCACAAAACGCTTCATTTTTTCAACTCGTATTTAAGATCGCAAACGCTGATTACGTACTAAAAACGATATACAACTAAATCGAACATGCATGCTCAACGCATAACAAGTCTCTCAATAATTCAAATACCTTTCAATCGTTTCCAAAAGTCCTCTGAACTTCAATTCAACTCAAAAGCACGGCGAACATAGGAAGCGCGAGAGACGTTTGGCAGAAAAATGGCGCCGAAGCTAATCAACCAATCACGGGCAACTTCACCTATGGCCACTCTCTTTGTATACAGGCTCTCTAGGTTTGGCGGGTCGGCAGCGCCTTCTGCCGGCCTTTTCGCGCAGTAGGGAGGTGGCTCGGAACTGAAACGAACACCAGTCAAGAGCAGATATCGCCTTCTTCCGGGTGTCGCCTGATGTTTACCTTCCCCACTGCTCTAGGAGAGGAAGGGTGTTGCGCGAAATTGGAAATTTGTGGTAAGTTCCTATGGGACCAAACTTCTGAAGTCATCGGTCCCTGGACTTACACACTACGCAATCTATCTTAAACTAACTTACGCTAAGGATAACACACACACCCATTCCCTCCGTCGGGAGGGGCCGCGCAATCCGTGACAAGGCGCCTGAGACCGCGCAGCTACCCCGCGCGGCTCTGTTGCGCGAACAGCTCTTCCGTATTTCTTTCAGTGGGCCGAGCCGCATGGGAAGCAGGCGTGATGCGTTCTTAGGAAGGCGGCTAAAGTGATCTGTTGACAGAAGATACGAGGGACATTTCATAAGTCATGCACACAATTTTTCTTATTTACACGTTTTTTATTCAATATCACTTCACAGTCCTCCAATATAATCTCCCTGCTTCTCTATGATTAAATCCCAACGTCTCGGAAGTGCTATTATTCCATCCAGGACACCACTTCTGTTCATCTGTCGAATGGCTCCCGTAAAGTGGTAGAAAGCTCTTCCGCACAAAGATAACGACGTCTACGCATAGATTTTTTTCGATTTCGGGAACAAGTCGAAGTGTGGTGGATTCATGTCCGTGCTGTAAGGACGATGCGGTCACACTTCCCAACCGTATTCGCGCGTTTTTTGGGCTACAACGTTGCCGATATGCGATCGAGTGTTGTGTGGAGGATCAGTGACCCAGCCTCGAGCAACTGATGTCGCGTTTAGTGTATTTTTCGTCGCAGATTTTGCATGAAGTTACGATAATACACTGCTGTCACGCTTATTCCACATGGCACTATCTATCGCGATGATTCCTCGGTGATCATGAGCAAAAATCATCATTTGCTTGAGCTTTGATTGAGCACGTCGAAAATATGAAGCTCTTCACTCACTGGACTATGATTTCAACTCCGGTTAAGAGTCTCTACTACACGTTTTATCAATAGCGACAATTGGACACGAGAACCCTTGGCCTTCACAATCGAATCGTTGTTTGAGCAAGGTTGCAATGTCCAGGCGTTTCTGCTTCTCTTCAGCAGTCAAGCAGTGGAGGACCCATCTCGAAAATATTTAATCTTCTTCAAATCATTTGTCAGAGTGCGGGATACTGAAGTTGGGGGAATTCCCTTGGCCTCAGAGAGTTCCTCACAAGCCGCACTCCGATCTTCTTCAAGAGCATCTGCTACAAGTTTCAGACTTCGCTCATCTGTTGCCCTTTATGACCTTCCGGACCTTGGCTTATCGTCTATGGCCATACGACCACAACGAAAACGATTAAGCCAAACGTGAAACTGTACTACGGTCCACTGTAAACTCACCAAAAACTTCACTTAACGCACTGTGGATATCTATCTGGTTTTTGTCGGTTTTAGTTTCGATCTTGATGTACGACCTCTGGTCTTCAACAGTCCCCGAGAACCCTGCAGGGTTCGTTTCTACCTGTCGCTAATTTTATTTCTGAGTACACGGCAAAGAAACAAAGACACGTGCTACTTCCTGAAGCTCCAAACTACATCGACGTAATTTTGACTGTTGTTGCGTTAAACGATCTATAGTAATATTAACCTGAGCATTATTTATGACAAGTCCCTCGTAGTTTCGGCTCGCCCAGAATTACTGGGCGCTGGTTCTGTCAATTGAGTGCGAGTAGGAATACTATGTTGAGGGCTGCAACCGCCTGAGTTCTGTTGTACGTAACATATTGGATTCTTTGTTTTTTTCGCGCGTTGGCAGACGTGTTCTGGTGATGGAACTGTGGGCCGTAAGTCTGAATATTTGGTGCCTTGTTGGCCGCTCCTGTTGGGCCCAAATTGATTATGGATTTTTTTACCTAAATTAAACTTATGATTACGTGGTACTACAAGAGTGAGGTTTAAATGTCACTCAGTTCCTTTAAAAGAGCTAGTGACAGTTAAATGTAGTGAATACATCACTAGCCTTGAGCATTTACCAGTGATTACTTCAATCATACCATGCAAGTGTAGATTACATTGACTTACGTGAGATCTTTAAATCAAGTGTCATAGTTTCTTTCCTGTTATTTAATGCTATCGGAATGAGTTGCTCGTACTGAGGCGCTAAGTTTATCTCTACCGGGACTGGTTGGATACAACCGTTAGTTGGTTGGCGTTGTATAGCGTAGGTGGACCGCTCTGTTTTCATGTAAGGAGGATCACTCTGTCGCGTGCTTTCTGGTAGCTTTACTCTCTTCTCACGTGCTCACTTGACCGTCTTACGGGCCGCGCAAGCTATGT
Organism: Schistocerca nitens; assembly: GCF_023898315.1. Taxonomy (NCBI): domain Eukaryota; kingdom Metazoa; phylum Arthropoda; class Insecta; order Orthoptera; family Acrididae; genus Schistocerca; species Schistocerca nitens. The sequence goes on from NC_064618.1 coordinate 499,099,321, forward strand.
TGTGCTTCCACGACACGCGGCTGCCGTCACCGACGCTTATGTGCGGTCCGTTCCCGGGCTTGATGATTTCCGCTCTGTATCTTAAAACAACTCATGTGATAAGCAGTTCTTACTTGGGAGTGTATCTGCGTAATTTGCTAGCTATCCTGGCCATCATTGGTCGTTCATGCACAACCTTGGTGTGTTGTAAGTGTACCTCTGCATCTGTCTGGCCTTTTCAACAGTATGAAGTGACGGCGTCTTGTAGTGCTGTCGAAGTGTTCTGTCGCACCTTTCTGTAATTATGATTTTAATACCTTTTCAACTGTTTGAATAATTGCTCAAAATTTTCTATGGTTAATTATTGCTGTTTAAAATGAGGAGTTTTGGTCTTACTATTATCGCCATTTTGGCGTAAAATTTAAGTGCTCTCACGGTTAATTATTTTGGAATTGAAATCTGATTCTTAACACTGGAGTTATTTAACATATTTGATTTTATATTTTATTATTTACTGCATTAAATGAAATTTCTTGTCTTACTATTAATGTCATTTAGGCATATAATCTTTACTACTGTCAGTCAATTCCTGTAACTGAAGTTTATTTTAAATTTCCAGTCATTTAAATTTACAGTCTGAGAAACAATTCATGATGATTACTGTTCAAGCCAAGTGCGTCGGCGAATTTTATTACGCGATTGGTCTACACAGCGCGTGTCCCACTAAGGCCTATTTCTTCTCCTGTTCCAATCTACAATGCCGTGTGTGTTAATTTTAGCGTATTAATACGCCAGTAACGCTCTCAAGACGAATATGTAAGTCGCAGCACACGGGACAGAAGATGAAACACCTGGAATGCATTCTGAAGAGCAGTTGGTACTACACCAGTTGCATAAGACCTTTCACCCGGAGAAGAGAAAATAGGAAAAAGAAATGTTGGGAATGGTCTTTCTGGCATATATTCCCAAGATGACGGGCAGAATCGGCCATATATTGCAAAAACTCGACGTAAAGACCGTTTTCAAACCAACCCCTAAGATCGAAGGGTGTTTTTTGATCGAAAACGGACAAAAGGTATCCATCCGCAATGTCAAGAATACACGCCGTAACGTGCACATACGAAAAAATATACATTGGAATGGCCGGACTATTCGTCATCATAAACGTGAGGATTGGTTGAGAAAACGGCGGTGGTGGAGAACGCGCTGTGTGAGACTGTCTACATAATAAAATTCGCCGACACCCAGCTTCCTGCTGCGGAGAAAAGCTACAACGCCTGTTTGTTCTGGAAGCCATAGAAATTGAAAATATGACAATGGTTTTAATAAGAATGAAGAAAGCCTCAAGATGAACGGATCCTGCATTACCATACTGCAGCGAACTACCACCACAAGTAACAAGAGGAGAGTTGCAGCGGTAATGAGCATGGAAAGTCCCTCAGAAATAGGCACATAAGTATAATCTGTGGCCTCGGGATCTACTCCGCCGCCAGCAAAGAAGAACGAATCTTTGCCACCCATGCTCGCGAAACGTCAGACACATCATTAAAGAAACGTCGGACGAAGATACCGGACAAGACCAAACAGACAATACGTCAACTAGTCGCCCTGAAAGACTTAACAGTTTTAATTATCTCTCGAAAAAAAAAAACATCAAGCCACGACATTGTAACTTGGTGATGATGTTGGCTTTCCCTACATATTAATACTTCATTTGCGACGAATTTCTCCCAACGGTGTATGTCTTGGCAGAGACATTCGTTGGAGAATTCTGCATGTCAACTGTCCTACCTCGAAAATCACTTCATCATCGTACCGGAAATAACTGCCAAGCAATTGTGTCTACACCTAAGGGAAGAGGAAGAAGTCAGTGTGTCATGTCAGGAGAAAACGGGAGGTGAGGCAAAAATTGATAGACCAGAGAAGCAGCATGTGTGTGTTCTTTGCAGAACGAGTTGATGGTTGTGGAGTAAAAACCTTCCATAGACAGATTCATGCGACACTTCGTCTTGACAGCCTCGTGCAACCTAGTCACGAGATTTGGGTACTATGCCTGTAATGCACGAAGCGCGTTCAGTAAGTAATGCAACAGATCTTTTTTCTGAAAGCAGGTTGGCTTTATTCAGGATTCCAATATACCATATTATTTTTCACTCTTTTGGCTACAAAATGCTGTTTTTCGACATAATCTCCGTTCATGGCGACGGCTTTTCCCAACCTCACTAGGAAGGCCTGTAGGCCCGCATGGTACCACTCGATTGGTTGACTTCGGAACCAACGTGTTAGTGCATCGGTAACCTTCCCATCACCCACGTACTGCTTCCCGCGTGGTAAATCCTTCATTGGGTCCGACAGATGGAAGTCGAAAGATGGGAGATCCGGAATTTAGAGTGGATGATGAAGAAGTCCAATGAAGCCCTGTGAGCTTATCTCGAGTGCACAGACTTGTATGAGGCCTTGCATTTTAACGGAGAAGGAGAAATTCGTTTGCATTTTAGTGGCGACGAACACGGCTGAAGTTTCCTGATGACAGCACTATACACTTCAGCGTTAATCGTCACAAAATGGGGGAAGACATCGAACGGAGTAGCCCGTCTTTATGGTAAATTGTAAGGTGGCAAGGAACCCAGCGTGCACACACCTTCGAATACTCCAACTGGTGGACAAATGTGACAGCACTACCGACATAGACTCCCAATTCAGCAGTGGTCCGTCGATCACCTCCAGTGAGCGTGTCTGCACGTTCCATCACTGCAGAAGTCATAGCTGTGTGCGGTCGTCCGGCACGTGGGAGATCGGTCTGGTTTGTGCGACCTTCTTGCAGTGATGAAAGGCGTCTCACTCAACGACTCGCCGTGCTTTTGTTCACCGCCAGTCTCCATAGACATTCCGCAAGTGCTTATGAATATCTGCCATGCTCTGGTTTCTACTAAAAGAAGCTCATTGACAACTCTGTGACGGAAGAGGTGCCATTGTGAAAGATACGTATACTGCCACCACGTACCGGAGCTTCACGAAACTATAGGAGCTGGAGCGGGAATATTCTGCGATGTCCCACAACAAATTCCGCATTTTTTAAGCGAAATTGTCCGAGAAAAATAATGTTGTTGTACTTATTCAACGCCCCTCGTAACATACCTCCCCCGCCTGTGACGTTACTCTTCCCGTGTACTTCCGTGATTTAATGTGACGTTTTCATCTTTATTTTTCCTTTACTGTCGAATAGGCACCTATTTGAACAATTTTATATGTGTGCAGCCCCATCCTTTTCAGTTGTCTTAAAATCTACACTAATAATAAAACTGTAAAACTATCGAGCTTGTCTGTTTGAACACGCTTCTCCAAATCCAATACCCAATTCTCCTGAGGTTTTCGCTAGCAACTTGAGCACAGCAAACTATCGAGCTTCTCTGTTTGAACACGCTTCTCCAAATCTAATACCCAATTCTCCTGAGGTTTTCGCCAGCAACTTGAGCACAGCATGAGGCATCGTATAGGCTTGATTCATCAGAAAGGGATCACGGAAAAAAATGTGATTTGAGGTTTTACTCACGCTAATATTACAAATGTGAAAGTAACTCTGTCTGTCACGTTTTCACGGCTGAACCGCTGAAGCGATTTAAATGAAATTTGGTATGCAGATAGCTTGAGAACATAAGCAACTTCAGGAAGTGTGTAGTACATGAAGATTTGAAGAATATTACGTGAATTAGGGAAGAGTACTTAGTCTTTGAAAAGCTATTTATTCTCTGACTTTTGATTTTTGCCTTATTTGTGTAAGTTCTTTTATTGGTTGGCATGTGCTACGTGATACGATTAAAAGTAAATAATACAATGTCTATACAATCTTCAGTGTGTTTAATCCGTGCTTCCACACTATTTGTTGCATAATGTACCAGTTCTGTATGTGCGGTACTTTGGCAGTAGACGACGCATTGTGCATTGGGACAGCCTGGGGAGGGGGAAAGCGGGGTGCACATCACGAACTATGCTTACCCTAACAGGCAGACACGTGAGAGCAGCTGACGTTGTTGCACATACAGTGCTTACTTAGCCAACATCCCCATCATAACAAAGCTACCGATATGTGAGCACAGTTCTAGGTAACAGCTAGTGAAAAATAAAGATGCAGATAAAACCTGCATTCTAGTGGAAGCTGGGATACGTGGATGCAGAGAGAGAGAGAGAGAGAGAGAGAGAGTCGTGCGGGCGTCATTGGAGAAGTATTGATTAATGTTGACACTTTTGCTAGGTTTCACTGTGAATGTTACTGATATCGAATGAAACAACAAGTCTACTTTTACCACGCACTATTTATTTATTTCCAGAATGCCTTTCGGTGGTTTAAACATCCATCATCAGGTGCGTTTATCTAGGTTAATATACCATGTTGTGTATGTTGTGCTACGCCTTTCGAGTGACCTGTGGTACTGCCTAGTACAGAAAAACTCAATTTAAGTGCGTGGTTCATAGGTTTGTGGAGTACTTTGGCTGAAAGGATAAGCGAATAGATAATTGTGAAGATCAACTAAATGAAATTAAATATGTGTAGTATCTGTAATCTCCTTTCCTGTACTATTACATCACGTACACAACACTGAAGGAACAAACTAGGGCCTAGAATCCAATAAGTACAAAGAATATGCAGCAAAACAAAACAGGACTTTGGAGCAAGTCTCTAAGCAATGTGGGGATTTTTGGTTACATAGATAAATAGAAATGTAAGAGTAAATATTTCCATTGGTCACAGATTCTCTTTTCTCGAGTTTACTTCACTTAATACTTTGTACACATTTAAGTAACCAGGATGATATAAACGTTAAATGTAATAATTATGTTGCTAAAAATGATAAAATTTATGTATAAATAACAAATTTACTTTTTATTACTACCTTATTTGGTTGTGTGTATGTATGTGTGTATGTATGTACGTGAGTGTTTTATATCTAGATCTGTTTTTCAATATAGCATGTCCAACGAGTCAGTTATACCGAAGAGTGGCAGTAACAGATAGAGAGGATACGTGTCACGTAGGCCTACGGTTACAGATGTTATTGTAGTGATACGTGTATCTCGGGGCTAAGTTTGTGCAGCAATGCTGGGTACAAATAATCCGACGACGAATCTCTGCGACAGCAAACAGCAGGTCAAGCAAATGAATAGACCATAAAATTCTCTAAGAGACGGGACAACTTACAGTATGATGCCACTGTTGGAATAAGTGAAGAGCTCTCTTCAAGCAAAAACTTGTTCATTCATTTTTCTACTAGTACCTACAGTTTTCACACTTAAAAGTCTTCATATTTGAGGTTACATAAAGAAAAAGGTGCAATGTATTTTCAGGTAGCTTTCCACTGTGCTCGGCATTAGCCGAGACAGCTAAGAGACAGCAGATAACAAAACATCCCATTTATGAACAACTTTTTATGATTATCGCAGCATTAATGTAGCAAGCGGCGTGCTTCGGTGTCTAGCATAACTACGCTTAAGGTTATTAACTGTTCTTCAGGAAGCAAAGGGCTTGCCGAGTGAGGTGCCCAGCGGACTTTTATTTGGAAGGAAGGAGTTTCCTTTTCTACCTGACCAACACGGTTCAGTTTCCCCGTCGTTTTCCTGGTTTCTTCAGGAGAAAACCGGTGGCGTGTTTAACGATCTATGGCTTCATTCTCACTCCACTCTTCTCCATGCAACGTAGTGCTGAGTCTTTTGACCCCAGCATCGACGAGACGTTACAGTTTAACATTTATTTCTTAGGAATGGGCAGTAATGCACATGAAACACATCATAGCGTGCAAAGTCAGTAGACGGGTTGCCAACTAGGTACACTATGTGATCAAAAGTATCCGGACACCTGACGAAAAACGACTTACAAGTTCGTGGTGCCCTCCATCGGTAACACTGAAATTCAGTATGGTGTTGGCGCATCCTTAGCCTTGATGACAGCTTCCCCTCTTGCAGGCATATGTTCAATCAGGTGCTGGAAGGTTTCTTTGGGAATGGCAGCCCACTCTTCACGGAGTGCTGCACTGAGGAGAGGTATCGAAGTCGGTCTGTTAGACATGGCTCGAAGTCGGCGTTCCAAAACATCCCAAAGGATTCAGGACAGTCCATTACAGGGATGTTATTGTCTTATAACCACTCCGCCACAGGCCGTGCATTATAAACAGGTGCTCGATCGTGCTGAAAGCTGCAATCGCCATCCCCGAATCGCTCTTCAACAGTGGAAAGCAATAAGGTGCTTTAAACATCAATGTAGGCCTGTGCTGTAATAGTGCCACGCGAAACAGCAAGGGTTGCTGCAATCCCCTCCATGAAAAACTCGACCACACCATAGAACCACCGCCTCGGAATTTTACTGTTGGCACTACACACGCTGTGAGATGACGTTCACCGGGAATTCGCCATACCCACACCCTGCCATTGGATCGCCACATCGTGTACCGTGATTCGTCACTCCACACAACGTTTTTCCACTGTTCGATCGTCCAATGTGTACGCTCCTTAAACCAAGCGATGCTTCGTTTGGTATTTACCGGCGTGATGTGTGGCTTATGAGCAGCCGCTCGACCATGAAATGCATTTTTATCACCTTCCCCCTAACTGTCATAGTACTTGTAGTGGATCCTGATGCAGTTTTGAACTCCAGTGTGATGGTCTGGATATATGTCTGCCTATTACACATTACGATCCTCTTCAACTGTCGGCGGTCTCTGTCAGTCAACAGACGAGGTTAAAAATAGTTCAAATGGCTCTGAGCACTACGGGACTTAACTTCTGAGGTTATCAGTCCCCTAGAACTTAGGACTACTTAAACCTAACTAACCTAAGAACATCACACACATCCATGCCCGAGGCAGGATTCGAACCTGCGACCGTAGCGGTCGCGCGGTGCCAGACTGAAGCGCATAGAACCGCTCGGCCACACAGGCCGGCACAGACGAGGTTAGCCTGTTCGCTTTTGTGCTGTACGTGTCCCTTTACGTTTCCACTTCACTATCATATCGGAAACAGTGGACCGAGGAATGTTTAGGAGTGTGGAAATCTCGCGTACAGACGTATGACAGAAGTAACACCCAATCACCTGACCACGTTCCTCGGAGCGCCCCATTCGTCTCTCTCGATGTCTAAGAACTACTGAGGTCGATGATATGGAGTACGTGGCAGTAGGTGGCATCAAATGCACCTAATAAGAAAAACTTATGTATTTGGGGGTGTCCGGATACTTTTGATCACATAGTGTATGAATAAACTAATCGTTAGTGTGAAAACAACTTGAAAATACACATCGGGGAAAAAGGAATGCTCAGCAAGTCTCCTTAGAAACCCCAGCGCAATGAATGTTCTCCCTGCTGGCAGTGAGTCACTGATGCTGCATTTAGTGGTTTTCGTGATCTCCTGCAAAATGTCTTTTCTTCAGGCTAGCTGTAGATAAACTGCAGCCACAGTGGTAATACTCTAATATTTGTGAGCGGGTAAATATTTTTCATATTTCTGTGCAATAAGCTTTGTTCTGGAGAACTCACCACCCAGTCATTACCGATTCATCCTATAAGCTCGACTCTACCATCCTCGAGTCGATACTATACCTCTGCTTGTGATGTCCTTCCGATTAACACGCTAATAAAACACATTAGCGTACTGCCACTACAGTCTATAGCCCACGAGGTGAATCTGTAAACCACATACCGTGGGCCACATTTGGCAAAAATATCGGTAGCAACAACATATGAATGCAACATCGGTCGCTGTCGACAGCTAATTCCCCTGCTAGTTAGGCAGCGAAACAAGTCAAAAAAAATGGTTCAAATGGCTCTGAGCGCTATGGGACTCAACTGCTGTGGTCATAAGTCCCCTAGAACTTAGAACTACTTAAACCTAACTAACCTAAGGACAGCACACAACACCCAGCCATCACGAGGCAGAGAAAATCCCTGACCCCGCCGGGAATCGAACCCGGGAACCCGGGCGTGGGAAGCGAGAACGCTACCGCACGACCACGAGATGCGGGCGAAAGAAGTCACACAGCTGCATTCGTCGTACGGCACCAAATGTGACCCTGCAACTTCGTACAGTGTCATCCTATTTTCTAACAGCCCCCCCGCAGCCACTGAAGAAGCCTGGAAGATTGCAGAACGCATGTGTAACTGACTAGAAGAACAGATCATTTATCGACTTTTGTGCACAGTTTTATATTTCTGAACATTTCTAGTAAGTATGTCGTCCTCGCACCACTTCAATATGTTATCGATATTTGACTGGTTATTCACGCAACTTTTCGGGTGTTACTTACATATACATAACTGAATCAACAGTAATGTATTAACATTGTCTGCCATACCATTTATGTACGTGTACAACATCAACAGGAAAACGTCCCAACACACTTCCCTGAGGCGCTCCTCTTGTCGATGGTTTTCTCCAGCCAAGATAACATGCTGCGTTGGAGTGCGTCTTATTTGTGACTTTTTTACTCTTTTCGTAATTTCCTTGTTCTATCCCACAGTTCGACTCGATGTCATGTGGAAATGAGCTGTGTAAAATTTGGACTTAGTAGAATAAAGGGCCTACAGAATCGGAAAATTCATAAAAATAATTCCATCAATTTCGCAACGTATTACTTTTCGATGAGAAATTCATTCATTACCCGATGTAGGTCTGTAGTTTGATTACTTCAGCCGCGCGGAGTGGCCGTGCGGTGAGAGGCGCCATGTCACTTAGCGTGCGGCCCTCCCGACAGAGGTTCGAGTCCTCCCTCGAGCATGGGTCTGAGTGTTGTTCTTAGCGTTAAGTTAGTTTAAGTAGTGTAAAGACTAGGGACCGATGACCTCAGCTGTTTGGTCCTTAGGAATTCACACACATTTGAACATTACTTCAGACTTAATTCTCATGTGTCAGGTCAGTTTCATTAGATCACGTGAGACGTCAATGAGCCCAAGAAAGAGGGCAGAGAGTGTCAACTCGTTTCTTTTTACGACTCAACCCTGGCCACTACAACTAGTCTTTCACTTTCGAGGAAAGGCAGCAGCAGCGGCAAGGACCATGTCTTTGTCTTCAGTTAGTTTACGGGAAAAATTTTATTTACTCGGATATTACTCTCACAAAATAACTAGAGGCAAACTGCCATGTTTCCAACAAACATTAAAGGTTTTCATTCACAATTTGCAGGTGTGTAAAAGTGCCGCATTAGCTGCGAGGGGAGTCATGACTTATTGGGAAAAAACACAAATTCTGCCACAAACTCAGAGCAATTGCGTATCAAAATTAGAAGCTTTGTACCAACAATAAGGGCAACTATAAAAACAAACCGGAAGATCGTCGAACGTCCATAAGCGAAAAGAAGAAGAATTTCTTTGAACGTCTGATGTCAGTTTTGCAAAAGCTCGATCCAATGCAGTAAATATAATTACCATTCTTCTTCTTTAGGAACCGCGTCATCCAAGAAGTTTGATGATCCCCATCATGATCTACTATTTGTCCGTGGCTTTTCAGAATAGCGGTTCTGTGCTCAATCCAAACAACTGGCTCAAGTTATTCAGTCACAATAATCCCCTACGTCTTGGACAAAGTCCGCCATCAGTATTTCCTCAAAGTACTAGTTGCAATAGATAGTATTTGTAGTTGTTTAAAACTTGGTTTCTAAATCTTTGTCTTACCACTATATAATCTATCTGAAACCTTCCAGTGTCTCCAGACTCTTCCATGTATACAACCTTCTTTCATGATTTTTAAACCAAGTGTTAGCTATGATTAAGTTATGCTCTGTGCAAAATTCTGCTTCTTCTGGCATAGCTGAACCAGCCGATCACGTCGATCATGACCAGTCCTTAAACCAAAATGATGTACATATGTCAACGTGCCGACCATGGCCTACCTTGGCATTACCACTAAAGAAGGTAAATGTTATATGGCCAATCAACGATTGAAAGAACAACCAGGGTTCGTGCATAGAATCAATCATCAGCTACTTGAGAAAGAGAGAAGAGCATATGAGCGAACAGACAGCTGGGCGTGGCGAGAGTGAAGTCAACATGAAATTCAACATTTCTGTAGGTGATTTATTTATTAATTTATAACGCAGTTTTATACATAAATAAACCTGGAAATAATATAAAGGAATATCCACTATTCATTCAGTGCTGATAATTTTGCTCACGTATCGATCGTTTAACTTTCTATCGTTCAGATCTGCCTTATAATTTCCCTCAAAACAATCTGCTGAAGTTTTGAAGTCAAGTTCAAACAGGTTGAATGGGACTTAATTTCAAGGAAGCTTCAGAAGGATCAACTGATAAAACTACCCGAAAAATTACATCACCACAAGTAATAAAGAGAAAAAGACGGCAATAAGTAATGATTTCTACACTTGCTGCTGACTTTGATAAATGCAGGATCAGCGACAGGAAATCATTTAAAACCTGACTGCTGCAATCAAAGCATTAGAACAAGACATCGAAGATTTTGCAGTCAACAGGAATTCTTTACACAAGTCATGAGAGAATTTCTAAGAAAAATGTTACTGAAGTCAAGAGCCAATTTGAATATACCACATTACAGCCGGCTATCGTCCATTTCGATGGCAAATTACTACCAGAATTAACAGGTAACGATAAGTTAGAGAGACCTGCTGCGGTTCTCCCTTGGGACTGTTTTCTTATGGTGCTACAGAAAAGTTACAGGATCGAAGAATATCATTTCCCAAACAATGATCCAAGTAAAAATGCTTTTTGCAAGATTACAAGCACAAGAAAAACGATATAATAATTTTAAATTAATTTTATCTATTAAGGATAAGTAGAGAGAGATTCTGTTTTCCACATATTTATTTACGATGGACGTCCCTTTGTAATAAACTTTCTCTTTTTCCTTAGTCTGTAGTCAATAAGCAGTGTACTTTTTTCCTTCAGCCTTTGCTCCATTGTAACATCTCAACTTCATGTAAAGCTCTTTCTAACATACATTATTGTTGCCTCAATAGATTATAGTGAAACGTTTTTTTACTATAGTGTACGAAAAACACGCCTAGGTCAGTATTTTTTATTAGTGATAATAGGTTTAGATCTGCCTAGTAGATCATCTTCAGATGCACGCTGGAATCGCATACGGGAGGACGGCCGTTCGAATCCGCGTCCGACCATCCTGCCTTAGGTTTTCCGTGATTTCCCTTAAACGCTTGAGGCGAATGTCGGAATGTTTGCTTTGAAAGGGCACCTCAGATTTTCTCCCCCTCCCTTGAAACAAACAGTCCGACCCTGCCCTCCTTCTACAAGTAGTCGCCGGCCCTTTACACCTGGAACGGAATTTGTGTCTGCCTATAGTGTTATTCATGTGAAAGGGTGTGAATCTTTCTAAATGTATGCCAGTTGCGTAGCCACAACATAAGAGATTGCTCCCAGAGCGAATCTTCCAATCCGGAGCGAAGTGTATGCTGATATCAAACTTCTTGGCAGGTTAAAAATGTGTGCGGGACTAGGATTCGAACTTAAAACCTTGCCTTTCGCGGGCTTCGTTCTTATAGAGATTTAAAGTGTTAATTTACTTCTTGTGCTACAGTGACTTACTGTCTCACATGTTGATTCCTGTAATAGGGCGCCAGCTCGGTATTCAAGTAGGGGCATGTGGGAAACCGCCCAAAAATCACATTGAGGTTGGTCTGCACTCAAACCATTCGTCGTTAATCTGCCGGGCGGATCAGATCCTTGGCCAGCGCCTCTTCCCGTCCTCGAAGCAGCACTTTAACAAGCTTTTTTTTTTTTTTTTTAATCTCATTTTGTCCGTTGCATTTGATCGGGGTGGATGTGCCATGACACCCGTTCAAGTTCATCGTTGATCCTTTCACTCAGTTTTTTTTTTTTTATTAAAGAGGACAGCTAACCCTCTGACCGAACACGCTTGGATATCCGGGAGAGTAATCGCTTAATGTTACAATGCTGCTTCCTTGTCTCCAGTCTGCGCATTTACATTAAGTAACGACATATAATATTCCTAAATTTACATGTATTTTACAGCTGCTCATATAATGAAGTACGTATTTTACAGCTGCTCATACAATGAAGTACACTCAGACTAATACTCTTACCCCTTCTCATCCGTTGGGAAGACTATTACCACGTGTTCATGGCACAGACGTCTGAGTGGTTATCTACTCACAGTTGGTTATGGGTTTCAAAGTAACAATAAAATCCAAATTTAACTGGTTTAGGTTGTTATAATAATATTCAAATTTGTACTGCAAAATATTTATCGAAGAATTTCATTGTTACTTCCGTACCTTTCATAAGCAGTAGTCCAGCAAACAGAATTCATCAGACAGCACGGATCGCACATTCGTCAATAGATAGTTGACGAGCAATATATTTGTCAATGATAAAAGAAAAACGAAATTTAAATTTCTCTCTTCCAGTATAAAGCAAATGTCGTCTGTGTCAATTTCCTGTGCACTTTCCCCCTGTACATCTGCGAAAAACAAACTTTCTCTTCCCAAAATACGATCTTTTGCTTCCACGGTTTACTCAGCCCCGATACTGCAGAAGCGAGCGCTTTATGTAAACCAGCGTTTGGGTGCGTCCGTTACAAAAACCACGATACGCAACTTATTTCAATTATAGACCGCATGATTATACTCCTCAATTTTAATTTTATAAACAAACAACTCGGACGGAGGTCGGTACGGTTTGCGGCCAGTGTAAACAACTGTACCAATATTCCCGAACTGAACTCAATTGCAGCTCGTTCCTGTCAAATCATGAATATTTGAAAATTAGCGGCCGGCCGCGTTCGGCGGGCAGGCGGCCGGGCGAGGTAAGCCGTGATGTTGGCAGCGCCGGAGAAACAGCTGAGGGACGGACGGCGCGGGACGGCGCTTGGCAATTCAAACAAAACACTGGCTGGCTGCTGGCACTACTCAATGTTACGGAACTGAATAGAAAGGCGAGGTCAATTAGTTCTGGCCTAAGTGGGTACAATGGCGGGCCGCCTCCTGTTGACACAGCCACAAAGCCGCGCCTCAACTTTGCGACCGGCGGTATCAATTATGAGAGGAAATGGTAAAGTAATAGAAGAAAGGCTTCCTCTATAGCCTCCTCCTTGTTATGTATATAAAGAGGACGGAGGTATACATTGAAAACGGGAAGCTTTTTATAGCCTCTTGAAAGATGCTATGAAAAATTTAGCGTCTCAGTAGCTAGGTTGCTGGATTTAGACGTGGGATGTGGGAGAAGGTTGGCGGGAGAGGAATTGTAGGTGGAGGTGGGAGGGCGGAAGGGGGAGGGAGAGGCAGAGAAGAGTAGGGGAGGGATGGGGAGGGGAGGGTAGCGAAGCGAAGGCAGGCCCCGGCAACGGCCCGCTCCGCCGTACACCTCGCCTCACCTCCGACAGGAACGTCTCCACATTTTTCCTTCCGCTCTCTCTTTTGTCCGTGCATTATTTAGGAGCCGACAGAAGAGAGAAGGAAGGGGAAAAGGGTCATGCATGAATGACCTGACTTGCAGTATTTGACAAGGAAGAGTTCAGATTCCCGCTCCCTCCGCTAGAATGTTGTTTGTAGCGTCAGCCTGATATCTCTCTGGGAACTTTGTGAAAGGCCGGTAGCGAGCGCGAAGGCGCCGCCTGACAAGCGAGTGGGCTGGAGGGGGGCCGGGAGGGGAATCCCCCGAACAGAGAATAGCCGCGTGTGCGGGGCTCCCAACCACGCAGACTGCCAGCAAACACAGCTTATGGCACGCTGGGTGTCAATAAACATTCGCCAAGACAGACGGAACAGCTAATGGAAGAAACGAACGAGAAAGGCCATCGTTTCTTCCTTATTTATTCCATTACAGCAATCAACATTTCAGACAGTAAGTCACTGTAGCACAAGATGTAAATTAACACTTTTAATAAGAACATAGCCCGCGAAAGGCAAGATTTCAAGTTCGAATCCTGGTCCGACATACAGTTTTAACCTGCCATAAAGTTTCCATGTCATTGTACACTCCGCTCCGGATTGGAAGATTCTTTCTGGAAACAACCAGCCTCCTAGGCTGTGACTAAGCCATTTCAGCGCGATATTTTTTCTTACAGGAGCGTTAGTCCAGCTTGGGGAACTGCAGTGATGAGGCTGGCAATTTTTTGTTAGCTAGCGACTAGTGACTTACATACCAGTATGAACTATTTAAATCGCATTTTAAACCAAAGCATTGCAGTGATTATTCCTGAAACTGAGAAATACTTAACGGAGAGTCTTAGTAGTCGTGTGAAGGTGAATTGGCTTTCAATATCTCTTCTGTATTTTATTTTATAAGAAAGTTGTTTACAAACTTTCTTTCAAAAATGGTTCAAATGGCTCCGAGCACTATGGGACTTAACTTCTGAGGTCAGCAGTCCCCTAGAACTCAGAACTACTTAAACGTAACCAACCTAAGGACATCAGACACATCCATGCCCGAGGCAGGATTGGAACCTGCGATTGTAGCAGTCGCGCTGTTCCGGACTGAAGCGCCTAGAACCGCTCGTCCATCGCGGCCGGCAGAGCTTTCATCATGAAAGATAATATATATTAACATCTTCGGGGTTGATAAATTCGGAAATGTCACATTTCATAGAATTAGAATTGACGCTTCAGTTTTGTATTTTTTTCTATCACTGATGTCTTTCGTTTCAATTTCTTGTAGTTTGTTGAGGGGCAAAGCATACATGCTTCTCTTTTGTACAGACGTCAGGCTCATCAATTGTTGTGCTATTAAGTCGCCATAACACAACTATTTGCCCACAGTTCCACTTTTATTAAATCTGTACGCTTCTTCTTTTCGAGACATATCTTATTCTTTACATTCATATGATTGAAAACTTTTTGTGTGCTACTTGACGTTCATGACATCACATCTCCAATCGTTATTAAAATAATCGTCCATATGACTTCTCTTTGTCTGTAATAATATATAAATTTCAGCGTGCTTACTTTGGAGCCAACATATGTCATTGCGCATAAATCACCTTAAAGTATTACCTCAGCATACTACACACACATATGCCCTAGTTGCGTGTCGTCTGCTAACATCGCAAGAGATTCCCACCTAACCCGCAAAGCAATGCACAATTACGCACGGCCACCACTTCGAGGGGTTTACACATGCACACATGCGCATGCTTAGTTGCGCTGTAAGCGCTTGAGACCAGTTGAACTGGGAAAAGGCATCGTGTGGGCGTACCTTAAGACAGCTGCAGTGAAACTAACACTCCCTAAGAACAAAAGAAGCAATTATAATTATTGTTTGTGTTGTTATATTCGTAAAAGGCAGTTGGACAGAAAGTCGAATTTGACTACATCTACATCCATTCTTCGCAAGCCACCGAGCGGTGCACGGCAGAGAGTACTTTGTGTACCAGTGTTGCTTCCTCTTTTTCCTATCACAGTGGCGCGTGGTTCATAGTAAGAACGATTGGTGGTCAGACTTCGTGCCGGCCGAATCTCTCTAATTTTATTTTCATTGTCTTTTCGCGAGATATACACAAGAGGAAGCAGTGTTTTGGCTGATTCTTCTAGGAACGAACGCTCTCGGAATACGTAAAAGTAACTCACACCGTGATTCGGAACGCTTCTCTTGTAGCGTCTGCACCGGAGATCCCCCGTGACGCTTTCGCGCTTTACTAAATGAACTTGCGAAGAAAGGCGATGCTCTTCTTTGCATCTATCAAGCTTGTCTGGTACTGCTTACAGACTAACGAACAATATCCTAGTATCGTTGAACGAGTGTATTTTAAGCTACTTCCTTTGTTGATGGACCACATTTCCTGAGGGTTCTCCCATTAAATCTGTCTAGCATTTTGCCTTACACCCGATTAATTTTATGTGGTGGTCCCATTTCAAATCGCTGCGGAGACTCACTCCTAGATACACTGAAGCGCCAAAGAAACTGGTATAGGCATGCGTATTCAAATACAGAGATATGTAAACAGGCAGAATATGGCGCTGCGGTCGGCAACGCCTATATAAGATAACAAGTGACTGGCGCACTTATTGCATCGGTTACTGCTGGTACAGTGGCAGGTTATCAAGATTTGAGTGAGTTAGAATGTGGTGTTAGAGTCGGCGCAAGAGCGATTGGACACAGCACCTTCGAGGTAGCGATGAAGTGGGGATTTTCCCGTACGACCATTTTACGAGTGAACCGTGAATATCGGGAATCCGGTAAAACATCAAATCTCCGACATCGCTGCGGCTGGAAAAAGATCCTGGAAGAACGGGACCAACGACGACGGAGGAGAATCGTTCAACGCGACAGAAGTGCAAACCTTCCGCAATTTCAGTGCTAGGCCATCAACAAGTATCAGCATGCGAACTGTCCAGTGAAACATCAGCAAAATGAACTTTCGAAGTCGAAGACCCACTCGTGTATTCTTGATGACTGCACGACACAAAACTTTACGCCTCGCCTGGGTCCGCCAACACCGACATTGGCCTGTTGACGACTGCAAAAATGTGCCTGGTCAGACGGGTCTCGTTTCAAAATATACATGTACGGGTATGGAGACAATCTCATGAATCCATAGACCCTGTATGTCAGTAGGGGACTGTTCAAGTTGGTGAAGGCTCTGTAATGGCCTGGGACGTGTGCAGTTGGAGTGATATGGGACCCCTGATACGTCTCGATACGACTCTAACATGTGACACATAAGTAAGCATCCTGTCTGATCACCTACGTCCATTCATGTCCATTGTTCATTCCGTCGGACTTGGGAAATTCCAGCAGGACAATGCGACATCCCAAACGTCTAGAATTGCTACAGAGTCGCTCCAGAAACTCTCTTCTGATTTTAAACGCTTCCGCTGGCCACCAAACTCCCCGGACATGTACGTTATTGAGCCTGTCTGGGATGCCTTGCAGCATGCTGTTCAGAAGAAATCTCCATCCCCTCGTACTCTTACGGATGTACGGACAGTCCTGCAGGATTGTTGGTGTCATTTCCCTCCAGCACTACTTCAGACATTAGTCGAGTCCATGCCACTTCGTGTTGCGGCACTTCTGCGTGCTCGCGCGGACTCTACACGATATTAGGCAGGTGTACCAGTTTCTTTGGCTCTTCAGTGTATGTTACGGAAGTAACTACTTCCAGTGATTGTTCTGAAATTGTGTAATAACCCCATAAATGATCTTTCTATCTGTGTGTTCGCAATACGCAATGGTTTATTTATATTGAGGATCAATGTCACTCTGTGCATCAGGCGTCGATTCTCTGCAGGTTTTCCTGCATTTCACTGTAATTATCTGTCGTTCAACTTCTCTGTATACAACAGCACCATCCCAGAAAAGCCTCATGGCACTTCCGTCTTTATCCACTAGGTCATTTATAACTATTGTGAAAAGTAATGATCCAAGCCAAAAGTTACTTTTACACCTTAGATACTGTGTTCTGTTAGCTGGAAACTCTTCAGTCCAGTCATACAGCTGGTCCGATATCCCGCACGCTCGTACTTTGTTCATTAGGTAGCTGTACGGAACCATACCGGACTCTTTCCGGAGGTCGAGCAATACGGCATCAATCTGAGCGCCGGTATCTACTGCTTTCTGCGTCTCGCGAACGAACAGTGTGAGCTGCGTTTCACTCGATCACTGTTTGCAGACCCCAACTATATTCATCCCGAGGAGTTTTTCCGTCTCTAAAAATGGCGTTAAATATGTTCCAAAATTCAACAAGAGACTGACGTCATAGATAAACGACCCATCTTGAAAACGGCGATGACCTGCACCATTTTCCGAACACGTCGCTCTTCGAGCGGGTTAGGTACATTTCTGCTAGAAGAGGAGAAGTTCTTTTCCCTTCTGTATGTAGAATCGGTATCCCAACAGGTCCAGTGGCCTTCCGTCTGTTGATCGATTTCAGTTGCTTTTCTGTCCCGTGGTCACTTATTCCGATGTCTGTCGTTTTGACGTTCGTGTGAAAATTTAAAGGAGAATGTACAGTACGAGCTTCCTCAGTTACACAGTTTTGGAAAACGACGTTTTGTATTTCGGCCTTCTCTGTTTCGATACCATTATACACTGTAGAGCCAAAGAAACTGGCACACATACCTACTATCGTGGATGACCCCTGCGAGCACGCAGAAGTGCCGCAACACGACGTGTGATGGACTCGACTAATGTCTGAATTAGTGCTAGAGGGAATAGACTGCAGGGCAGTCCATAAATCTGTAAGAGTACGAGCGGGTGGAGATCTCTTACGAACAGCACGTCGCAAGGCATCCTAGATAACCTCAATAACATTCATATCTGGGGAGTTTGGTGACCAGTGGATGTGTTTAAACTGAGAAGAGAGCCACTCTGTAGTAGTTCTGGACATGTGGGGTGCTGCATTGTCCTGCTGGAACTGCCCAAGTGCTTCAGAATGTACAATGGACGAGAATGGATGAAGGTGATCAGATAGGATGTTTAGTACGTGTCATCTGTAAGAGTCTTATGTAGACGTATCATGGATCCCATACCACTTCAACTGCACACGCCCCACAGCATTACAGAGTCTCCACCAGCTTGAAGTGTCCCCTTCTGACGTGTAGGGTCCATGGATTTGTGAGGTTGTCTCGATACCCATACATGTCCATCCGCTCGATACAATTTGAAACGAGACTTGTCCGACCAGGCGTCAACAACCCCATGTCGGTGTTGACGGACCCAGGCGAGGCGTAAAGCTTTGTGTCGTGCAGTCATCAAGGGTACACGAGTGGCCCCTCAGCTCCGAAAGCCCATATCGATGATGTCTCGTTGAATGTTTTGCACGCTGATACTTGATGATAGTCAAACACTGAAATCTACAGTAATTTGCGGAACGATTGCACTTCTGTCACTTTGAACGATTCTCTTCAATCTTCGTTGGTCCCGTTGTTGCAGGATGTTTTTTAGGCCGCAGCGATGTCGGAGATTGATATTTTAGCGGATTCCTGATATTCACGGTACACTCGTGAAATTGTCGTACAGGAAAATCCCTACTTTATCACCATCTCGAAGATTCTGTGTCCCATCGCTCGTGCGCCGACTATAACACCAAGTTCAAACACACTTAAACCTCGATAACATGCAATTATAGCAGCAGTAACCCTCTAACAACTGCGCCAGACACTTGTTCTCTTACATAGACGTTGCCGACCGCAGTGCCGTATTCTACCTGTTCACATATATATCAGTTTTTGAATACGCGTGCCTATACCAGTTTCTTTGACGTTTCAGTGTAGTGACAAGACGCCCTAGACCGCACGGCTTCCCCGCACGGCTTCGTGATTTAACATGAGACTAAAATTCCTTAGAACTTTTTGTCAAATCAGTGGATAGAATATTATTTTCGGATTCGTTCAACGCTTCACGTATGGCTCTTTTTACGCTAATTTTGGATTCGTTTAGTTTTTGTTTGTCTGTGAGGCCTTGGCTACGTTTCTAATTGAAGTGATGCTCCCTTTGCCTTGGTAACACCACTTTAACACCACTGTCGAGGCACGGTGGGTCTTTCTCATCCTTAAAAACTTTGCTCAGCACATACCTGTTCAAATGGTTCAAATGGCTCTGAGCACTATGGGACTTAACTTGTGAGGTCATCAGTCCCCTAGACTTAGAACTACTTAAACCTAACTAACCTAAGGACATCACTCACATCCATGCTCGAGGCAGGATTCGAACCTGCGATCGTAGCAGCTGCGCGGTTCCGGACTGAAGGGCCTAGAACCGCTCGCAATACTTAAATTTAGTCCATTGGCGCTCAGCATTGTCAGCGCTGGAGTAGAAATCTTTATGTTCACCGCACATTCAATCTGAAATCTAATCCTTGTTTGGCAGAATTGTCTACGTACCTTTCTTTATTTTTCTATTTATAGTCGTATTCAGCAATGCTGTGACGGCCTTGCGATCACTGTAGTCCTGTTTTTTGCTAAATGAGTCGGAAAGATCGGACCCTTGATGACCAGGAGATGTAATACGTTGCCTTCGGGAGTCGGTTCTCTGATTATTTCGAATAAGTCATTTACAAGAATTTTGTTTTGTATCCTGTTCATACTACCTGTCTTAATCACAGCACGTAAGTAGAAATCTCCACCTAACACAACAAAATGACCAGGAAATTTACGCGAAATATTCTCAAAGTTTCCACTCAAATGTTCCGCCGCTGCTGCTCCTACTACTATTGAATGCGGTTGTAATACCATAAGTAAATTATGTACAGAACAGCAGAACAGAATTATTTGTTTTTAAGGCATGGTATGAACAGAAGAAATCCGCCTTCTATACTTACATCTACATAGATACTCCGCAAGCCACCCTACGATGCGTGGCGGAGGATACCCTGCACCACTACTTATCATTTTATTTCCTGAAACTTCTTGGCAGATTTCATATCAGCGCACACTCCGCTGCAGAGTGAAAATCTCATTCATTTTATTTCCTGTTCCACCCACAAATAGAGTGAGGGAAAAACGACTATCTATATGCCTCCGTATGAGCCCTAATTTCTCTTACGTTCGTGGTCCTTACGCTCAATGTATGTTGGCGGCAGTACTATCGTTCGGCAGTTAGCTTCATAGCTCAGGTCGCTGTGGGGCGACGCACGGCTCGGAGGTAACTGGTTCGGATCCTAGTGGTGGATGACATTTTCACTACCAGTATTTGACCAGAAAGGGTAGGACAGGTGGTGACGTAAAGTTCCTGATCACCAATCTTTGCACCAATGACGTCACTTAAATTCCAAATCTCTCGGTAGTGTCTCATGAAGGGAGGGCAGGTAAAATTGTTGATGGTGACTCGTCCGTCAGATGAGGATGTTAATCTCGGCGGCCCTTTGGTGCTATTAGACAGTAGTAGGCTATGTGCTGGCACCTGGTTGCACCCTCTCCCTTCTCTTCATCCACAATAACAGAAACCCAACACTACATTGTACAAACACTCATCACAGTCATCCACACGAGTCAGATATACATTTGATAACTAGTAACAGGACGTAAGGAGACACTGCAAACCACCGCCACTAGGACCTTGCCTAGAACGGCGATGCAGAATTTCTGCTTCTGCTCCCCTGCTCTCACTCTCTGAGTATGGGAATACTTTGACTTTTTTGATGAACTGAAGCTTTTATTGCAATTTTGTTTCCCTCTGTACTAGTGTCGTTTTATGTGGCTAAACACGTCCTGCTGGTAGTGTTTACCATTGTTTCATTTTTTATTTCTCCAGTGTGGTGACCTCAGGGTCCTTAGGTACTTTATAGTTCCTAACTTGGTGTTCACTGCTTCTTGTTTCTACACAAGCTACACAAGGTTATGTTCGTAAAAATCATTCTATAAGCCACTATAACCAACATGATCCACATTCACCAGATGTCTAGGTCAACAGTCTTGCTTTTTCGCCACTTGATGCGCTGCTATCGCAGTTAGCAACGGAGTCGGGCAGGATTGTGGCGACTGTGTATGTTAGACTCTGATAAAAACTCGAAAAGCAGCGTTCCTAGTTAGAGTTCCAGTTGAACGTTAAGTTTTAATCTGCAGCGTGAAAGATTTAAGTTGGATAGTCAATGTTTTTCTAAGTTCGTCACCGTCGTCTCAATGCAGCGTCGTTCCTCACGCAGCGAAGATCGTGTATGCAAACCCTGCCTCAGTCGTGGGCGTGTCTTTGCGGCCCTACATGGGAATAAAAGGATGAAAAAGGATTGGGAGGAAGGGATATTGGATATAACGTCCTGTCGACATTGAAGACATTACAGGCGAAACACAAGCTTGGGTTGTGTCAAGGATGGGGATGGAAAGCGGCCGTGCCCTTTCAAAGGAAACTCCCGGGCATTTGCATCGAACGATTTGGGGAAATCACGGAAAATCTGGATGGCCGGACGCTGGTTTGAACCGTCGTCTTCTCGAATGCGAGTCTAGTGTGCTAACCGCTGCTCCTCGTCGCTCGGTTCTGGATTCGTCCCAGTTAATAGGCTACAGTATGACCTGTATAATAGTTCCGATTCAAACCTTTCGTGTCGAAATTGGCTGAACTGATGACCAGTACTTGTACCAAGCTGATTATTCACGGACGAACCACGACACGCCTACAATGATCCAGTTCTGGTTATATTTTCCCAAACCAGAGAGGAGTGTTCCTGCAAACCTTATTGGACCGGAGCTCTCTGCGGATAGTTGAGTAAGATCCACGTAGCTATTTCCACAAAATAATTTTCACTTTTTATTGGAGATGAACGTTATAAGTTGAGTTTGTACTGTGGATGGAAAGCAGGAGAAGAGTAACAACGGTACTTGGATAGCTCCTTTCGCAAGAACATTGTCTTCGAAACTCGAGGCTTTGGGTAAAGACCAGACAGGCACATAGTTCTGGTCTCTCAGGAAATCTCAACGTCTTATACTCCGCTGGGAAGTCAAATAAAAGAAATGGTTTAGCGTCGATAAAGGAGCTGCAATGGCATGAGCCTGAAGTATATTTTTAATCGTGAGACACGTAAATCCTGACTGCCGAAAAAGGGTGGGAAGGTGAAGTGGGAGGAGGAGGGGGAGGATAATCAAACGCCGGCCGTGGTGACCAAGCGGTTCTAGGTGCTACAGTCTGGAACCACGCGACCGCTACGGTCGCAGGTTCGAATCCTGCCTCGGGCATGGATGTGTGTGATGTCCTTAGGTTAGTTAGGTTTAAGTAGTTCTAGGGAACTGATGACCTCAGCAGTCCCATGGTGCTCAGAGCCATTTGAACCATTCGATGATCAAACTAAGACTGGATTTGACTTCAGTGTCACTCAACTGCACAGCGACGCTCGGCAGGTATAAAGACATGTCACATGAAACAATGCAATGGCTTTGATGTTCGTGGTTTCATATCCCACAAATACAAAGGTGATGGGTGATTTCATCCGCCGTGTACATACTCTAGGGACTGATTGATAAGGGGATACGGAACAGAAAAAGGTCTAATGTCCGGAAATGCATGGCTTCCATGCTAGAGACCATATATTCAATCATATTCAATAATACATTGTTACAGAGACTGTGGTCTAATACGCGAGGTACGATGCAGCCAAAAAAATGATTCAAATGGCTCTGAGCACTATGGGACTTAACATCTGAGGTCATCAGTCCCCTATAACTTAGAACTACTTAAACCTAACTAACCTAAGGACATCACATACATCCATGCCCGAGGCAGGATTCGAATCTGCGACCGTAGCAGCAGCGCGGTTCCTGATTGAAGCGCCTAGAACCGCTCGGCCACCGCGGCCGCCACGATGCAGTCAGTTACAGCATGTATTAAAAATGGTTTCCATGTGCCTCAACGCATGGGTGTACGCGCCGTAGCATGTTCTGTCTCACACACTCACATAGTCCAGACTGGATACGAGTGTCAAAGTCAGCATGAATACGTTGCCCCAGTGTCTCCACGTCTGGAATGGGCTCTGCATACACTATACATCTGAGATGCTCCCATAACCAGAGGCCGCATGTGTCGAGATCCGGTGAACGAGCAGGCCATGCAACGCGATCTCCTTGTCGGATCCATCGAACAGGGAAGACACGATTGAGATGTGTCCCGATGTTAACGGTGATGTGGGCTGGAGCACCATCATGTAGCAGCCAAATAACCGTTCGAATCATGAGTGGAACTTCCAGCAGGGGAGGCGAAGTCACCCGAAGGAAACGCCGATAGCTCCGGCCTGTTAGGCGACGTGGAAGGAAGGCAGAGCCCAAAATGCGGTCGCCAGTTATTCCAGCCCACACATTACGGCTGCACCGATGCTGATGAATCGCTGGCACCAAACCATGGGAGTTCTGCGTACTATCCCACAGATGACAGTTACGAAAGTTGAAGATACCACTCCACGTAAAGATGGCCTCATCTGTGAATAGGATGGATGACACAAATTCCAGAATCGTGGTTGCCTGGAGAAGAAACCAGCGACGAAAGTGCTCCCGATGTGGAACGTCTGTCGCTTGTAAGCCTGGCACACGCTCTGCGTGATAAGGGTGGTAACAATTTTCATGGAGAATTTTCCACTCGGTCGTCTGACTTACCTTGTAATGGCGGGCCAGCTGCCAGCTGCCTGGTATACTTCCACAGTGTTAATCACATTTTCCTCCAAGTCTGATGTCTGAGCATTTCGGGTACGTCCTTCATGATTTCCTGCTTCCTTAAACGACCCTGTCTAAGACAAACGGCGAAACACTGTTGCAAACATTGAATTCCGTGGTTGTTGTCGGCGGCGATGGATCTCCTGATAGAACCTTGCAGCCCGCCGCTCGTCGCCATTTGCCTTCGCGTAAGTGAACACGATGTCGGCAAGCTCTCGATTCGAATACGGAACCATTTTGTACAACGCTGTATCATATCCTCTACACGGTGAGTCTGCAAGAGAAGTGAATCGAACACATCATTACCAATTACTATGGCAGGAGAAGGTGCTAGGGCATGACGTATCAGAAGAAGTACCACCCTCTAGAACGAAACCATGCATACTGCAACTGTGGCTGAATGGCACAGCGCGTATTAGACCGCAGTCTCTGTATCAAAGTATGATTGAATAAATGGTCTCAAGCATGGAAACTATTAACTGCTGGACATAAATTCATTAGACCTTTTTTGTTCTGTGTCCTCTCATCGATTTATCCCTAGAGTGTGTACATTGTGGAAAAAAATCACCCTGTATAAACGTCACCTTCTCTGCTTTTCTATGGTGTTTCGCACAAGAAAACTGCAGCGCCTTTGATCATCAGCCTGCGGCACCACAGAACAGAAGACTGTTCAGTTGTCTAACAGCAAGCAATGCCTTCACGGTCATTAACTTTATATTTTAGCCACATGCAAAATAGTAGATGACATATAACCAACATCAGAATCTGTATGCACTGCAACTATTCATTTGCACTTCATAACACGTATATATTTTTGACACGGTTTTTGTGTTGTTGGAAATACCATTTTTACTATCTATCACGAAGGTTTGAAAATGGGTCCCGGTCCGAAATTACGTATCGTGTAAATAAAAAAACCTGAAATTTGCAGCGTTAGCTGGTTTGTCGTTGTACTGAGAAAGAAAAGAATTCCAGTAGTTCTTTGTTAAGCAGCCGAAGTGATGAACTAGAAATACAGGCAGTTATAAATGAAAATAATGACACGCTGAAAGTTATTCCATACGAGATTTATAGTACCATTAAAAGCACGAATAAAGGAAATGCGCCCAGAAATGATGGTTTTTAAATAAAAATCGTTTCAGCTAGAGGAGAAGTGATACATAAGGAACGTCCAAAATGTTCCCTGAAGTTAGATTTATTTTGTGATTTTGTGTTTGTTCTGTTTAACGCGAAAAGAGCACAGACAACACAAAGCTATTGCTCTGTTAGCATCTCTCCCTACTGCCCAAGATACTCATTAAGATTATCACCAACAGCTCGGACAGCACTTCAGATTTTAATGTAGATAGTTTTAAGAGTGTATAAGGTGCAACGGGCTGTTGGAAAATCTTGTAAGAAATTTTACAACAGGACAATCAGTATGGATTACCACTTTTTTACCATTTTCTCTGTGATTCATAGATTCTGATAAATTTTTTTACTGCTTTACCAAAATTTCTACAAACAGCAATATGGACATAAGACGTTGGTCCCACCTACGTTACTGGGCAAACAGTGAAGGAAACCAAAGAAAAACTTGAAGTAGGAATTACAGTTCAGAGAGAAGGAATAAAAAACTCGAGGTTTGTCGATGGCTCCGTAATTTTGTCACAGACAGCAAAAGACTTGAAAGAGCAGTTGAACGGAATGGACAGTGTCTTGAAAGGAGAATATAAGACGAACATCAACAGAGCAAGACGATGATAATGGAATGTTGTCGAATTAAATCAGGTGATGCTGAAGGAATTAGATTAGGAAACAAGACACTTAAAGTTGCAGGTAGATTTTGCTATTTATGCAGTTAACGATGGCAGAAGTAGAGACATAAAATGCAGACTGACAATGGCAAGGAAAACATTTCTGCAGAAGTGAAATTTATTAAGCTCGAATACAGACTTAAATGTTAAGAAGTCTTTTCTGAAGGTATTTGTCTGGAGAGTAGCCATGTATGCAAGTAAAACGCGGACGCTAAACAGTTTAGACAAGAAGAGAATAGAAGGCTTCGAAATGTGGTGCTACAGAAGAAGGCGTAAGATTAGATGGGTAGATCTCGTAACTAACATGGAGGTACTAAATAGAATTGCGGAGACACGAAATCTGTGGCACAACCTGATTAAAAGAAGGGATAGATTGGTAGAACACATTCTGAGACATTAAGGAACCGCCACTTTAGCATTGGATGGAAATGTGTGTGAGCGTGTGCGTACGTGTGTGTGTGTGTGTGTGTGTGTGTGTGTGTGTGTGTGGAGTGGGGGGAATTTTAGAGGGAGACCAAGTAAGCAGATTCTGAAGGATGTAAGTTGCAGTACTTATTCGGAGATGAAGAGGCTTGCACAGGATAGAGTCGCATGGAGAGCTGCATCAAACCAGTCTTCCCGAAGACCACAACACAAAGTTATTACACCGAGAAACATGGATCATGTATCATTGTTACACCTTCCGTAAGATTTCATCAAGGTAGTAGAAAATCCAAAACAGAAAGTGGAGCTAAGCAAGGCGATTGCATGAACCAAGGAATTACTTTGCCAGATTCGACAGATAAAAAGACAGAGATTGTAAAGCAGGGAACAGTAAGAGGAGACATTTATCTAGCGATACATTTCAAAAGGCTGATTACGAAAAATAATGAAAGAGCGACATGTTGTTGTTATTGTCGTTGTTGTTGTACTCATCTGTACGATGATTGGTTTGACCCCGCTCTTCTCGCTGGTCTATTCTGTATAAAGGAACGTGTCTTGTGTGAGAAAAGCCTTAATATATCAGTTTATATCTAGGTTGTCCCCTAACTGCGAAGGCCGACAGGCAACGAAAGGAAGATATCCGGAAAATAACAATTAGATTAACGAGTGAGCACTCCAATAAAACATGTCACACATACATTAAAGTTTATTACATTCGTGTTACTAAGCCACACATACCCTCAACATTTATTGCACAAAACATTGTGTCAACACATTGCACAAAAGTCCGAGGCTAAGAACGGCACAATAATTGTTGCGCAATATTAAATTACTTATGCTTTGGACGGGTCCGTTAGAATTCTGTCTTCGTTGATGCTCTATGTTGTGGAACTCCCATGTATTGGTACTGCAGTCGCTCCATGCTGCAAAAACACAAACAAGGGGTAGCGGCGACGGGCGGAAAAGTGCCTCGGAAGGCGTTCTACATACGGCCATACTAACGTGCTAAGAGAACTTGCAGCAGAACCATAGGACTATCAAAATCTTTATAGATGGACGAGGAATGTTTCAAGGAATTTGTGAGCACAGTTACAGCTTACTTATACAGAAAAGATACTGTTCATATACTCGTCAGGTCTTACTTTCCGCAATAATGGCAGCGGTCTATAATTCTGAAAAGAGTAAGATACATTAGTGTAGAGGCTCGGTAGGTAGTGCCGTTATGTATTTCTCTAATAAATAATTCAAGTTTCTGTAACGAGCAAATAAACTGTTGTAGCGTTACTTGCCTGAATTTAAACACTTTTGTGGAATGTTCGTATAGCTAACTACTAAGTACAGATATAATCAAACTATTTCCCTGAATGCACTTCAGCAGTTGATTCCTTTAATTTGTAATTTGTTTGTCTTGGTGTATTCATATTCATATGACGTCGCTGTATCAGCTGTTTACAGGTCAATAAATCAAAGAGTTTCAGCAGAAACTGCTGCGTATTGCACATCACCCTGACACGGCGCTATGTAATGCACGCTGTATTGAGCGAGCGTCGATATTTTTAAAGCTCTTCAGTCATCTTCCGTATATTGCACAAACCTTCAATACTGCTCTTAAACGATCAATAGTACTGCGCAATAGCTATTTGACATCTGAGGGCCCTTTAGAAAAGAATGCCAACGTGAGCTCGTCTAATTCGCTGCTGATATCAACACATCACTCATAGCAATTCTATTCACAAAAATCCCACAGCTGTCACAGAAACATCGATGTCTCTTAACCTCTCCGGGCGAAAACGAGTTTTAACACCGCTATCAATCACCAAAACGGCATACCTCTCCGTCTTCATCAGACCGCCAAGCCTACATGAGAAATCAAAGCCAACAACCCTGCGTTGTGAGAGAGAATCCTGAGCAAACAACACGTTCTACTACGTTAGTATTTTTGAAGAAGCGCCTGCCAATCACAAGAAAACCATCTCCCCACTTCGTCTATTTTTTCTGTTACTTCTTACTAACTGCTTATATAGAACTCAGGTTTTCATCTCTCAGTCACACTTATCTTTGTGGTAAGCTAGTGTTTCTCTCAACTAAACGTAACTTTTGATTATTGGTGTATTATCTCTGTTCTTTGATTTGCTGGGAGGACCCTTTTGTATCCTTGCCGCTCGCGGAAATCCACCTGCAGCAATGTTCTGGCTTTCTGAGTGATCATTTCGGTAATCTGCAAGCCTCTCGCACCATCCGCGCTTCCCTGCATTTAAAACCCAACACCTGGAAGCCAGATCTCTCGCTTCCTTAATGCATTCTAATACTTGAGCAGAAGGGCGTCATCGTTATACTACGTAAGTCACTTAGCCATTGCATAAGTACTGCTCCCTACATAAATTTAAACTAACTTTACAGTCAAATCTTGGTCTCTCTTTACAGCATAGACCTCCAGACTTCCCTCAATCACAAACTGATTATTCATTGATGACTCATGATATGCCCTAACAACTGATCCCTTCTTTTACTCAAGTTGTTCCATAAATTTCTTTATTCCCAAATTTGATGCAGTCTCCTCGTTGGTTATTCGATGAACCCATCTAATCTTCAGCATTTTTCTGTATCACCACGTTTTAAGAGTTTCTATTCTCCTATTGTCTGTATGATTCCCCTACCACGTTTCACTTCCATATAAGACTACTCTCCCGACAGTTACTTTCCCAAAAGATTTTCTAACAAATTTGTGTCAGATGGTAACATACTTCTCTTTCCAGATTGGATTCCATTAGGAAGTTAGTGCACCACGACCAAGCAACAAGCATTGCAAACAAGGGAAACTTCAGCATTGGCCATATAAATTTGAAACTTTTTTTTTACTATTATTGCACATCGATTTTAATCACAGAGTGGTCGTCTTCAGTGCAAGAGTTAGTCCTGTGAACTGGTATAATCACGCACAAAATGTAACTTCAAACAAAGGTGTTTATCGTGAACAACATGCATGAAGCTTTCCTTGTTTTCAGTATTTCTCTTTTCCAGAAAATGTTCCCGTGTTACTGCGAGACTGTAATTTACTTGCTCTTTACGCCTGTCTTCGTCAGTTACTTCGATGCCCAAATAGAAGAACTTGTCTTCTACATTCATGACTAATTTTCTAATCAGTTATTTTCTTCCACTATATTCGATTAACTTGTTTTAGTTTTGTCGATGTTCAATTTACAACTTTTTTCTAGGCGTTATCCTTTCCGTTCAGCTTGTTTTCCAAGTTCCTTGCCGTCTCTGAGAGAACTACGACATCATCAGAAAATAATAACGCTTTTTCCTTCTCCCTGTACTTTAATTTCCTTTCTATATTTGTCGTTTATTTCCATTCTTAGAGTGACGTAGAACGTGTGACAGTAAAAAGAATGTTCAAATAAATTTGCTTACCAACAAAAGCACTTGCATTAGACAATGTGATACATCTAATCTTCGCTCCTTAACTGTGAATAAAAAAAGACGTCTATAATGAAAGAACATCCGTAGCGAATGTAATTAAATATAGCTTTGACTCTGTAACATGTCAATAAATATCAAATTTCAGGTATCACAAGGAACGACAGCTGTAGTAATCACGATTGAGAGATGAGATGAACTGAATAAGTTATAAGACTTGTATTCTGGAGGAGCTTGGTTCAAACTCAAGTCCGACTATGCTGATTGGTTTTCCATAAATCACTTCAGGATGATTTCTCTTACCGTAGCGGTCGTTGGTTTCCTGTTTCACTTTTTATCATTATAGCTCTACTGATCCCTAAATCAATGGAATGTCAAAGCCTAACATCGTTTTCTATTACAGTTTTATGGTATTATTACACCGCAACGCGTAGACAGAAGGAGTAAATTTTCAATACCAACTAACTGGGGACCAACTGCATATATTGTAAGTAGGCTGTTTAGGTTTTTTTATTAGTAACGCCACCTCTGTATGAAAATCACCGGCTGTGCCGTGTGCAGTCTGTGGCTGCTTTGCATTGTTGTAATACTCAACCATTGTAGTGTTAGGCAGCTGGCTGTGAACAGCGCGTAGCGTTGGGCAGTTGGAGGTGAGCCGCCAGCAGTGGTGGATGTGGGGAGAGAGATGGAGTTTTGAAATTTGTCATGAACTGCTATATCTATATATGATGATATCAAGGTAAATACATTGTTTGTTCTCTATTAATATCTTTCATTTGCTGACTATCCCTATCAGTAGTTAGTGCCTTCCATAGTTTGAATCTTTTATTTAGCTGGCAGTAGTGGCGCTAGCTGTATTGCAGTAGTGGGAGTAACCAAGATTTTTGTGAGGTAAGTGATTTGTGAAAAGTACAGGTTAATGTTAGTCAGGGCCATTCTTTTGTAGGGAATTTTGAAAGTCAGATTGCGTTGCGCTAAAAATACTGTGTGTCAGTTTAAGCACAGTCGTGTAAAATTGTTAAAAGGGGACGTTTCATATGTCGACCCTTAGCCGAGGATACCTCACTGGAATCTTCTGATTTTTTCCTTGTAGTTTGTGTAATTAGTGTAGATTTTGTTTATTGCTAGCGCGTAATTATAGAGAGAATCTCCTTTGTAGTTGTAGTTTTTCAGTGTTGTATAGTAAAATAGTTGTGGCATGCATGTAGATTTGCACCAAGTATTTCGCAGCTGCAATTAACTAGATATTATTTTCAGTGTTATGTTAATGTGTTCTCTTATTTTTGCTCTTCAAATTGTGTTTTTCTGTGTTGTCGTGTGAAATACTGTGACAATAATGGCGTGTGAAAAACGTAACACTAGGCTCCAAAGCAAACTGAGAAATAATAGTGACGACGAGCGTAGTTTGCCAGCACCACTGTGTAATGAATTAACAGACGTTCAAAGTAGTAATTTGGTAACTGTGCATAGGGAAATGGAGCGGGTTGCAAACAATGGTGTAGACAGCGAAACAATTAGAGAACAGGGAAGCATTATCGATCGATCGGTCGGCAATAGCGCGGCTCAGGAATCCGAAATGACACGAGACGATCTCACAAATACTGTAGATTCAGGTTTTGGATCCTCACCGTTTTCTCAAATAAGTCAAGACACATTTTCTGCTTGTCAAAATGTGAATGTTGCCGGTGCAAATGCACTGCCGAAAAGCGTAGAGGAACAGATTCCAGACACTAATACATTGTTATTACAGCTAATGCAACAAATGGAACAACATCAGAGACAAACACAACAAAAGCTTGAAAAATTAGACACAATCGAACAAAATCAGAAACAAATGGAACAAAATCAGAGTCAAACACAGCAACAGCTTCAAAAGTTAGACTCCACGGTTGAACAAACACGTGAAGATTTAACTACTGAGTTACATCACATTGAATCGAAATGTCAAAAAGTCTGTAATGACGTAAAAACACAAATTTGTGAGCATTTCCAACCTATTTTTTCGCGGCATGAAAATGCATTACAGAATCACGAAGCAGCTATAAAAGAACTGCAAACCATTGTTCATGAAAATCATGAGACCTTGTCGGCTAAAATTGACTCAGTTGCATTTACCGATTCGGTTACGCAACTTGCAAAAACTCAAGAAAATTTAAAGGACACAGTAGATACTCTGAAACTTGGTTCAGAAAAATACACTGAGGAAATAAGTACACTATCAGAGAAAGTAGCCGAACTTTCGGATCAGTTCACTAATTTATCTACGAAGGTAGATGAAAATCTGAATGACACAAAACCGGTAGTCTTTAATGACACAGAAGAGAGCGAACAAATTAGGAAACTGAAACAAAATCTGAATCAACACCAAAGAGAAATCCGGGAAGTACAAGATCAGCTGACAGAGGTAATACAAGAATTACGTATTTCGGAGGACACTCGCGCCCCAATACGGGAAGAGGGACTTAGCAATATGGAACAGCCACAAAATAATAACACAGGACATTTCGGAAATTATGAAAGAAATTGGCAAGGCACACCGAATTTTGAGATGGAATCACAGAAACAACGTAACAATGACCGATATGCGACTCGCCGACACGATGATTTTGACTATAAGCTGTTCATTACTACACGTAAATTCAAAACATTTAAGAATTCTGGCAATGACATTCATCCACAAGCATGGCTCCATCAATTCTCTCATTGTTTTCCTCCCAACTGGTCGTTAGAGCACAGATTAGAATTTATGTGTGGCTACTTAGAGAATGAACCAGCTGTAAGAATGCGATCGGTCATTCATGATTGTCACAGTGAAGGAGATTTTTATCATGCCTTCCTCTCAGCATATTGGTCTCAAGCCACACAAGACCGAGTAAAACATAGCATCATAATGATGAAACGTTTCGAACAATCTGAATTTTCCAGTATTATGAAATATTTTGAAGACATGTTGCGTAAGAATCAGTATCTTTCAAACCCATACAGCCCCTCAGAACTCATCCGCATTTGCTTAATCAAATTGCCTGAACATTTACGACATATTATTTTGGCAGGACGTTGCAAAGACGACATTGAAGCGTTTCAGGGACTCTTACAAGAATTAGAAATTGACACTGACAATCGCGGAACGTGGAAACAGGAACACAACAATTACAGGTCATATCCGTCGCAATTCCACGATGAAAGATAATAACTGGACGCGACAAGGCTATTCTCACAACACAAATCGTGACCAAAAAAGACACCACCCATATGACAACCGTTGGCAGAATAATAGGTACAGAGAAAGATCGCACTTCCATAGTAATGAATATGATAGAGATTACCATAGAAACAGACAATATGGGAACCAAAACAATTATTATCAAGGGAGACAGAATAACTTCAGACGCAACAGTTCGGCGCACAGTTACGATTCAGGGAGAAATTCTCCACCACATGACCGACAAACAAGAAACTATGTAAACTACCGACAAAACGACAGACCTGAATTCCATCAGAACTGGCGAGCTTCAAACAGGGCAGGGCCTTCTCGTCAAGGTGAATCTGTAGAAGTTCGGTCTCCTAACCCCAATAACGGCGCGCGCCAACAAAGAGACAGACAATGACTCGCACAGCAGGCAGCCGCGTGCGCCGGCTGGCTCAGAGAAAAATAACACAGACGCTAACCTTGAGAAAAGATTTAGCATTCCTTACCGACGTATAAAACATGACAATTGCTTTTCAGTTGAAAGTCTGCGTACTATGAAGAGTAAAGGATTGCACCACACTTCACATGTAAAACCGCTTATTGAAAGATAATCTGCTTTTTAACTTAGTCTTTGCCATAAAATTTTTCACTTCACATTTCTAGTATGCTTTGTCAGACTTGGAATCTGTTAACATGCAACAATGTTTGAAGTTAAATATCCAGTCAAGAACCAAGAGCACTTATTGAAACAGAAATTACGAAAGCATTGTTATAGTGAACAGACGTCACAGTGTTATTGTGTGTGTACATTCTTGCTTGTTAGTTCCACTATCACGTAACGACTATAAGGATCACATACTTAGAACATATACCGGCAACGCTAATGAGATTTTAATGCAACATTTTGGTTTATTTGAAAATACATTCTGAAATTAAAGTGCTTTCTGAGAGATACCAGATGACACAGAGGTTAGTTTATGTGACAGCTACACGATTTTATCACGACGCTACTAATGAGTGACAATTTACAATGTTGCTTTTGCAGTGTTTCTGTTTTATTTCTGCACAGTTTTTCTGCATTATTCAAGAAATTAAAACATGTTTTAGTAGTAACTTTTGTGGTATAGCAACAATGAGGCAGCCTTTTCTGTAGCACAACAATACGTTACAGCACAATACTTTCTTCATCACAACAATAAGCGTAATAACTAAGATATCTATACGCAAAGCATTTCACTTTTGTGTATCATCAGGTAAGTACATTGACATCTGCAGAACTTAGCTTTCGGAGGACGATAACTACGACACTTCCACAGAGATTATCTTACAACATGACGCACAGTTTAGCGCTACAGGACACGTATTTGAGTGATTAATTTTGTACTTCAAACATTTATTTTTTAAGATTTTTAAATTGCAAAGAAAGTTTTCCGTGATACATTTCATTCCATTGCTGTAATTTGTAACACCTGAGGGTATAATTACATTAATCCTCAGGGGGGTACACGCTTACTTTGTGTACCATGTGTTTGGCGAGCACAAGGAGCCCTAGCTAATATGGTATTTGCTTATACAACTTTACACATCGGTACCATATTTCTCTAACACATAAATTACACAGCTATCTGATTATTTGACAGAGAAACAAACATTCTTTTTACTACATCAGTGACAGATGTTTACGTAATTACACAGTTGGATACCTTCACACTTACGAAATTGTATTTTGTCTATACTTTGTGAACTGTTCATATTTTTTTGGACCCATTGTGATACTATGAGAGCTTTGAATGATATATTTGGTAAGGGAGCATGATTTTAAAGTACGTTTGAGGTAGATGACACTACTGAAATGAGCAGAGAATTTTTCTAGGTTTTGAAATTATTGGAGGAAGCTACGACGATTTTGAGATTTGGCTGAGGTGTTATGATGTTATTTTTACGACGCCGATGTGTATTATGCTGCTGAGGTATGTTTATGGTCAAGGAGCTGATGCTATATGAGTTATTTGATTATGTTATGTATTTATTAACAGGAAATATTGAAGAAGCGTCGACGAATTTGTATATGTGTAATAAGGTAAGGAGTAATGAATAGTGATTAGGGCACTCTGATTTGTGGAAAAGGTTGTTGGAAACCAAGATCGTACTTTAAGAGTTATGAAATGTGTGTAAATGCGTGAATGTATCACAATGCTGACGAATATTTTTTTTGGACACTTATATTCATAGGATTTTGTTTTTACAGATTTGCAACGCTAATTCTTGACCTGTGAAATATTTAAGACTGCCATTGTAGTGGAAACTGCTGTCGTAAATATTTCCGTACGAAAGTTAAGTGACCACCTGCACGTAATGCGTCGCGGGCACCCACCTGGGCGACAGCCGCCCGAACAAAAAAAAAAGGGGCCATTAGCCTTCCAGCGGCACAGGTAGAAGAAAAAGCCATTAGGGGAGGCCATTATAATTGCTATTGACGTTCCTTTGTAGAAAGCATCGCAAAAACGACACGGTCGAACTTGAAAACGATGAGAAACATTTCACGGCTATTGTCGTGTTAATTGAGAGAAATGCCATATGGCTAGTGAATGACGTTTCACGCCTTGCTTTGCCCATTTTGTTTAATATCTAGTTTCTAGCTGCACTGCAGCACTGGTTAAAATAAAATTTTATAGATGTACTAATTTAAATATTTTCTGTCTACAGATCTATTAAATAATAATTTTGTAATACACATTCTTAAAAAAAAAGGAGCACTTGGAAAGGAAAGAACAATAAGAAGGGACTAGTAACAGTAACTGCACACACAATTTTCTTTTCAAGTACATGGTAATATTTTTTTTTTACAATAAGTTGTTGTGGTGCACCACTTTAATTACTTAGACATTAAGATGTGATTATACATTTCCCTTATCTGCATTGTTATCTTTAGTGTACTATTTTTTCTGCTTGAGCTATGTCATATTTAGGTATAAGTTGCTGCTGTTTGCCAGGCATAGTGTTATTGAATTTGATTTTGTATTATTCTGTTAAGCCAGTTTTACTAATGATTTATTTTTATATTTTTATTGTTTGCTGCACATTGCCTTAGATTAGTTGTAATATTACAATTGCTTTGCTAATTTCTTAATACTGCTTGCTTCGCAAATCTGCGTTTTTTTTCATTGCTGTTTATATTAATTG
This sequence comes from Schistocerca nitens, assembly GCF_023898315.1. Classification (NCBI taxonomy): domain Eukaryota; kingdom Metazoa; phylum Arthropoda; class Insecta; order Orthoptera; family Acrididae; genus Schistocerca; species Schistocerca nitens. Next base: position 499,135,367 of record NC_064618.1, read on the forward strand.
TTTTATGTGATGCTGCATTGCCTCGTCCCTTGGTATATATATCTGAGCTCAGTAGATTTAATTTGGCTTAAGAGGGGGTAGACTATATAAGAGAACAAGTTGTGATGAATTGGAAGAAATACATTGAAAATCTATAAGACAATGGTTTGGCCAAAACAGTATTTTGAAAGAGGATATGAACAAAAAAGTAGGTTTTAGGGACAACAGGTTTAGGTAGGATTTTCTTGGAAATAAATGATGAAGTAAGATAATGGAAAATAAATAATGAGGTAAGAAATATGTGAACATATATATACAGAAAGCATGCTTGAATAGGATTTTTTTTGGTGGAAGCAAAGGTTGAAATAAGACGAAAGGTCTACAGAATGAAGTTTTGCGTTGGACTGCAGTACCAAATGATACACTGAAAACAAACCCTGTCCTTTCCTTTTGTGTTATCCCACTATGTGTTTGTGTACCCTTGTGTATTTGTTTTCTTCCTGTCTCTGTGTAGTTTCATAGAATTTTTTCTTCTTCTAATACTAAGCTACATGAACTATGATGAGGAATACTGTTATCCTCAAATATAATTTGCATTGATAATATGTTATTTACTTTGTAAACATGTTTAAACAGTATTTGTTCTGTTTTGTTTTAATGCTCATGTGTGATGTTGATGTTCCAAAAGTTATTCTGATCTTTATGTATGTACTTATGTCATTATTTTTGTAACACTGATGTATATGTTTATTTCTATTCTTTTGTAAAGCCCCTATTACCGCAACTGTTATTTGTATTGTTATGTTCTTGAATGATGTGTTTTGTACCTTTGTTATTGTGTTCTTATGTTATAAAATTGTAATTGACACCAGGTCATCAAATTAAGCAACTTGTAAGTTACATTTCACTGCACACGTTTTTGTTGGTCATAGTATATGGACAATATGTGACAAGTAGGGACTGTTAGTGTTTGCACGTGTGTTAATAATTCAGCAAGGGACTGGATAACAGCATTGCTTGTTCTAAGGACAATTCCAACAACTTTGTGAGTGCACAAGTGGTGGTTATGGACTTGTTATATTATCCGCAAGACTCTTCAATGGTGATTGTGTACCTGCACAGTCACAACAGATGGCTGCTGGCCATCTCTACAAGAACTACAGTGGGTCTGCGCCTCTGGTGGCCCACCAGTACCATTATATCTCTACAAGGACTGCAGTGGGTCTGCACCTTTGATGACTCACCAATACCATTATTTCTACAAGGACTGCAGTGGGTCTGCACCTCTGGTGGCCCACCAACACCGTAATCTCTACCAGGACTACAGTGGGTCTACTCTGTGATGACCTACCTACCAATATTCTTCAAAACTTCGACTGACTCCGCTGTGGGTTTGCTCTGTTGTGGCCCATTACCTGCCAGCATGTCAAAAGTCAGCACTGTCTTTCCGTTGGAAGGACAACACTACTTCTTCAAGACTGCATGGAAATCCACTACTTTCGTGTGCATTTTCTTCTACTGCTCAGACTTTGAGAAAAAAAACACTGTTATTTCACTGTGATGAACGATCAGGACTGTCTTTATGGACTGTGAGAAAATTTTAGCTTTTGACCAACATTGTATCAATAAGTGTGTGCATTTGATTTCTTTGTTATTGTAATTGTGAAAAAAAATTTTTAACAAATATGTATTGGCCAGTGCCCAACAAAATTTGTAAAATTTTTTGTGGGGAGCATGGGGGCTATGTAAGTAGGCTGTTTAGGTTTTTTTATTAGTAACGCCACCTCTGTATGAAAATCACCGGCTGTGCCGTGTGCAGTCTGTGGCTGCTTTGCATTGTTGTAATACTCGCCATTGTAGTGTTAGGCAGCTGGCTGTGAACAGCGCGTAGCGTTGGGCAGTTGGAGGTGAGCCGCCAGCAGTGGTGGATGTGGGGAGAGAGATGGAGTTTTGAAATTTGTCATGAACTGCTATATCTATATATGATGATATCAAGGTAAATACATTGTTTGTTCTCTATTAATATCTTTCATTTGCTGACTATCCCTATCAGTAGTTAGTGCCTTCCATAGTTTGAATCTTTTATTTAGCTGGCAGTAGTGGCGCTAGCTGTATTGCAGTAGTGGGAGTAACCAAGATTTTTGTGAGGTAAGTGATTTGTGAAAAGTACAGGTTAATGTTAGTCAGGGCCATTCTTTTGTAGGGAATTTTGAAAGTCAGATTGCG